>NC_052150.1:105462250-105812155 GCF_902713615.1 Scyliorhinus canicula
TGCAGATTTTGTCAATTCTGGGAAGTAGGCTATTTATACAGATGCCGGGTCTAATATTGCTGAGGTCAGGGACATTTACCGACTGTGTACAAGACTGCCACCTGAACTTGTACGCAGGGCTTCATTTTCAATTAAAGCACTTGCTTTACCATCAAAAATATGTAATAAGTTGAAAATAGGAATTGTAGATGTGCAGAAATGTGTTACTGTTGTAACCCTCAGGGTGGTCACAAGATAAGAACAATTACTTCCAGGTGAACCCCCGGCCGAGGAGCAGGTCGGGAAGGAGGCCCTTTGGCGAGTGGAGAATGTAATATTGTGAATAAATAGAATCTTTTATTTCTACCTGGCAGATCCATGTGTGTTGCTTTAGCGGATTCTACAGTTATTATCCAGTTAGAGATCAGTAACTTTTTGCTTAAAGTCAACCAAGTTTGAAATTCCAGTCACGCACTGGGAGAATAAAGCCACAAGATTCCATGGTTTTAAACAAACAAAATCAACCTAATTATAGAAAGTCAGAACAATCTACAATAGGCTTGGACTTCCTTTGAAGTGGTAATCAGCTTGGGGTTGTCACTCCAATTCCAGTTACTTGCCTGAAATCCTGTTCTTGCCCAACCTTCTGATTCGGGGGGGGGGGGGGGGGGGTGTGTGATTAGGGTTTGGAGTTTCAGGCTTCAGGATCAGGGATCGGGCCTCGAGGTTGGGGGGAGTCGAGCCTTGTCGGGGTCTGGCCTCAGGTGGTTGGGGAATGAATAATAGTGAAGGAGTAACATTTGACAGTACAAAGGTAAGAAAGGTTGATTTGCAGTGGGCTGTGCTGGATTCGGACCAAGCTGGGTCAGGTGGGGTCAAAGGGCATTCTGAGCACGGAAAATGACCGATGCACGAAGCCAAGAACTTCAACTGCACCACCAAATTGTCCTGATGAATTATTTTACTCATTTAATAACAATTAAAATTGGTTCATGATAGCTTATCGCTAGATTTTCCATTCCTGAGACTAGGTTTTGACGCCGGGGCAGGATTTGTGAGCTTCCACAACAGCAATGCTGGCACTGCACCTGGACCGATTCAGCGACTGTCAAGGGGCTAGCACCGGCACCACGTGGAACACAATTGATCCCATTGATAAATGATACAGGATTTGCCGGATTCGTGATTGATACTCGGGACGCTGACAAGCTGCAGCCACATATACACACTTCACTCCCCACACACACCATCCCAGCCAACAAGATAACTGCGAGGAGAGCAGACTTGAGATTCATGGACGGTAAGCTTGAGACCCTCCTGGACGCTGTGGAGAAGAGGCAGGCCACCCTGTACCCCTGCCTGAGAAGAAGGCTGCCAGCCAGCACCGTTCGCCATGCATGAGCACAGGTGGCAGAGGCCATCAGCGCCAAGAGTAACACCATCCGGACTGACCTGCAGTGCTGTACAAAACTGCCTGACCTCCTCAGGGCGGACAGGATGAGTAGGCAGCACTGTGCCCCTGGCACCAACCCCTGTCCTACAGAACTGTTTTCCCACCCCACCCAAAGGGTGGTCGAACCCTCACCCTGCACCACATGCACCCATACCAGCTGCCATGGCCAGGAGCCATACCACTGTGCCAACAGCTACCCACCCCCTAGGATGCATGCGTCGGACTGTCTAACACTGTACATGTTCTGTTTCTCCTCCTCCCCTCCAGCCCCACCCAGGAGAAGGCTGCACACAACCTCAGGGAGCTGGAGAAAACTGGAGGGGGCTCTGCAGCCCCTCACCATGGCTGAGTGAAAAGCACAAAGCCCGTCTGGATGGCAGCTAGTCCCTGGGGACAGTCCACCCCCTCGGGAGTTCCTACATCCATCTGATGTACCAGAGCATTTGTGTGGTCTAATCATGCATCTTGCAGGACCTGCTGGTGATGGGGCGGGCCCTTCTGGTGTTCCCCTGCTCCCCCCCCCCTCCCAGATACAGCCACAGCTACAGCCAGAACCCCCCATGTGCTGAGCAGCGACAATGACACCGACACAGGGGTGACCCATTTGCTTGAAACCAAGGAAACCCCGGACTTTGAGTCTGATGTTGACATCGATTTCCCATCACAGCTGTCTCCAACATCCAAGAGAAACTCACCTTGACTTGGCACTTTAGTTAAGAGGTTCCTGGGACATCCTCTGGCGCTCACCACACAAATGCTCCGGTACATTCGGTGGAGGTAGGAACTCCCGAGGGGGAGGACTGTCCCCAGGGACTAGCTGCAATCCAGATGGGTTTCATGTTTTTGGAATGGAAAGTCCCATTGATCAGAAGGATGCAGCTGTAGAGCCAGGGAGTACATGCGGGGTTGCCAGCGAGCATCCAGCGTCTGCAGGCACAAGCGGAGTAGTCCAACCGTGTGCAGGAGCAAGAGCTGGTGCCAAACATACGTACCACCGAGGCCAAAATTGCACGGATGGCGTCCACAGTGGAGGCATTGGGGGCAAGGGTTTTGGCGGTGGATCAACATGTCCAAGGTCAGGGCAACTGTGCAGGCAGAGGCCGAGACCCAGGACAGGGCTGCCATCTGCCAGATCCACCTGGGTATTGCACCGGTCATCATGAAAATGACCCAGCGGACCATGGCTGACAGCATTGGCGGCATTGCGTAGGTGCTGGCCGACGTGGAACAGGCGCGGAGGGAGGCGGCTCAGTCCCAGACAAAAGATGGTCCACACCCTGTGCTCCAGCGCAGCTAGCATGCAGACCAGACCGGGCCTCGAGGGCTGGCAGTGCCAGGCAGAGGGGGCGCCTCAGTGGTAAGCTCCACTCGTACTCTCGTCCCATGGAGTAGCCAGGGGACATCGGAAACCCTGAGGAGGAGCAGATGATGGGGTCCAAGCCGGTGACTCCCGCAGGGGAAGTGCCGGAACACCACAGCACCTCAAACTCTGCCCTCCTCCTGTCCCTGGTAGGCAGTGGCCTGAACAGGGTCCACCACGCCACCTGCGACACCCGAGCAGCAGCTGGACCCGTCCAGGCCTGGTTACTCCAGAAGACACCCGTCAACGGGCACCCAAGTCACACGGCGGGAATCACAACAGGCTGCCTCCATCCCAGCTGTACCATCCAGAGATCGACTTTGATATAGCATAGTGTTAGGGCCCGTAAAGCCAGAAAGTTAGACACCAATTCAGTTGGCATGGGTGCAGGGTACAGTTTAGTGATAGGGGTTAGGGCACAAATCTGTATATATTTGTTCACATTAAACACCTGTTCACAATGCTACAACCTGCCTTAGTGCTCTGTTAGAATGGGTGTGAGCGGTGGGCTGGTCTGAGCTGGCTGCAGAGATGGCACGGAGAGTGGGGTTGAATTGACAGAAGTTGGGTGTAGGCTAGGCTCAGGGACCGTAGTTCAACCAGTGTTCACCGCTCCGGTGACCCCCACTGTCCCCACTTCCGCCACCCCAGGGGTTCGATGGGACCATGTGGTGGAATGACCAACCCACATGCAGAGATCACCCAGGTTGTTGGTGGAATGTGCTGCTGTGGGCAGGAGTCAGACATTGGCATACAATGCAGAGCAACAGGACTCATTGCAGAGCAGGTTGTCACCATCCTCCATCCCATGGTCAATACCCGCTGTTACTGCCAACCCAGGCCTTGCACAACCGTAGTGCGGCAGGTATGTATCACGGAAGGGTGTTTGCAAGGGGGGGTGACCGAGTGGGCGGGGACAGGGAGCTGGAGGTGTGGGGTTTGAATGCGGTGTCCATGCCCCCAGCCAGTTCTCCCCCCCCCCCCCCCCCCCCCCCCCCCTCCCCAGTCGGTGTACCTGGAGGCGATCAAAGCGTTTCGTGAGCATTGGCCCTGTCATATGTCGTGCGACCTGTCTGGGCCTCATGTCCTGTCCATCCTTGCCCTCACCCGCATCCTCCTCGTCAGATGAGGACTGACGTTCATCCTCCTCCTCGAGCTCCGTCGCTTTCTTCTGTGCGATGTTGTGGAGGACACAACAGGTCGCCACGATAGAACATAGAACATAGAACAGTACAGCACAGAACAGGCCCTTCGGCCCTCAATGTTGTGCCGAGCCATGATCACCCTACTCAAACCTACATATCCACCCTATACCCGTAACCCAACAAGCCCCCCCTTAACCTTACTCCTATTAGGACACTACGGGCAATTTAGCATGGCCAATCCACCTAACCCGCACATCTTTGGACTGTGGGAGGAAACCGGAGCACCCGGAGGAAACCCACGCACACAGGGGGAGGACGTGCAGACTCCACACAGACAGTGACCCAGGCGGGAATCGAACCTGGGACCCTGGAGCTGTGAAGCATTTATGCTAACCACCATGCTACCCTGCTGCCCCGATGTGGGTGACCCTCCCAGTATCATACTGAAGGGCCCCTCTAGAGTAGACCAGGCACCTGTACTGCATCTTCAGGATGCCAGAACGCCGCTCAATCATGCCCCTGCATGGTCGCTGCATGGACGTCGTTGTAGCGGTTTTCCACTTCGGTCGGTTGCCTCCAGATAAGCGTCATCAACCACGACCGCAGTGGGTAACTCCTGTCGCCCAGGAGCCAACACCCAGCCGGGAGTGTTGCTCAAAGATGCTGGGGATCGTCGAGTGTGCCAGGATGAATGCTTCATACACACAGTTCCCCTCCTCGCCGCATCCTGGGTCCGGTCGGTGGCCAGAACTGTGGGGGCCTCTGGTCCTACCTGCCGCTTGTCCCTGCTGCCAGGGCTACTGTCAGTGCCTGGTCCATGCCAGCAGTACGCTGCACGGCCCCCGCCCGGTGGCCCCCTATGTATGAGTTACTGTGGTTGATGCCCCGGGTGGGCCGCGTGATGCCCTGCTGGTGTACAGCGGCTGGTTGTGGAGGTGGTATGGCGGATCATGGGGTGGTGGCACCCATATGGCCAGTGACACTCTGCAGAACCAAGGGCCAGGACGGGATGGACAGTGGGATGCGCAGCAAGATGGCTGCCTTGTGGGCTGCGGCAATTGTAATCCGAACCTGGGCACTGCGTGTGGGGATCACCCCACCCCGGAGCCAGCGCCCCCCCCCCCCCCCCCCCCCCCATCGTCAGCACCCCCCGCAGCCACAGTGCCAGTTTCAGATTTTTAAAAGCACGAGTGAACCTCGCCAACGGGAATTCACTCCAGTGGAGGCGGAGAATACTGGGTCAGGCCAGCTAATGGTATGCCAGCGGTGTTTACTGCACGTGTATTCTGGAACGCATTGACAAAGCTGTCGAGGCGACAGAGAATTGCGATTTTGCGTGAAACTGGCACCCGCCACAATTTCAGCATTGGAACCTATTCTCCTCCCAATCCGCATCTCGATCCTGACGTCGACCGACAGAGAATCCCTCCCCTGGTTTTTGGCCACTACACCTGTCATTTATAGATACAAATATATGGACGGCTTGCCAAATAGACATTAATTCATACCTGGGGTTCTAGCAAACCGTTCTTCATCTGAACTCGCAGCCTGGATGGATGTGGAATTCTGATCCCAGATCCCAGAGCGTACATTAATTACGAGCATAAATGGAACTATTCTGACTGGTTTTAAAAACGACACAGACTGCAAGGCCAGAAGAAAGTATTTTACCTGTGATTTACGACTCAGGGAAAATGGTGTAATGGCCTTGTCTATTGCATGATGGGGACTACCAGGAATTGTTTACCCGGCTTGAAATCAGGACTGACAGGGGGGGAATCAAAATCTAAATGTAAAACTATTATTTAGACAGCTGCTTATTTGTATTCTATCAGTGTGAATTCCTTTCATTTTAATTGATTGTTGTGAAGAGGGAAAGGCTCCGCAGAGATGGTCAAGGGAGGAACCATCACTATTTGCTTATCTGCTTATTTGTGACAAAGTTCACGAACCCAAATGTTAAAATAATTTGTGTGTTTCTGCTTACCCTTTCCTTCAGGACGGAATAAATATTGCCTCGACAAGAATTATGCTGGAACTCTTATAATTTGGGACAGGATTTTTGGTAAGTAGCTGAGAGTGATCTAGTTTGGTTAAGAAGTCTTACAACACCAGGTTAAAGTCCAACAGGTTTGTTTCGAATCACTAATTTTCAGAGCACAGCTCCTTCCTCAGGTGAATGAGGAAGATATGCTCCAAAAGCTAGTGATTCAAAACTGTTGGACTTTAACCTGGTGTAAGACTTCTTACTGTGCTCACCCCAGTCCAACGCCGGCATCTCCACATCGTAGTTTGGTTAAAAAAATTAGAGTTACTCAAAGGCTATTCAGTGAGAGAGTGTGCAAAGACACTTTTATCTCTAACACGTATTCACGCCACAAACCAACGCTGTATTTGAACATAGTGCAGAGTAAGACAGTTGAAAACAGCTACACGGAAAGATCCCACCTCAGGAAAGCTCAGAAGGACTATAAAAGTTCAATGGATTGTAGCATTCTTGCACTGCAGACTCCCTCTTCCCCCAGCCCACTTCAGCATATTCCATCCTGCGGAGCTGGACAAAGTGTAGAGAGTGGATGTAAAAATGTCAACACACATGGTGAGGAGTATTCTCATGAGGGTGATTTCCATAGACTTTCCAAGGATTTTCACTCGGCACAGTCAATGGTTCCATATCTCGAGTCCCACAGGAACCACACCTGTTGAATTAATATTCTCCTGTCAAAGGTTCCACATTACTCAGCCCCTCAGATGGAACAAGTTGTAGAGAATTAACAGAAGAAGTATAATGAATAAAGTGATGACACGACAAATGTGTCAATGGGCTGGATTCTCCAATTCCCCAACTGTGGGCGAAATTCTCCGCCCCCCACGACGGGTGGGAGAATAGCGGGAGGGCCTTCCCGACATTTTTGCTGCCCTCCCGCTATTCTCCCACCCCCCCGCCGAAGTCCCGACCCGAATCGCTGCCGCCGTTTTTTTACGGCCGGCAGCGATTCTCAGCTGTTAGATGGGCCGAAGTCCCAGCCCTTTCCGCCGTTTTCACGAACGGCAAACACACCTGGTCTTGCCGTTCGTAAAAACAGCGTCACAAACTCGCTTTTTATAACCATGGCACCGATTGGCACGGCAGTACCACGGCCGTGCCAAGGGTGCCATGGGCCCGCGATCGGTGGGCACCGATTGCGGGCAGCGGGCCCAATGCCCGCGCACTACTTGTCCTTCCGCCGCCCCGCAGTATCCATTCGCGGGGCGGCTGAGGGGCAACCCGGCCCGCGCATGCGCGGGTTTCGCGCAAAAACGCGATGATGTCACCCGCGCATGCGCGGGTTGGAGTCTTCCAAACTGCGCATGCGCGGCTGACGTCATATGACGCGTCAGCCGGCGCTAACTCCAGTAAGCGGGCTTAACGATTTTCGTTAAGCCCGTCTTGCCGGAGCCTACGGCGTCGGGCTGCTAGCCCCGACCGGGGACCAGAATCGGTCCCCCGTCGGGAAGGGGCGCGCTGCCGTAAAACCCGCCCGGGTTTTACGGCAGCTTTACGATTTCTCCCGTTTTGGGAGAATCTCGCCCTGTGCGTTTCTCGATGGTGCGCTATTTACTGGTGGCAGGATTCTCTACTCCCATCACTTGTCAATGAAGCCACCCCACACCAGCTGCAAACCTGTGGGAGGGGGTGAGCTGCCGGTGGGAACAGGGTATCCCAACGGCCGGAGAATTCCAGCCTATATTAGTGAAAAAAAGAATGAAGTACTGTGTAAAATTTTCTTCAGCGTGCTTTATTTTTGTATTTTTAAGAACGTTGGTAGCATGCAGTCCCATTACAGGTGAGAAGGTGTAAATAAAGTTAGACAAGTGTACTTGGACAGTTTTCATTAAAAAATTAGGGCGGCACGGTGACACAGTGGTTAGCACTGCAACTTCACAGCGCTTAGGGACCTGGGTTCGACTCCGACCTTGGGTGACTGTCTGTGTGGAGTTTATACTTTCTCCCTGTGTCTGCATGGGTTTCCCCTGGGTGCTCCGGTTTCCTCCAACAGTCCAAAGATATGCAGGTTGGGTGCATTGGCCATCCTAAATTGCCCCTTTGGGTGGGGTTGCAGGAATAGGTTGGGGACTGTTCCTGGGTAAGGTGGTCTTGCGAAGGGCCGGTGCAGACTTGATGGGCCGAATGGCCTCCTTCTACACTGTGGGGATTCTATGATTCTATGTGGATGGTGGTGAGAAGAACTGGAATATTATTATGTCTACCTTTTGGTGTTAAATCACCATTGTAGAGACATGCATAACCTGCTGTGCCCAGTTGCACAAGGAAGTATGCTGGCAAAGTACAGCTGTGTAGGGCGTCTCCTCAAAATGACCAGATTACTTGCAGGATCTCAATCCAAATTGGTCAGACAATATGTGAAGCATAGGCTATACGAGCTCCACCAATTGTTCTAGGTCTTCAGTAACCTAACAAGCAGACCTTAAAGAGGCTTCTAGACTTCAGGGTGCTGCTGGAAAAAAACATCAGGAAAATTATTGATGCTTGGAGGAGCAGGAGTTGTGTTGTCTGACTATTGATTTTGGAATTGCATCATTAATTTCATGCCAAAAAATGGTGCATAGGGACAAAAGTATGCCATTCACCTCCTGGAGTTGGTTTCATCAAGTCATAGCTGATTTGTAAATCTAATTTGTCTACCTGCTGTGATTCCAAATTGTTTAATAACCTGGAGCTAGATTTTAGGCATCTCATCGTGGCAGGAACTATGGCAGCTGGACCCACTTAATCATGGGAGAGGCCCTGTGTCAATCTCAGGATGGCAAGAAAGCTTTCCCCGGGGAACTCAGAGGGTGGAAAGGACTGACACAGGATTCCATGCTGTCAGTGGCAGAATGTCACTTGGGCTCCATTTTAAATGGTGTCCTGGGCGGTATTCTCCCCTACCCGGTGGGGCGGGGCGTACCGGCGTACCGGAGTGGTGCCGGAGGGGGTCTCTTCCACCTCCGCCATGGTGGAGGCCGTGGCGGCGGTGGAAGAAAAAGAATGCCCCCACGGCACAGGCCCACCGGCCGATCGGTGGGCCCCGATCGCGGGCCAGGCCACCGTGGGGGCACCCCCCGGGGTCCGATCGGCCCGCGCCCCCCCCCCCCAGGACACCGGGGCCCACTCCCGCCGCCTGCTCCCGTCGCCACCAGAAGTGATTTAAACCACATCAGCGGGAGAGGCCTGACAGCGGCGGGCCTTCAGCCCATCGCGGGCCTGAGAATCGCCGTGGGGGGCCCGCCGACCGGCACGGGGTCCCGCCGACTGGCGGGGCGTGATTCCTGCCCCCCGCCAATTCCCGGGTGACGGAGAATTCCGGCCACGGCGGGGGCGGGATTTACGAAGGCCCCAGGCGATTCTCCGACCCTGCGAGGGGTTGGAGAATTCCGCCCCTGATCTTTCAACCCTACCTATCATGGGGTCCTCAGTGTGGGGGGGAGGTCACTCCACCTCATGCACAAGACACCCTGGCTCAATCCTTGCTATGGGAAAAATGCCAATCTGGTACCCTGGCAGTGCCACCTGGCAGCCAAGTGGCAATGCCAGGATGCCATGCTGGCACAGCTAAGGTGCCCGGGTGACACCAGCAGTGCCAGGGTGCCACTCTACCCAGAAGGCAAGCACCTGGTGGCCTTTGATCCCCTGGGCGACCCCTCTGGGTGCTTTTCCGTCTGGTCCCCATTTGTGGAGACCAGCACTGAATGGCGTTACCAGGTCTCCGATGCAAAGGGGTTAGATCTCAATGCCTTGGGTAGATCCTGCTCACAATGGGCGGGATTCAGAGCACAACGTGTCACGTGATCGCGTTACTTCTCGTGAGGCGTGGCGAGCTGGGAAGATCCCGGAAGAGGGATCTCCTGCCTATGCGCCTTTCGGGCATAACACATCCAATAGATCGCACCCCTAATCTCACAGCATTCTGGTGATGGAAATCTAGAAATAAGGACCAAATGCATGACTTTGAACTGATGTTTCAATGAGGTCATGCTCCACTTATCTCACAAGCCTGAATCGCACTTCCCCAAAATGTTAAACTTGTCCTAATTCCCTACTTGAAATAACCAGTGCGGTCAATCACTCCCTGAAGACACCTAGTTGCCTGCTTTTTAAAATCATTGATCCACCAATGCGGTACGAAGCAATGAAAGAAACCTTATTGTCATCAATGCTCTTGGTGTTGAGCAGGCACGTTTCATTAATCTCACCAGCGGCTGATTGAGTTAACGTGAGGCAAGGCATTGTTTAATTTGGTGCGCAAATGGCTTTATTCCAAAAAAGACAAAACATGCAAAACACTTGAGTATGATGAATAACACTTAGTATGAGCAGTTAATTTTCTGTTCACGCACTGTTACAAAAATAAAGAATTTGTGTGCACCAGCCCATCGGGTACAAATTTAACTTAATGGAAAAGCTTCAATAGTTTGCTCCCGACAGACCTTTTTGATGTCATGTCCCTGATCCACAGAAATGAAAACAGTTTGTCAACACCACTGTGTTCAACATCTTCCGAATAATCAGGCATTACTCACAAATAGGCCACTGTTGGGATCTGTGCAAACAATTGCCTGTCAAATATTTACTTTTCATCCATATGGATGACCATAATGTGCATAATGCTATCTGGAGAAGCTACTCTCTAAAGCCAGCTTCTATGCGAAACACACATTTAAAACCATTTATATGAAGTCAAATTATTCTGAACCATGAAGTGCTCTTCCTGTCTCAAAAACATAATTTCATCTTGCCATTATTTTTTGATTAATTTAGCTCAACAATTCCTGCAGCATTTATAACAGGATTCAGAAATCTGGGGTAAAACAGAGGGCGGGATGTTCCGGCCACTGCCACTGGCAGGATCTTCTGATCTCGCAGAAGTCCACAGAGATTTGAATGGTTTACTGCAGGGCTGGAAAATCCAGGCCAGTGGGTGAGATTCTACAGTCTCATCTGTGGCGGGACCCATTGCGAGCGACAACAGAATATTTGACATTCCAGCCAAAACTCCATTCTTTCAGCAGCACTGAAAAATCCCAGCCATGATTGAGGACGGAAGATTCTGGCCTCAGTTTCTGTACTTCCAGGGACTTCATTTTGTGTCACTATTTCCATCACATCTGGCTGAAACACAAGAAATTGATCATCTTGATAAGATTATTTAGTGCTCTATAAATATCTAAGTTTTCTCATCTGGGTTTTGGTCCTCCCAGTTCCACAGTTCTCTCTGACTCTCACCGCTTAAACAACTTGAAGCCATGTTATTAGAATCTGTCTACAATTCCTGCTGCCTCGGAAAGGACCCCACACACCCCGGACATACTCTTTTCCACCTTCTTCTGTCAGGAAAAAGATACCAAAGTTTGAGGTCACGTACCAACCGACTCAAGAACAGCTTCTTCCCGACTGCCATCAGACTTTTGAAAGGACCTACCTCGTATTAAGTTGATCTTTTCTCTACACCTTGCTATAACCGTATTATATCTGCAGTCTCTCCTTCCTTCCCAATGTACGATATGCATTGTTTGTACAGCATGCAAGAAACAATACTTTTCACTGTATACTAATACATGTGACAATAATAAATCAAATCAATTAGACAACAGTACTCGCTGCTTCAGTAAAATAACAATAATAACTGGGATACATCTTTAAAGTGGGAAAAGCATCCCAAGGCACTTCACAGGGGTAAAAGGAAAATATGAAGAAGAATGTCCAAAGTCTTATTCAAAGGGATGATTTTTAAAGATGGTTTTAAAAGCGGACAGAAGTGAAGGGGAACCGAGAGCTTCTAAATTTCAGAACATGGGGCCTAGTGGCTGACTGCTGTCAATGGTAGAGTGAAGGAGGGAAATGCAGATGAGAGCGGAGTCATAGGTGAGGAGAGTTTGCGGGGAACTGAGGTTGGAGGGTTGTAAGGCTGGCGGACATTGCAGAGATATGGAGGGACAAGACCATGCAAGGATTTAAACACAAAGATGACAATTTTAAACTTGAGGCATCGAGGAGCAGGAGCAAATTTCAGTAAATGTGGACAAGGGTGATGCACACACGAGACTTGATTCAGGATAAGATATATGCATTAATGATAGTTGACGTTTATGGAGGGTGTAGGATGGTAGGCTAATAAGGAAAATGTGATATTTTTTAAGGATAGGTTTGCAGACCACGAAGGTACAAACGAAAGCATTATTGGAAAGCTGTTTTCTCACAGGCTATTAGGATAGATTGCCTGTTTGCCCGTGCAAATGGCCAATGATGTCATCAATGCATCACATGATCAGCCTCTTAAAGTGGCCTTGTTCTAACTAGGAAGAAACAGGAATACATAATGCTCTCTTCATTGTTTAACCGCTTAACTGTTTAGACAAGGATCCTTGCTCACGAGTTACCATCAATGAATGCTTCATGTTTGAACAATCCTTTCAGCCTGCCCATTTGTGACATGATGATAAGGAGTGGATCAGATGTGTTGGATTCCATTCTTCTGAGATAAATTCTGAATTATTACAAATGCACTATGGCCCATTGTCTCCAACAAGTTGTTTAGGGTAACCAAATCTTGCAAACATCTCACCCAGTCTTTCTTTTGTTCTCTTTGAGAACATACTCTTCATAATGACTTTGGGCCATTTTGAGTGCGCATCCACCACAATGAAAAACATTTGTCCTTCGAATGGTCCAGCATAATCTACATGAACTCTTTGCCATGACCCTTCTGGCCATTCTCGTGAGTGTAATTGTACTAGTGGTGGGAGATTTTAAACCTTTGAACATGCCTGCCTTCTCCTCGATTTTACTATTGAGCCCTGGTCATTGAAAATAGATTCTGGCTATCTCCTTCATCCTCACTATCCTACAATGACCTTCATGAAGTTGGTTTAGGACATGTTTCATTGACAATGGCGGAATGATGACCCTCATTCCCCAGAGGAGACAGTCAGCCTGTACAGATAATTCGAGTCTTTGGATAACATATTGCTTTAACTCTGAGTTTGTTCTTGCGGTCTTGAATCAAAGTACCATGTCGATAGCTTCTGACAGTAGTGGATTATTTCTTAACTTGTCCTGTGTTTACAGGAGTGTTATCGACTTCTTTGTTATAGAAAATATTACCGCTCAAACTCTGCATTGATGATTTGTGAGCTAAAGTTAATCTAGAGAGTCCATTAGCATTGCCATGGTGATTTGAGTGATGATATTTAATCATGTATATATGTGTTGACAACAGCAACACCCATCTCTGCATTGGACTCACTGCACGAGATGAAATATCGGCGGTGGTCTAAATATCATTGTCAGTGGTCAATGATCCATTCGTAAAGTAAATTTCCTTCCACATAGGTATTGGTCAAAACATTTAATTCTGAGTATTTCAGGACTTCTAACTTTAGTGGTGTCTCTTTAGCTTGTTCCAAGGCCTTATTTCACTAGTCTACTCATTTCTATTTCCTGTTTTGACACATGTATTGTGTAAAGGCTTGAGAATAGTTGCTAGATTAGGGACAAACTTTCTACATTAGTTTAATTGGGCCAAAAAAGATCAAAGTTGATTTACGTTATGAGGTGCCGGTGCCTCAGTTATGGCTTTTACTTTTGAAGACGACATGTGCATTAATGTTGTGCCCCAGCTAATCAATAGAAGATTTGAAGAATTCACAGTTAACCTCCCATACTCATAGCCCATAATCTAGTCTCTGGAGTGCAGCATTTAAATTTTTGAATTTCTAGTCCACTTAGAATTTGATCCAGGACACGTTGGAATAATGCAGGTGCGGAAGCGATGCCAAATCAAAGTCTTTTATAGCTGAATATCACTTTGTGTGTCAGGATTGTCCAATATTGTTGTGAATCTGGAGATAAACATGACCAAGATCAATTTTACTGAAATGCTGGCCTCCACCCAACCCAGTAAATAAATCATCAATTAAAGGCAGAGGGTACCATTCTGCACACATTACTGAATTGGTAGTGACTTTAAAATCACCACATATGCATACCAAATCATCTTCTTTTATCATGGGTAATATGGCTGTGGCCCAATCACTTAGAATAACAAGTTTGAAGACCCGAGTCTTGACCATCCTCTCTAATTCTGCCTTGACCTTAGGACTGATGGCACCACTGATCTAGCATTTAAGCACCTTGCTTGACTTCCGTCCTTAATCTTTAGCTTGACTGAGATCTCTTTCATGCTTCCCAGCTCTCCATTAGAGACTATGGCATATTTCTTCAGAATCTTTGGTAGACCTGCTTCGGACTCCGAGGTGAGATTCGCCTCGGCCTAGTTTAGGTTGATTCTCTCCAGCCAGGTTCTTCCTATTAGGGCTGGATAGTTATTTTTAACGATGTGCAGGGACAAGTTTGTAGTCTGTCTGTAGAGCTGCACATTTACATCAATACGACCCCTCAATGGAACCACTTCCCCAGTATAGGTATATGTGACAATATGTATATTGTATGGTAAATGGAGGGTTAACAATTTAATGTGAATGCATCCAACCACTAAATGGTGGATATCGTGATGCCCTTGATTCTGAGAGTAGGTGATTAGGCGGAATCGAGAGTAGCTGTGTTTTCAGAAGCCCTGTGGACAGAATCATAGTTAGTTTATTTATCATCATTTATGTCTTAGTAAGTAATTCTGATCCATTTAGTTGTAGTGTTGATAAATTAGCTTTGTTCAAAACATAACTTGGTGTTCTTTGAGAGACACTACACTTCGAAGCCATCCTCATCCACAAAGCAAAGGAGGTCACAGTATAGGTTTTTAGTATTATCTTTGAGGGGTTTCAAACGATATGTCGTAGTTTCTCTTGGTAAATGCTGCTGCAGTGTCCACAGGAATTCCACTCAGAAATTCCAGCCAGTACGTTCAGTTACAGTTTGTCATCTGACTGTGACTCTGGTCGTTTTTCATGCCTTTTTGTATCACGTGGATCCTTTTCCCTCGATTGAGTTTTCCATTTTGTACACTCGGTTCTTGCTTTTTATAGTTTTTGTTTGGAACTTGTTGTTTCTTTCCCCAACATGCATGTTTGATGAGACCCTGCATTGTGATCTTTGCACTAACAGTCTGCTGCTGCGGGCCCAGTTTTTGCACATCAATGGCAATTTCAAACCTGTGTCTGTGTTCGGGTCTCAGCTGATATTTTATGGATTCTAGTGCTCTAACTTAATTGTTACATTTCCTTAGCTGCTAATTCCATAGAGATCACGACTTCTTTACGTTTAAGTTGCCTCCAGTTAACAGCCTTTCTTGGATAGCTTCGCTTCTGAACCCACACACTAGTCTGTCTCGAATGGTGCCGTTTAAGGCATCTCCAAATTCTCAGTATTAAAATAATTTCTTCAGAGTAGTTACGAACTGTGTGATTGATTAATCTTCTTGTTGATTATGTTTATGGAACCTCTCGGCGATGACCAAAGGTTTCAGTGAGAAATGGAACTACAATATCTCCGCAATCTCATCATAGGTTTTTGAGCCTGGTTTCTCTGGCAGCACCAGACTTCGCAGGAGCTTGAATGTTTTTCTCCCCACAGTACTCGGGAGTTCGGACTGCAATATCTGCCACAAAACTAAGGGCAGCGTGGGAGCATAGGGATTAGTACTACTGCCTCACAGTACCAAGGACTTGGGTTCAATTCTGACCTTAGGTGACTGCCTGTAGAGTTTTCACATTTTCCCATGGGTTTTTTCCATGTGCTCCAGCATCCTCCCACAGTCCAAAAGTATATAGGTTAGGTAGATTTGACATGCTAAATTACCCCTGAGTGTCCAAAGATGTGTAGGGTTAGGTGGGGTAATGAGGATAGGGTGGGAGAGTCCACCTCGGTAGGGTGCTCTTTCGGAGGGTCGGAGCAAACTCGATGAGCCGATTGGCCTCCTTCTGCACTGTATTGTTCCACTTGTCTTGTCCCTAGACTTCTGCTCCCATCATGCCCATCACTCTCTGATCTTCTTTACTGCTATCTCTATTCATTTCTGTCCTCCCCGCTCCCTCCCCTCCTTCCACCTCTCTGATCTAATTCTCTCGCTCCACTTTCTCTCTGTTCCTCCTCTATGCTAAGTCACGCCCCCTTCCACCCATCCCCCATGGTACCTTCGTGCCCCATCCCCTGCCACCTCCTTACCTTCCTCCCTCACACAGCATTCACCATGGGAGATTCTCTGGAGCCATATGGAGATTAAAAAATATAAACTAATGACAATCCAATACAGCTCTCCCTCAAATGCACTTAATAGTGAGTTTTCTGGGGTGGAGGGTGGGGGATGGGGGGGGGGGGGGGGGGGGAAGGTTCAGGGGGGAATTTGTTATTGGCTGTTATTGTTTTTTTCTATATAAAATTGAAAAAGGTGAATAAAAATATTGGACTGGATTCTCCGCTGTCGGGAGGCTTTGTTTTGCCGGCAGCCTGAGAGTTTCCTGACGGCATGGGGCTGCCCCACAATGGGAAACCCCATCGACCACCCGGCGAAACGGAGCATTCCGAAATCTGGTGGGACAGAAAATCGAGCTCATTGTTTTTAAAAAGAATTGGGGGCTTGAGTTCTGCATCCGTGTCCCAACCACCATTTTTAATGGTCTACGTAATTATCCCCTCATCCCTCTCTCCTCCTTGTCTCAGCCTCTTGCCCAGCCCTGCCTACTTAATTTGCTCCCTTCCCCCTAACCTGCAAGGATCCAGTTATCTTCCTTCACTTTGCTTTACCTGAAGGCTGCATTGGCCTTGATGCCCCGAGTCCAGTGTCCCTTGAGACCAATTAAGTAAAAATAAATTTAATAAAGTGTAAAATAGTCTGATTTTTGGTTTCTGAAGAGAAACAAATAAGGCACTGTATTTTGATGCCAATAGAGAATAGGACAGTTGCACATTTTTCCCATGCAATGCAATTTTTCTCCAACACAGCTTCTTGAGCAGTGATGGAAAATTAGAATCAAAATGTAAGCAAATGACTTCATTCATATTTGTGTAATAGGGCTTCATGAAGTTAAACAGAATGATATAAATAACGGGCATGATTCAGCAGACTCAAGTTAAAGTTCGCTGAATGGAGCATTTGCAAGGTGTTTCTCGGCGGCTGCCGGATGTTTAGCCTCAGGGAGTGATGTGACCATCAATTCACTAGAGACACGATTGGAAGTAAACTGTGGTTTTAATAGTCTTACAACTGAGCCAGCCTGCGACCAGAGGAACGGAGAGCAGGGCTTATGGCTGCAGCACTTTATACTTCCGGTAGTGAGAGGAGCCATGGGCGGAGCCATGGGCGGAGCCAAGGGTGGAGCCCTGTACAAGCTCCTCATCTCCCCCTATGGGCAGAGCCGTGCAACGGCTCACATACAGAGCCCACAAGGACATAATACAATGCAATGCAATACAGTGTGAATTACAATGCAGTATAATTCACCACAGGGAGTATCGCCCCGCTGAGGCTGCACTTCAAGGGATTTCCTGCTGGTGAGTTTAAAGACTCTTCACAGATCAGCGTGCCATTTTGGAAGGCTGCCCAATCTTTAACCCCCTTCCCCTTTTCAGACCCCCCACAATCTTGTGATCCACCCTACCTCCCTCAAACTTGGGGAGGCCCCTTGTTCACCTGGCAAGGCTCCACCGAGCTCATCTCTTGGCTCTGCCAACTTGGCATCCTGACACTTCCAGCCTGGCACACTGGCAGTGCCACCTGATGCAGGCTAGCAGTGACAAGGTGCCAGGGGGAGTGCCAGAGTGCCACTCTGTCCTGCCCCCAACTACCGAGGAGTCTCCAATGGCCTGGGAGAAACCTCCAAGGTGCCATTACGACAGATCCACTTTTGTGTACTAATCAGCGTCCCGGCGAAGTCTCTCAGGCGCGGTTGGTGAGTCCCGGGCACTGGGTGATTTGGCATTTGGGTATTTAAATGAGCCGTAAGGCTAATTTCTCATTTAAATATTCAGATGCAGAACACGCAGGCAGACCGAGTCGGGTGACACGCGCGAGGTTTCAAGCCCGATTTGGAGCTCGGATTCAACCATTGTGCACAGATCTGTGCCAGGCGCAACAGGATCTCTGAATTCCGCCCAAAGTATCAATGCTGACATTCACCAAACCTTTCACTATCTCTCTGTTGCTGATGATTTGGGAAACTTGCTGTCTGCAATCCAGCTGAAATATCACAACAGTCATTATACTTAAAAAGCACATTTAACATCTTGGGAATTTTCTGAGAAATGTTGCTAAGGCACCATATAAATGCAAGTTCTTATTTTGCACTGGTAACGTCTTAACTAATAGAATTCGCAATAGAGAGTTGAACTTTGGCTCCCAAATCAGCTATATGGAGAGTTGGATAAATTCCCAGCTCCACAAGCCCAATCCTGGAGCAAACCTGACTTGGGGAAATAGTGCCAGCGATATGGGTGCCAACTAGATTTGGGCCCGTGGTCCCTGGAAAGAGTTTGGACACACCACAGGTGTTTACTGGGTGTCGAGGTGGGCTGTTGTAAAAGGCCTGGATTGGTGCACAACGACGTTTTACCACTTACCAAAATAAAACAATAAAACAAAAAACATCTCTCTAGCGCTCACCCCTCAACCCCCCCCCCCCCCCCCCCCCACCCACTACCCATGCTCCAATCTTGCTACTCATGCTAATTTATGCTCTCCATCACACACCCCCATGGTCTCTCAATTCCAACAAATGGCCCCCTACTGAATACCAAGGCGCTTTATAGCCCCCATGCATAATTAGTTCCAACTCATGTCCCTACCTACCCTCCCTTGCCCTGAGACGCCCTCCATGCTCACTCACGCAGGAGCCATGATGAGATTAAATAAAATAATGTTCTAAATGTCCATTGTGGTCTTCACTATATTAAAATAAACACTCATATTGATGACATGTAAATCCCTTCAAGTATGTCATTTATTACGGAAAAATACATTTGTATACATAGCCTCATATCAAAGACAGTTAATCTCTTTATAACCACTTGGAGCTGTCAATCAAACTGTGAATTAACAGACTCCCAACTGTGATTATGATAGGTTGTGGAAGCAGTTAAACAGCACTAATCCTTATATCAATCAGCAATGAAATAGCAAGTACCCTTTTTCTCCAAATGCAAACATCTTTTTTTTGCCAACATCTCATGTGCTTGAGTTTGACATTTCCACAGTTTATCCACATTTTATACACATTCATGACTACTCTTAACAATTGCAAAGTGGGTACCTGTCCGCTTCTAAAACGCAACTGGCTTCTCTTAAAGTGAACCTTACCACTCCACAAAGCAAACGTGATCTCTACTAACTTCTCCAAAAAAGTGAAAGTACTTCCCTAAAAGGGGTAGTTCATCTCTCTAAGTAACTGTGGCAGCATTAAGCCTTTGTCTTAAATGTCTAAAGGCCACAGGACATGTTTTGTAAACCCCAGTAAAGAAAATTGGATCTGTTTAAAGGCAGCAGCACCCTCTGTGAGCCATGAATGTGCGTACAGTACAACCCCCCCCCCCCCCCCCCCCCCCCCCCCCACCTCCAGTGAAAATGGCGGGTGCCGAGTTCAGGGACAGGACTCCGCAATTGGGGGTCCAGCGCTATTTTGTATAAGGCACAGAAAATTGAGGCCAGAATGTGTTTTGGTGTTTTTCTACATGTTTCTAACTTGTCAAACATCAAAAGCACCATCATTCTCCAGCAGCTTAGAACAAAGAGCAAAAATAAGACAGCAACAATCATTCCTTAATGGAATGAAATTACCTTTCTTTTAATGTGTAGGAAATCAGACAGAATGATGCATCTAACGAGACCACAAAGTCTTCTCTTATCAGTGTTTTTCTCTTATAAAACAGGGACCTTCGAGCCAGAGAATGAGAAAGTGATCTATGGCTTGACTCACCCAATCAATGCATTTGAACCTTTCTGGGTGCAGGTAACTTGAAATAAATATTTACTGTATCTGTAAAGTTTGTTTCGTGGTCATCCTCTGCTGTTATGATTTTGAACCATGAACTGTTTTTTATATTGTGAGGCTCTTGGGGCAACTTGGTTTTAAAAGAATTCATATTTTAATGTACGGTCAGGGTTCAAAAAAGTCAATGCGAACCAGTTTTAACTTCAAAACACCTAATAGGTCCAGCATGTATTAAAAAAAGAAAGTAGTGTCATACATTTCACCCAGTGGGTAATTTTATTAACAATCTGAAAGTTTTCTGAGTTTTCTGATGTTGAATTCTATCGTAATCTTTTTTCATGGCTGCAACTATTAAAAAACATTTCATTACTTGAGATACAAATGGCTGATCGTTATTTTAAACCTTAATATTTTTACTTTTCAATATATTTTCTCTCTGCAATTTATTGTCACATTTGTGTCCTTTAGTTGACCGATATTGGGCAGAGATTTAACTGGCAAGGGGAGGCAGACTCAGTGCCAGCTGGTGGGCGAGGGGGGAAATGCTAAAGCTCCAAACAATAACATCAGGTCAGAAACCCAACGTGACCTCACCCAATTCCAGGCTTCGCCTGTCGTGTTTGCAGGCAATCTCCCGAGAACTGTAGGTTAAGCAACTTAAATATTCAGACAGACATTTAACTGAAGATTTAACCCGGCATTTTGCCTTTTTAGCAACCAGCACATGGGTTTCCTGGGTATCAGCAACTTACCAGAGTCGCCCAGCAATGAGAGCTTGTTCAGTGAAACTGACTGGCCGAGAAGCCTTCAAAGAGTGAAAGCTAATACCTTCCACCCTGCTTCGGTGAGAGGCTGATGCTCACAGCAGTTCATCCAAGAGAGTGTATTCGCTGATTGATTGGTGATGACCAGCTTGGAAGTCAGTTCATTTGTCTGGGGGAGTTTCCACATTGAGCTGCACTTCCCTGCTACCAATCTTCACTGTGGCATGGGAACAGCTTGTGCAGCTATTAAGGAGCAAGAGGAAGTGCAACATCTTCAGCAGCAGGAGCAACAGCAGTTGCCTTCACCTCAGCCATATTCTCCTCCACAAGACAGAGAGATCCAACTTGAAGGAGGCGAGACCCTTCTTAACACTGGGTCAGTAGGCAGGGAATCCATTCTCTTGACATGCTTGAGCACTGGCTCAGGCTTTTCCTAACAGTTGTTGCGGCCTCTTGGAACAAGCCAGTGGGGCCAGGTGAGCATGCATTGCCAGTGGTCATCAGGGAGGCTGTCATTGGAGGCTCCCTTCCTCCCGCCACCATCCAGGTTGTGTACTCTTCTGCAAGGAGAGAAAGTACAGAATTGTGACTCTGAGAAATGGATTATGAGGAGCGAAGGGAAGGACAATATTTGTAGAGAGTGACTATGAGGCATGGATGCAAGAGGGCAGTAGGTTGAAGGTGAGTATTAACTGCTCAGTTAGGGATGTGAGGAGATGCTCAAAGAGCGAAATGAGTGGATATGCAAGGTATTGTTCTGAGGAGTGCTGTGCAGTGGAAATCTGGGAATGTCAATGAGTGAGGCTTGGCACCTGAAAGCATTATGTCACTCAGCTTTCCAGCCCTTCTCTGCTGATCTTGAGAGGCTTGACTCTTTCTCCTGTCCTTGGCAGGCATCACCTCACTTCAATCCCTCAGATCCCACTGCAGGGCCTCCTGAGAAGAGTGAGAGACCTGAAAGCAGGAGGCAGGGGTTCAGGGGAGCAGGCTTCCTGGATGTCCAATTCAATTCTGTGATTGCTATTTTGATCCCTGTTGGGTCCCCCTTAATTTGATTTCCTTCCTTTGACAGAGTGAGCACATCATCTCACTTGCCTCGCTGGGTGAGAATCCTGGAAGCAGAATATTGACACCTTGATTGAGTTAAAGAGCCACAGCAAAGTTTGCATTACTTGCAAATGGGTTTTCAAATGGATTCCTGATCAACTAGCAGCCTTCCCGCTGCATTAGAATTTTTTTGCAATAAAATTCTGCCCACTGTAGCATCATTAAAGGGCCAGTTAACATGTGAGGCTCTTAGTTAGGCCTTTGTGATGGCTTTGCAAAGGTGACTTTCCTCATTATTTTTTTAAAATAAATTTAGAGTATCCAATTCATTTTTTCCAACTAAGGGGCAAATGAGCGTGGCCAATCCACCTGTCCTGCACATCTTTTGGGTTATGGGATGAAATCCACGCAAACGCGAGGAGACTGTGCAAACTCCACACGGACAGTGACCCAGACCTGGAATCGAAACTGGGACCTCGGCACCGTGAGACTTTCCTCATTATTACTGGTGAGGTACACGCGAGAGAAATCACAAAAACTAAACCCAGAACGCTGCGAAGCAGCCTAGCTTCTATGTTCATCAACTGAAAGGAAACCAAAGTGAATTATTTTCAAGAAGTGTAGGGTGGGATTCTCCTTTTTCGCAGCAGATTGTTGACGCCGTCGTAAACGTCGGAGCGTTTTACGACGGCATAATCTGGCCGCTAGGAGGAGTGATCCTCCTACCTACAGGGGGCCAGCACGGCGTTGGAGCACTTCACACAGCTCCAGCTGCCGATACGGGCCCCAGCATTGCCGGCACGGGTCTGCGCATGCGCACCACGGCCAGCATGTGTCCACGCATGCACGTGCATTGCCGTCTCTGCGCCGGCCCCCACGCAAGATGGCGGAGCCTTACAGTGGCCCAGTGCAGAGGAACATAGCCCCCCCCCCCCCCCGGGAATTAGCCCGCTCGCCGATCGGTAGCCCCCCGACCGCAGGCCTGGTCACCGTGGAGGCCCCCTCCCTGAGTCGGATTCCCCCCCCCCCCCCCCCACCCCACCCACCAACCAGGACGCCCCCCCGCAGCCAGAACGGCGAGGTTCCGTCGGGTAGGACCACACGTGAACGACGACGGTGGAACTCGGCAGCCACTCGGCCCGGCAAGCGCGGAGAATCGCCGGGGGGGGGGGGGCGCCTTTAGCGGCCCCCAACTGGCGCCATGCCAGCGCCGTTGGCGCAGATCCACCGGTCGCTGGAGAATCGGCGGCCCGGCATCGGAGCGGCGTGGCGGGTTTCGCCCCTCCCCCGGTGATTCTCCGACCCAGTGCGGGATCAGAGAATCCCGCCCATAATTTTTACATTGCACTAGTTTCTAAATACTTAAATCTCCCATCGGTTCAACAAGCAGAAGAGTCCCAAAAGACATGACTATGATTTTAGATACTTTTCCAAAAGTGAGTGCATCCTTACCGAGATGGTGGCAATACAATTTAAATCAAATGGAAGATCTTTACCATGCATTAGAGAAGGTGGAACAGATTTGTCATCCAGTAGTTAATATCGGCAAATACGCTCAGCTGGATTTTTCAAAGTGGGGTCAGGAACTTGACGCCTGATAAATTCCAGATCCTGACCCCGTGCCTCAACAAGCAACACTATTTTGAAATCTAAGTGCTCCAACTGGTGGCACCAAGTGTGTCGAGGAAGCAAAAGCTGCCTGCAGAGCACAAGCGACCAGGTTAGACAGCAGCACTGATGGAGCCTGTGACTGTATTACTGAAGAGGGCGGGAAGCACCTCAGAGGCAGCAGCATAAAAGCTGAGGAAATTGCCAAATGAGAGTTAATGCTCATGATTCAGCACAAGGTCCCTGTCATTATATACACCAGTATATCATGGTGTAGAAACATACTAATGGACATACACTAGGACCAATCAACATGCACAAACACCACAGCCAATCACCAGTGAGAATACACGCACTATAAAAGCAGAGGGCATCACTTTTCCCGCTCATTCTGGATGCTGCCTCTCAGAAGCATAAGAGCTCATCAAGTTTAGTACAGACTCACATCACGTGCTGAGAGATTCAGCTGGTTCAGACAGGCACAGGTCTCTAGTTAAACTAGCATCATTTAAACCCACAGTTCTCGTATGTCTATTATTTTATAAGTAGTTAATAAAATAGAGTTGAACCTTCATCAGTGTTGGTGGCATTTGTTAGCTTTGCAAGTCTACACTGCCCAACACTTCATGGTACCAGTAGTTGAGGGATGTTAGTACTTCTGAGACCTACCTACCAGTGATCAGCCTTCTGCCAGTCTTACGCCATCCTGCAGTATGGACAGCGTTCGCCTCCCGCCGCCCCTCCGCATTGCCGGGAACCTGGGCTCCAATTGGAAGATTTTTAAACAGCGCTTCCAGCTATACCTCGAGGCCATGGACCTGGAAGCTGCCTCGGACACACGGAAGATTGCTCCCTTCCTCTCCACAGCCGGGGACCATGCCCTCCACATCTTTAACTCGCTCATCTTCGCTGATGGGGAGGATAAATCAAAGTTCAAGACAGTCCTTTTAAAGTTCGACAGCCACTGCAAGGTCGAGGTAAACGAGAGCTTCGAGCGACATGTTTTCAGCGGCGAATACAGGGTTAGGTCAAAACTTTCCAGTCCTTTATCATCCACCTCCGTGTCCTTGCGCAGTCCTGCAACTACGGGTCCACCTCTGACTCCATGATACGTGACCAGATAGTTTTTGGTGTGCAGTCCGAGCCCCTTCGAAGTGAAACAGCTCATCCTGTCCAAGGCCATTGAGACCTGCGTGTTCCCCTGCGTGTTCCATGAACAAGCCTCCACGCGATATTCCCACATCCAGGCCGCTAAAATGGCACGGTAAGCTCTCCACGAGGCAGAACGGGTCCAAATTATAAAGTCTCTCCAGGGCCTGGGTCTGGACGATGGCGGCCATTTTGCGCACTTTTCGCAGGCTCCCGCGCTGACACGCAACGAACGTGGTGACGTCGAGGACCGCTCTGCGCAGGCGCGCACCTCGCTGGATCGTGCCACGCATGTGCGGTGGCACAACAAACGTGCCGACGCAACGGCATGCGGCAACTGTGGCTCCGCCCAGTTAAAGCAGCAAAGTCCCACGAAGACCCGACGCTGTCCGCAGTGTGGCAAACTTGGCCACTATGCTGCTTTTTACAACCTGCTACTTTCAGGAGATCTAGCCAGCCCCGCAGAGATGTCCGGGCCATTCAGCCTACAATCAACGAACCTGTTCCAGACCTGTCCTCCAACTTTGACAGCAAGCCCCGTTCCAAGTTGGCATCATAACCAAGAACAGGATGTCTCCTAAGCGCAGCATCAAACCCATTCCAATACACAGCATCGATACGGATGATGAGTGGTGTGCCACCCTTACGGTCAACCGGTCCCCTGTGAGGCTCCGCCTGGACACTGGCTCCTCCGCCAATCCTATTGCGTCGTCTGACCTTCACAACCTCTGTGTCCAGCCTGTCATCCTACCATCTGCATGTCAACTGTTTGACTACAATGGGAATGCCATCGCTGCCAGTGGATCCTGCCAACTCGAGGTGACACATCGTGCTCACACAGCTGTCCTATCTTTTGAGATCGTTGCCGCCTCAAAAGCCTCCTTGCTTGGTGCGCAGGCATGCAAGCTGCTCAACTTAGTGCAGAGGGTTCACTCCCTCTCTCTCAGCGACGTGTCTGCCTCTTCTGACACCGACTTCAGGGCGCAACTCGACTCCATCATCCAGCACCACTACGACGTCTTTGAGTGCATGGGCATGCTCCCGTATACATAC
The DNA here is from genome assembly GCF_902713615.1 of Scyliorhinus canicula. Lineage (NCBI taxonomy): Eukaryota > Metazoa > Chordata > Chondrichthyes > Carcharhiniformes > Scyliorhinidae > Scyliorhinus > Scyliorhinus canicula. Next base: position 105,487,730 of record NC_052150.1, read on the forward strand.
AGGATTCTACTCGAGCGCAACGCCATGCCTGTGGTACACGCACCTCGCAGAGTTCCAGCGCCCCTTAAGGACCACCTCAAGCAACAGCTCCAGGACCAAGGGGTCATATCCAGAGTCACGGAACCGACAGACTGGGTAAGCTCCATGGTCTGCGTGAAGAAACCGTCCGGCGAGCTAAGGGTCTGCATAGTTCGAAAGGACCTTAATCGGAATATCATGCGGGAGCACTGCCCGATTCCAAAACGTGAGGAACTCACGTGTGAAATGGCCCACGCCAAACTCTTCACAAAACCCGATGCCTCAAAAGGCTTCTGGCAAATCCAGCTGGATGAATCGAGCAGAAAGCTGTATACATTCAACACGCCCTTTGGCAGATACAACCGAATGCAATTTGGCATCATCTCAGCGTCCAAAGTATTCCATAGAATAATGGAACAGATGATGGAGGGAATCGATGGCGTCCGGGTATACGTCGATGACATTTATAATCTAGTCCACCACTCCGCAGGAACACATCAGCCGCCTTAAGCACGTCTTCAAGCGCATTCACGAACATGGCCTCCGCCTCAATAGGGCCAAATGAGGCCATTAAGTTCCTGGGTGATCACATCTCCCATTTAGGGGTGCGGCCGGATTAGGACAAGATTGCGGCGATCACGTCCATGAAAACGCCCGAGGACAAGAAAGCGGTCCTCTGATTCCTGGGCATGGTGAATTTTCTCGGGAAGTTTATTCCGAATCATGCCTCACACACCACGGCCCTCAGAAACCTGGTTCGTAAAACAATAGACTTCCAGTGGCTCCCTGCCCACGAGCTCGAGTGGAGGGAACTGAAGGCCAAGCTTTCCACGGCCCCAGTGCTGAACAAAGAGACTAAAATCTCTACGGATGCCAGTCAGTTTGGGATTGGAGCCGTCCTCCTGCAACTTGATGAGGCCTCGTCATGGGCCCCCGTTGCATATGCGTCATGGGCAGTGACCTCCACGGAACAGCGCTATGCGCAAATTGAGAAGGAGTGCCTCGGCCTTCTAACCGGTGTCGTGAAGTTCCACGACTATGTATATGGACTTCCGCAGTTCACTGTTGAAACCGACCATCGTCCGCTCGTCAACATAATACAAAAAGGACTTGAATCATATGACGCCTCGCCTCCAACGCATCCTAGTGAAACTACGGAGCTATGACTTCCAACTTGTTTATACCCCTGGCAAGGACCTTGTCGTTGCGATGCCCTCTCTAGGTCGGTCACCACTCCGTGCGATCACGAAGGGTTCGTTTGCCAAGTCGACGCTCAAGTTCAACTCGCAGCCTCCCACTTGCCATCATCGGATGCACGCCTGGTACAAATTCGCCGCGAGACAGCGGCTGACCCCCTTCTGCAGCGTGTGATGCGTTTAATGACAGACGGGTGGCTCAAGGGCCAATGCCCACAATTTTACAATGTCCGTGACGATCAGGCGGTTGTTGACGGGGAGCTCCTAAAGTTAGATCGCATCATGATCCCGCACAGCATGCGCCAGCTGGTCCTGGAGCAACTGTATGAAGGCCATCTAGGAGTTGAAAAATGTCGCCGCAGGGCCAGTGAAGCTGTCTACTGGCCGGGCATTAACGATGACATCGCCAATGCGGTACTCAACTGCCCCACCTGCCAGCGTTTTCAACCCGCCCAACCACGGGAGACCCTGATTCCCCATGAGTTAGTCACATCGCCCTGGACCAAGGTGGGTATCGACCTGTTCCACGCATTGGGCAGGGACTACGTCCTAATCATTGATTACTTCTCCAACTACCCGGAGGTCATCAGATTGCACAATCTCACATCTTCGGCTATTATTCGGGCGTGCAAGGAGACGTTCGCCCGGCATGGCATTCCGCTCACAGTGATGTCGGTCACTGGCCCCTGTTTCACAAGCCAGGAAAGGTCCAGCTTCGCCCGACACTACAACTTTGCACACATCACGTCCAGTCCCCTATACCCTCAGTCCAACGGCAAGGCGGAAAAGGGGGTTCATACAGTCAAGAGGCTGCTCTGCAAGGCTGCCGATGCCGGATCTGACTTCCATCTTGTTTTGTTAGCCTATCGCTCTGCCCCGCTCTCCACTGGGCTGTCGCCTGCAAAGTTACTGATGAGCCGCACCCTCAGGATGACGGTGCCATCGATTCACACCCCCAATCTTGATCATGTCCCCGTTCTCCACAGGATGCAGATGTCTCAGGCGCAGCAAAAAGTGACACACGACTCACGTGCTGCTGATCTCCCCGACATCCAGCCACACGACACGGTTTGCATCCATCTACCGGATGGTGGCTGGTCTGCGCCTGCTGTTGTTCTCAGGCAGGTGGCCCCCCGCTCCTTCCTGGTCCGGTTACCAGACGGTTCCATTCGGCGCCGCAATCGGCGTGCCCTTCGCCTTGTTCCACAGTCATCACGGGATCCTCCGGGTAACTCCTCTGCTGACCCTGCCATGGACTGTGCAGAGATTCCGGTCACTCTGCCTCCCCCTGATGGTGCTGCAGCCCACCCAGCTCCTGACCTGGTGGCTATTGACCCACCCTTGAGGCGGTCAACCAGAGTTCGTCGCCCACCTCAGAGACTGAATTTATGAACTTTGCAATTATGTGGACTCTCTGAGATGTTTCCGTCCCTGTTAAAATCGTTTTCCAGTGGTTTGTAAACAGCATTGTTCTCGTTCAAGTTGCTGCATATTAATTATCTGCACCAGGCACCTTCCCTTGTATATAGCTTTGTTTCCTGTATATAGATTTGTACATATGTCTTGGCACCTCACACTTAGTTAGGCACATTCTTCACATACCCACACTATTTATTGTCACACATTCACATCAATATTTTTTTAAAAGATGTCATAGTATACACCAGTATATCATGGTGCAGGCACATACAGATGGACATACACTTGGACCAATCAACAGGCACAAAAACCGCAGCCAATCACCAGTTAGGATACACACACTATAAAAGCAGAGGCATCACTTTTCCCACTCATTCTGGATGCTGCCTCTCAGAAGCACAACAGCTCATCAAGTTTAGTACAGACTCACATCACGTGCTGAGAGATTCAACTGGTTTGGACAGGCACAGGTCTCTAGTTAAACTAGCATCATTTAAACCCACAGTTCTCGTATGTCTATTATTTTATAAGTAGTTAATAAAATAGAGTTGAACCTTCATCAGTGTTGATGGCATATGTTAGCTTTGCAAGTCTACACTGCCCAACACTTCAGTCCCCAGGACCCGATAATTTTCAGGTCATTAAAAAAAATCTTTCCTTCTGACCCACTTTCATCCTAACCATCTCAGCTCAAACGTGTACCATATTGCTGAGGTTTGTCAAATGCACTTTTAAAAATTACAGTCCCAACCTCTCCAACATTAGCAAGCTCCTTAAGGCAAATTATTGGAGGTGAACAAATTCTGTTTCCTTCCCTGCTCTCATTTTGAAAAATGGAGTGCATTCCGGAGGTGCAGGATCCACAGTTAGAACATAGAACATAGAACGATACAGCGCAGTACAGGCCCTTCGGCCCTTGATGTTGCACCGACATGGAAAAAAACTAAAGGCCATCTAACCTACACTATGCCCTTATCATCCATATGCTTATCCAATAAACTTTTAAATGCCCTCAATGTTGGCGAGTTCACTACTGTTGCAGGTAGGGCATTCCACGGCCTCACCACTCTTTGCAGAAAAAACCCACCTCTGACCTCTGTCCTATATCTATTACCCCTCAATTTAAGGCTATGTCCCCTCGTGCTAGCCACCTCCATCCGCGGGAGAAGGCTCTTGCTGTCCACCCTATCTAACCCTCTGATCATTTTGTATGCCTCTATTAAGTCACCTCTTAAACTTCTTCTCTCTAACGAAAACAACCTCAAGTCCATCAGCCTTTCCTCATAAGATTTTCCCTCCATACCAGGCAACATCCTGGTAAATCTCCTCTGCACCCGTTCCAAAGCTTCCACGTCCTTCCTATAATGAGGCGACCAGAACTGTACGCAATACTCCAAATGCGGCCGTACTAGAGTTTTGTACAACTGCAACATGACCTCATGGCTCCGGAACTCAATTCCTCTACCAATAAAGGCCAACACACCATAGGCCTTCTTCACAACCCTATCAACCTGGGTGGCAACTTTCAGGGATCTATGTACATGGGCACCGAGATCCCTCTGCTCATCAACACTACCAAGAATTTTACCATTAGCCAAATATTCCGCATTCCTGTTATTCTTTCCAAAGTGAATCACCTCACACTTCTCCACATTAAACTCCATTTGCCACCTCTCAGCCCAGCTCTACAGCTTATCTATGTCCCTCTGTAACCTGCAACATCCTTCCGCACTGTCTACAACTCCACCGACTTTAGTGTCGTCTGCAAATTTACTGACCCATCCTTCTGCGCCCTCCTCTAGGTCATTTATAAAAATGACAAACAGCAACGGCCCCAGAACAGATCCTTGTGGTACGCCACTCGTAACTGAACTCCATTCTGAACATTTCCCATCAACTACCACTCTCTGTCTTCTTTCAACTAGCCAATTTCTGATCCACATCTCTAAATCACCCTCAATCCCCAGCCTCTGTATTTTCTGCAATAGCTGACCGTGGGGAACCTTATCAAACGCTTTACTGAAATCCATATACACCACATCAACTGCTCTACCCTCGTCTACCTGTTCAGTCACCTTCTCAAAGAACTCGATAAGGTTCGTGAGGCATGACCTACCCTTCACAAATCCATGCTGACTATCCCTAATCATATTATTCCTATCTAGATGATTATAAATCGTATCTTTTATAATTCTCTCCAAGACTTTACCCACCACAGACGTTAGGCTCACCGGCCTATAGTTACCGCGGTTATCTCTACTCCCCTTCTTGAACAAAGGGACCACATTTGCTATCCTCCAGTCCTCTGGCACTATTCCTGTAGCCAATGATGACCTAAAAATCAAAGCCAAAGGCTCAGCAATCTCTTCCCTGGCTTCCCAGAGAATCCTAGGATAAATCCCATCAGGCCCCGGGGACTTATCTATTTTCACCTTGTCCAGAATTGCCAACACTTCTTCCCTACGCACCTCAATGCCATCTATTCTAATAGCCTGGGTCTCAGCATTCTCCTCCACGATATTATCTTTTTCCTGAGTGAATACTGATGAAAAGTATTCATTTAGTATCTCGCTTATCTCCTCAGCCTCCACCCACAACTTCCCACCACTGTCCTTGACTGGCCCTACTCTTACCCTAGTCATTCTTTTATTCCTGACATACCTATAGAAAGCTTTTGGGTTTTCCTTGATCCTACCTGCCAAAGACTTCTCATGTCCCCTCCTTGCTCGTCTTAGCTCTCTCTTTAGATCCTTCCTCGCTTCCTTGTAACTATCAAGCGCCCCAACTGAAACTTCATGCCTCATCTTCACATAGGCCTCCTTCTTCCTCTTAACTAGAGATTCCACTTCTTTGGTAAACCACGGTTCCCTCGCTCGACCCCTTCCTCCCTGCCTGACTGGTACGTACTTATCAAGAACATGCAATAGCTGTTCCTTGAACAAGCTCCACATATCCAGTGTGCCCAACCCTTGCAGCCTACTTCTCCAACCTACACATCCTAAGTCATGCCTAATGGCATCATAATTGCCCTTCCCCCAGCTATAACTCTTGCCCTGCGGGGTATACTTATCCCTTTCCATCACTAACGTAAAGGTCACCGAATTGTGGTCACTGTTTCCAAAGTGCTCACCTACCTCTAGATCTAACACCTGGCCTGGTTCATTACCCAAAACCAAATCCAATGTGGTCTCGCCTCTTGTTGGCCTGTCAACATATTGTGTCAGGAAACCCTCCTGCACCCATTGTACAAAGAACGACCGATCTAATGTACTCGAACTATATCTTTTCCAGTCAATATTTGTAAAGTTAAAGTCTCCCATAACAACTACCCTGTTACTTTCGCTCTTTTCCAGAATCATCTTCGCCATCCTTTCCTCTACATCCCTAGAACTATTAGGTGGCCTATAGAAAACTCCCAACAGGGTGACCTCTCCTTTCCTGTTTCTAACCTCAGCCCATACTACCTCGGAAGAAGAGTCCCCATCTAGCATCCTTTCCGTCACCGTAATACTGTCCTTGACTAGCAGCGCCACACCTCCCCCTCTTTTGCCCCCTTTTCTGAGCTTACTAAAACACCTAAACCCCGGAACCTGCAACAACCATTCCTGTCCCTGCTCTATCCATGTCTCTGAAATGGCCACAACATCGAAGTCCCAGGTACCAACCCATGCTGCCAGTTCCCCTACCTTATTTTGTATACTCCTGGCATTGAAGTCGACACACTTCAAACCACCTACCTGAACATTGGCACCCTCCTGCGAAGTCAAATCTGTGCTCCTGACCTCTATACTCTCAATCTCCCGTACCCCAAAACTACAATCCAGGTTCCCATGCCCCTGCTGAATTAGTTTAAACCCCCCCAAAGAGCACTAACAAATCTCCCCCCCCCCAGGATATTGGTGCCCCTCAGGTTCAGATGTAGACCATCCTGTCTATAGAGGTCCCACCTTCCCCAGAAAGAGCCCCAGTTATCCAGAAATCTTAATCCCTCCCGCCTGCACCATCCCTGTAGCCACGTGTTTAATTGCTCTCTCTCCCTATTCCTCATCTCACTATCACGTGGCACGGGCAACAACCCAGAGATAACAACTCTGTTTGTTCTCGCTCTGAGCTTCCATCCTAGCTCCCTAAAGGCCTGCCTGACATCCTTGTCCCTTTTCCTATCTATGTCGTTAGTGCCAATGTGGACTACGACTTGGGGCTGTTCCCCCTCCCCCTTAAGGACCCGGAAAACACGATCCGAGACATCACGTACCCTTGCACCTGGGAGGCAACATACCAAACGTGAGTCTTTCTCGCTCCCACAAAATCTCCTATCTGTGCCCCTGACTATTGAGTCCCCAATTACTAAGTCCCTAAGTCCTCAGTTGCTATCTGGGATCATGATTTTTTTTTCTCTGATATCTTTTGTGCATTATACTTTTGCTATTCAGTATTTGACCCATCAGCCTTCTATGCCCATATTCCAGATCAGGTTCCAACCAAATACATTGTAAGGGGTACATTTTCTTTTGAGTTTAAAGATAAAGGTAGTCAATTTATGATTATTGAATATTTTTGGTTCATTGGTCAAAATTTTACAGCTTCCCACCAGTAGGGGGGGAGGGGGCGGTGGGGGCTGCCTATTAAATTTCCTAGGTAACCTTCCTGCGCTCTCCGTGCCCACGATTGTACAGGGGGTGAGTAGAGTCTAGGACAGCCCACTGATTCTCACCCTAAATGAGACTCTTGAGTGGTCAATTATTGACCTTTTAAGGACCACTTCCTGCCCAGCCTCAATTTTGAGACTACCTTGAGGGGTTCAGGGGCTGTGGGCTAGCCTGACAGGTCACCCTGCTCGAGCCTTGGATAGCAAAGGGGTGAAGAGGGGTGATGTCTCAATCAGAGGCCCCCTTTCCAAGTTAGATGCACTTTCAGACCTGCCTTCCCAGGGATGAACCCTTAACCTCGTCTCTCCATTGAGACCACACTCCATACAGTCAAATCGCTTAAGGACACTAATTCTACTGATGATGGGTGAGAATTGTTTGCCCAGTAATATTCCTTCTATGTTTCAGTGGTCTGTTCACCAATCAACTTGGAGAGGCTGCATCAATCCCACCTTCTTGTATTTTTTATGCTTAAATTCACATTAGTTTCCTTCCAAAGTTTGATCAATTTTCATTGGAATCCATACTTGTCTAAACTCTAACGTATCGACATAGAAGCACATTGGAAAAATATTGACATCTGTTTATACACTCCTGAGTTATTGAGTTGTGCAGCCTTTACCGCTTCATCAACAGATGTAGATGCTGCAGTGAAAGTAGATACTGACAAGCACACATTCCCAGCCAGAATAAAATGAGGAAAACAGATAGAATGGCAACCTATGTCCACCCACGTTTGCAATGCTACAAAGCCAAGTTTCCAGACAACAGAATCTAAAATTCCGACAAGAATTGTCAAGTTTCCATTTCAGTGAATAACTTAAGACAGGGGTGGGCAAACTTTTCCGTGCAAGGGCCACATTCAGAAATTCACAATTTTAAAGGGCCGCATAGTATATTAAGTAAAATAATTACTTCACCCGGTTATGATTCTGGGCGCCTCATATAGAACATAGAACAGTACAGCACAGAACAGGCCCTTCAGCCCTCGATGTTGTGCCGAGCAATGATCACCCTACTCAAGTCAACGTATCCACCCTATACCAGTAAGTAACCCAACAGCTCCCCCCATTAACCTTAAAAAAAATAATTAAAATTTTTTTTAAAAAAATTTAAAAAAAAATTATTATTATTTTTTTTTTAAATGACTTGGTGGGCCACATAAAGACCTTTGGCGGGCCGCATGCGGCCCGCGGGCCGTAGTTTGCCCACCCCTGACTTAAGATTTTCAAATAGTACAGCATATACAGACCTGGCATTCTAAGTAGGTATAACAACACTACCACATTCATGAGGAGCCTAATTTGTGAGAACGTAATGGTACATTCTCCTCTCTCAAAAACATGACTCCAAAGCTATTTGGATTGGACTGGGTTTCTCTGCATTTCTGTTGATAATTTGCACTAATTCGTGACAGTAAGTAAAGGAAAACTATCCTAAATTCCACAGCCAGGGAAGTATGAAGTGAGGCAGAGTATTCACAGAAAAGAGGACAGAGAAAAGGAGAAAGAAAGACAGAAGTAGTTCATGGAAATAAAAAGAATGGCCCAACTGTTCCTGAAATGACAAAATTGATTACACACATGTAAATAACTCATGTGGCAATCTTGCAATTGCTGACTTACTCCAAATGTTGCTTTTTAATTAGAATACGTCATAAGCAATGTGGGAGTGAATCAAAGTGACAGCTCATTCATCACCTCGAACCACAGGCTGTCAGTAAATGGAAGTGCAACTTCACCAATAAACTATAATTAACAATCAAGCTTTGTATTACACACTGATGTACTGCTCAAGTACATCTATACACTCATGAGATCAAGACAAATGATTTGCTCAGCGAAAGAAAGGACCAGATAAATTAGTTACAAACGGTATTTTTCCTTTATGATTTGAGACAGATGAAATGTTCCCAGGCTAGTCATCATCACAAGATTGTAGGAAAACACATATTGCCCATTGAATACAGTTCATGTTTGGCTCTCTATTTTTCTTACCAGTCTCAAAGGCAAAAGTCACACCATTGCCTGACTACCAATGCTTTGCTTTTTCCAAGTGGCAGCAATGTGAAAACCGGCTTAAATACATGAAATTTTGATCACTGTGCAATAGAATGTGGAGGTGGGGCTACGGTAATTACCTTCTAACTGTTTTCAGTGAGGCTAACAATGGAGGGTTGCAATATTCCAGGGAAACATACTATTAATGTAATTAATCACTGACTTCATAATTTCTACTTTATTTTGCATCATTCAAGGGCCGTTGCAATGGTCAAGTCCCCAGGGAAATCTGGGCCAATATACTTGTAACACTTGACATTCCATGAGGGCACCTTGCTGCTTTTCACTATGTTTATGATATTTCCCTCACTTCCTCAAGCATATGGCTTGCAAATGAAACATTCCCATCCAGAATTTAGACTGTATGGATAACCCTGCTTCTAATATAAAAGTACTTTGTAAGCTCTTGTTTTATGGCTATTAAAAAATAAAAAATGACTTGTACAATGCATTAGAGTTTTGTGTATATCAGTGTCATATGTGGAGCAGAGACTCATTCAATGTGCATTGGAGATTTCTTTTTGCCAACATATTCTTTCCAGATTAATGGTGGGATGTTGCATATTCTACTTGTTCGCTGAAAAAAAACAGGCAGGTTATTAAAAAAAAACTCATTGATCATAAACAAGTTGTTCTGAACAATGACTTCAGTATGATTTCTGACATATTAACCAACCTGTGGCTCCGATATTTAATCCAGGCTGAAAATTGAGAAGGCGGGTGGGGGAAGATTTTCAGAAGGGAAACCCGTAAGTATGGGTTTCCACACGTCCTGCCAAATTTAACGGCTGGTTGCCTTTTAAATATTTTCAACAGATTTCCTGCACGCCAGCCAGCCTGATTGATAGGTCCGCTGTCCATTTGGTTGGAAACAGCAAGGGAGCAAATGTTCGGTGTGTGCGACATTGCAAAGGAGGGTTGATAATTTGGACATAGCAAGGCTGGTGGGCGAATCTGATATTGTTGGGAATGAGTGTCAACCACTTTAAGTCCAATATGCATCTGCAGACTTATGTGAGGCTGTTCGCTTGAGGGTGAGCTTGTTAGGCCTGCGTGAAACTTTTTTGCTCCTCATGGCCCACAAACAGTACAATAAATACATTTAGGCTCCTTTTGCTCCTGACTGTGAAAAATAAAATTGAGCCAGAAAGAAGGAACACTGCCTTAAAAGATTTTAGTGATCAACCCACCTGCTGAAAGTTGTTTGGTCACCTGACCCACAACCTGCCTCTGGTAAAATTGGACACAGGTAGAATGGGGTCAGGTTTGTGAATTTAAGTAACATCTCTCCCTTTTCTCCAACACACCCGCTCTTGGGGTTAAGATTTCTTCTCATTCTGACCAATGAGTCTTCTCAAGGCTGGACTGGTATTTTGCATTTTGAATAATGAGGTGAACAGAAGCTAACATTATTGTGTTTCATTTTTGTTTATTTATTTTTCTCCAGTGCCATCACTTGCTTTACATTTGGAAGACATTTTATGCTACCCCTGGCATAAGCAACAAACTTTCTGTCATCTTCAAAGGACCGGGATGGGAACCAGGCAAACCCAGACTTGGTTGTCTTGAAGATATTCCCACAGTATGTAATGAAAAAGTGTATTTACGTAAATAGCAGGATGGAGTGGGGGATGTGGTGGGGGAGCTGGAACTTACATTTAAGACATTTAATTTGAGTAATATGTCACCTTTCTTAGCATAAATCAAATCAAAATATTTCAGGAACAAAAAGTAGTCCAGAATGTAAAAATCTACAGTATTAAAATGTTGAATATGTTGCAACTTGTTCCTGTGCAGGTGGCTGTCGAAGTAGAGGTTTTTGCTTGTGGTTGAACCCACAGTGATTTATATGCAGGTAGAAGCTACAGGAAGCACATCTTTTGGGGAAAGAAATGACACACATAGAGCTGCTTTTATTTTTAATCCGTTTAAGTACACATATTGACAGTACATCTTTGAATTATTTCCAGCATTAATTATTCCCCCTTTTTTTTCGATTCTGCCTTTCTGAGGGAAGAATCACGGAGAGATCTTCAGAAACAGAATAAACCATGTGATGTTGAAGTAAATTTTGGAGATTTATGAGTGGATGATTTGAAATGGATGTTGAAACTATTTGTTATTTTTGTTCAAATTTGGGCTCCATTGATAGTTCATACTTGGGAAAATACATTCAGGGGATAATGGATAATGACATTCAATTTACATCCAGTAATTCCTACCTCTGTTGAAAATGTTTATATTTTAACCTCTCAAAAATATATTATCACCAATGTTATTGCTTAAAAATGTTGCGAGGCTCTGTATATTCACAGCAACAATGGATAATTATATGTAGTTCCTTATGATTTAACTCAAATTTCAGAGCAAACATTTCCCACTAAACGACAAGTGGTAATAATGATAACCAACAGAGTTTATAGAACTACAAAACCTTATCCTTCAAATAATGACGTACTCAAAATAACAATATATGATCCGCAGATACCTTCCTCTCCTAGTCAGTCCCTTGCGATCGGGAATGGCTTACTTCCACTCTGGTTCAATGGGTTCTGAGATGGCTATTAAGTCCAATGTACAGGCTACAAGCTCAGATGAGGCAGGTGGTGCGTAAGGGTTGGTCGATAGGTTGTCAAGAAGTTTGTGAGCTCTCTCCAAGACCTCAACTTCACCTCTGCACGTTCCCGATGAAATCCTTCAATCCATTCTGTGCCTTCCCCAATGAGCCTTCTCCATTTCGGTTGGTCACAGGGCAGGCACTCCCATGAGCCGATGAATATGTTTAACCTGTTCAGGGACCTGTTGAGGACATAGCTAAATAATTTCCACTGTCCTCCTGAGAGTCACCTGCTGCAACGAAGTTCTGAGTAGAGAAGTTGATTTGGGAGTCATCTCTCAGGTGTACGAATGACAGAAATACAGAGCCACACTTACTAATACCACGGCGTACGTGGAGTATCCCGACGGACGACAGGACACGGTCTCCCTTCGGGACCTGGCACCCGCCGGAGTGCGGCCGCAACCCCCAGCACCAGCAACCCCCCTCCAGTCCCAACCGCACCCAGCACCCCCTAGACTCAGCGCACAGGAACCCCCTCCCCTGGCCCGGCCACCACTAGCATCGACCAGAGGTACGGACAAAGGATCACGACCGCCGCTCCCGGAGTCACAGACGACCACCGCTCCAACGTCACCGGCGCCGCTGCACAGGTCCAGCAGGACGTCGAAGGCACCCATCCGGCTGATCGAGTCAATTTGATGTTCTGATGGACTTTATGGACTCTTTGCGTTCATGCACATGTCCCTTGCATGTTTCTTTTTCATTTTTTTAAAATTGTTGTTAACTTGTACACTGTATGCAGTGATATTGCTTTCTTGCACGTTCGTCGTGGGCCAGTGGGCAGCCATAGATACCTGGGCACAGCTCGAATTATCTCTGGTCATACTACCAGTCTTATGGGCTTACGGGGCACACCCCCCCCCTCTCCTCCGCCTCTCCTACCCCCCCCCCTCGCTTCTTTCTCAACAAGGGGTGAATGTGGTAGTATGACTAGGGAGATTATGGTACCTTAGAACCATGCTGCCATTGGTGCAGAAGACTTGCTGCCCATTGGCCCAGGCAAGTCATGTGCCTCTCTGCCAATTGGCTGAGGCTAGTCATGCGACTACCCGCTGATTGGCTGAGAGGTTGGTAGCTCCGCCTACGAGGCGGGGTATAAGAACCCGTACCGGCTGGCAGTCGGCCTTTCTCTGTACGTCTACTGCCGGGCACAAATCTAGTGTATTAAAGCCTGTTGTTTGGAACTACTTCACGACTCGAGTTCAATTGATGGTGCATCAAGTACAATAAAACTAATCCTTCATGTTTAACTCAAGAATACCTGCCTGGCTCACTACGTACAAGACTGCACACAGTCAAATACATATTGCACTGTCAATTCAGCATTCTTTTAAAGTTCATAACCTCTGCGATCACCAAAAATGGGAAAAGAGAAATAAAACTAGTCTATCCCTCCTCACCTGCTCATATGATATATTTTGATGATGGTTAGAAATCTGTTTTTACGCACTCTGCAAAAGTCTGAGGTTATTTTGCAATGGGTGTTTGAAAGTGCTTGTAAAATAATTAATCCCACTATAGTCACGTGCCTGCTCCCACATATTTAATATGGCATGGGTTGAGCATGCTTTAATGAAAACATTCACATCTAACCACAGAGGAACCAATGTAAAAGTACAAAAAGTACAATCAGAGGAAATTGGTATGACATGTTTGATGAAGCCCTACCCTCAATCAGCATTGTTTAGGTGTGCTGAAAACTGCCAAATTTCATAAGACAGGACGTCCATAAGGAAGCGAAGAAAACACTGGAGTGAAAGATTACTGGAAAATACAGCAGACAGTGGTTGTTGGTCTAATATGTTTTTGCAGAAAACCATGCATGAGAAGACCCAGGGCAGAATTGTATGGACAAGGTACAAATATCCTGAGGCTTCGTTTATAAAAAGTTTATTTGTAGGTTTTTTTCTCCCTCACTCCTCCACACTGACAATATACAAAGATGGAAGATAAAAATAAGGGGCGGGATTCTCTCAACGGGAGTCTAAGTGCCGACGCCGGAGTAAAAACCGGAATGTTTTTACGACCAGTGACCAGGCGTGGACGGCGCCGGCGGGACTCGGCCGTTTATGTGCGGCCGCTCAGCCCATCCGGGCTGGAGAATCGCCGCTCGCCATTTGCGACGATTCTCCGAGCGGCCCAACGCGATTTGCGGGGCGCTGGTTTCGGGGGGGTGAGAGAATCACGTGCGGGTGTCAGGACGGAGTGGCATGGTTCGCGCGGCGCCCTGGCGATTCTCCCACCCGGCGGGGGGGAGGGAAGAATACCGCCTGGAGTGCTATTCAAGTAGTCCACAGTGTTTTCATAAGTGTATGTTACTTTATGTATTGTTTAACTAGAAGCATATTGAAACACAGCAGGCATGATTTAATGGGGAAAAAACAGAGTCCCATTTCAGGCGTATTTAACGGGGTGTTTCTCGGTGCCTGCAGCTTCGAGAATGACCCCGTTATCAGAAGGGACTCTATTTTTCTGTCCTCAGTGAAGAACATCCTGCTGAGGCTGCACTTACCCGAGCTGAGCTCATCAGTGCATTTTTAAATGCCGCCCCGATCTCTCCACTCCCATCGAACTTCCCACTCTAGCCTCTAGACCCCCCTCCTATGTCCCAACTTACCTGTTAAGGGGTTCTCAAGCCCTTCTTCACCCCAACTCTTAAGGACAGGGCACGCCCCGGTCCGATCTCTGGCACGGGCAACCTGGCACTTTGGCACTGCCAGCATGGCATCCTGGCAATGGCCCTGCCACCCGGGCACCAAATCTTGTTGGATCAAGCGAGGCATTCCAAGGATTGCAAATCTTGCAAGAGGCCTCTCTTGAGATTTAATGGCCTTGTAGACTCACTGAATTGGGAGTGATGAGGGCGTTGCAGCCAACATCTTTGACTAAAACTCATGTAGTGAAGAAAATGCTTAATTGAAATGAGTGCAAGTGGTGATCGTTGCTGGATTTTTACCTCTGGAAAGAAAAATCTTAAAATGCGGGCAAAGCTGGAAAGGCTGTTTCTATTGTGCACCCTTCATTGTCTTGAGGGAGTGATGGGGCTTTCTAACTACCATGTGGTCCAGATGCTCCAATAATGATGTCTGGCAGTGAAATATCAACAATATTGGTAAAAGTCTAAAGTGTGTGTAAATTGGAGGTGGTGATGGTTATTGTGAAGGGAGGTGCTCTTGAAGCAACTTTGTTCAGATGCTACACATTGAATCCAGTGAGATTAAACAGATTACTCTTCTTGGATATTGATGAGTTTCCTGAATGTTCCTGCAGCTGAACTGGAAGGTGATAAGTATTCCATCGTACTTAAATTTGAGTTTTGTAAATGGTGGAAAAGCTTTGAGGAGCGAAGAGATGAGCTAAATGTCACAGAGCACATATCCTCCCCCCTGATCACGTAGCTATGGTGTGGATATGAGAAGGTCCAAGTAAACCTCTGGTTAGTAGTGACGCCAGGATGTTGATGCTGGAAGACTGAGTGAAGACTAAGTCCATGAGATTGAAGAAAGTGGTTCGACTTTTCGAGTTGGAGATAACTAGGAAATATTCTTTTCTTGCACTTGCTTAATGTATCCTGCCAGCTATCAACCCAACCCTGGCTGTTGTCTATAACTGTGACAGTTTACTTCATTTTTGGAGGAGTTGTAAATGGAACTGAATTTTGGAACCTTCAATGAACAGTATCACTGCTGACATTATGATGGAAAGAATGATGCAGCAGATAGGGTCTGAGAACACTGTCCTGAGGAACTCACGTGAGCGAAAGTGATTTTGGTGAATGGCTGCCCCTTGATGGATCATTTCATCACTGCTAATGATTGGGAAGAGGCTGATGGGACCATATTTGCTTTGGGTCGATTTGGCTTTCTTTTTGTGAATGGAGCCAATTTTGGAAATGTGTTACAACGGGCAGTCCCTATCTGTACTGAAACAGTGGGTTAGTTATGGTACAGAAGCAAAATACTGTGGATGCTGGGAGACTGAAATTTGAAAAAATTGAAATAGTCAGCAGCTCAAACAGCATCTGTGGAGAGAGAAATTTAAACCTTCCATCACTATCCAATCTCAAACTATCCAATTCCGATATCCAGCACCACAGCTGAGATATTGTTGTAATTTAGGTCGGGATTTTCTGTCCCTGTCGTAGTGGGACTCGCTGCAGGGGATGCAGAAAGGCAGCCAAAGTTCCATTGACTTTCGGTGGGACTGGACTATCCTGCTGTCGAATGGAGCCATAAATTCCGCCCTTAGACTTTGCTGTATTTAATGTAAACAATCAATTATGAATGTCACATGAAGTGAAGTGGCGAGGAAGTGACATCTGTAATTACAGTATACATAGAAGTTTATCAATTAAAATTGTTTCTTTTTTTCAGATTAGTGGAAAGGAGATTCCACATAATCCCCAAATCCCTGTTTGGCTTCAATTCTACGTAGTGCTGCATTTTATCTTCATTCTGGGTGTTTACATGCATATATTTGCCCATAAGTCGGTAAGTATTTGTGCTTTAATGTAACACTGTGTTTTCTTCTCTTTAAGGAACGCAAAACTTTGGATAAATTCATGATTAGGGTCAGCTTGAAGCAAAGCAATGGCCGGAATTCTCCATTCCGCAGTTTAAAATGCTTCTGCCAGTGAAGAACTGGTCTCCGCTGGCACTAGCAGCGGTGCTCAATTGTGAGTCACGACCTTTGGCTGTGCAAATCTATGCACGGTGGAGAGCAGGCCGATTTCCATCCAAATGCTGGTATTAAGCTGTCATTTTGAGCAGATGGGCTGATCCCAGCATCCAGCAGCCGACCCCCTCCCCTGCATGATGCAAATCTTGATATCCCCCCCCCCCCTCCATTGATGAGGAGGACATCCCTAACCCCTCATCAAGGAAGGGATTCTCCCCCCCTCCCCCCCACACACACAATCATGGGAATAACAGGTTATCCCCGCCTCCCCACACCAAACCACACATACATGAGGGTGGCAAAACCCCCGTTTGCCCCCTGGCATTGCCAATGGTGCACTTGCCCCTGGCACCATGGCATCTACACGCTGGCAGTGACACCCTAGCCTGGAGTGGTGGACCCGAAGTGGGGATCATTCCATAGCTAATGTGCACCTCTGCCACTGCCAGGCTGCAGAGGAGTTGTCTTCAAAGGATCTTGAGGATTAACTGGGCTTGAACTTTGGGTGGAGGATTTACTCCTGACCCCTCCCCTGGGATGAGGGGCCCATGTCTGAACTGCCCCTTCCTGGCACTGTAGATATTCTATGAGGCCAAGGCAACCTGAAGATCACCCTCAGCTTGGTGATCTCGGGCAACCCTCTGCTCAACAGCCTCCAGGTCTGACTTTTTTAACACTGAAGTGGCCTCCTCACCCTAAACTGCACTGCCTGACAGATGGTGAGCTGACATGCAAGAGACTTTCTTGAAAGCCCACAACACTTGAAAAGGCTTCAAATACATTGAAATACTAAGCATCCATTCAATTTCACAGAGCAATACTTTCCACTCGTCTGTGATTGACAGCTTAATGGTTCAGACTCAGCTGCTAGGTGGTTGTTTATCTATCTTTGCCTTCACAGTTGAATGCATTTCAAATGCCCTGCTTTGATGCTAACCACAAAGTCTATAAGCACTCTTGCTATAACTGAGCTCTCCTGACCACATCAAAGCAGCTAAGTGTTGTCCACAAAAGGTGTTTTTTGGTATGTTGCAGCTCTCAAACCGCAGGGTGGGTCCAGGAAAATTGACACCATCAATTCCTTAAAACCGCCTGGCTGACTAAATTTGTAATGCTGCCTCTCCCCAAAATGCCCTCCTTTTTTCCTTAAACTCATCCTTCATCTAAACTCCACATATTCCTGGGTCTTGACATCTCACGCCGCCTTACTGCCTCCACTGTATCAGTCATAGATACGGTCATTTCTGATAATTTCCCTTTATCACTCTCCACCCAGTTCCCCTTCCCTCCGTACACCCCTGAAAGAAACTCTCCGAATTCAATTGCAACTTCAGATTCAAACTCCCAACCATCTAGTCTTTTTCCCTCTGACATCCACAACGTTTCTGCAGCTGTTCATCTGCTCAACTCTCCCCTCACCTCTCCCTTCAATGATTTAGACCCCATTAAAACCACTACTCTTTCTCAGTCAGGGCCACATTACGAGCTCAGCGGATGATCTTAGATTGATTGTCAGTGTAGCCACTAGCACAAGATTGTTCAGAAATTGATCATTCGTGGAATTACATCCAACAGACATTTTAGGGGGATTTTACAAGTGTTGGGTGTTTGAGTACAGAATGTACTCTACCTATTACAGCCTATTACAACAATTAAAGGATATTTGATTCAATCAACCAAGTGCACCCTATGTAACTGGCGTTGCACCAGCAACAAAATGAACACATTCAAGCTTTGCACCTTTTTTGAATGAGCTGGGAGCTTGGGGAGTCCACAGTTCCCAGTTACTTCCTTCATGCCAATCCTTCAGCCAATCTGTGTCAACTTGCCAACCCATCCTTTTCTCCTGTCATACAAATTGTTGTGATCTTTTGAAATTTGACATTCTTGCATGTGTCTTGATAAGTGCAATATGAAAAGCTTCAGCAACGTAGCTCTCTTTTCAGCAATAATCAGATAATAATCATTCCTCTCATTTGTTTATGTGGGACATTACTCTGCACAATTTAGAGTTGCATTTGTCTCAATGAAATCGGAGTAATTGATTGGTTGCAGATTGTTTTGGAATTTTCTGAGGCTATGAAAACATGCAACATTAAGTAAGTCCTTTAGTTTCCATCCCTTTTGCATGCAGGCTCCTGCTCCTCCTCTGCCACATCAGAATATTCAGCTCAGCTCTTGCTGGCTCGTTATGCAACATTCAGTATCTTGAAGCATAATGAAAATTTTATTTGGATTGAAATAGTTCGCCCTTCCCATCGAAAATAACGGGAAATCAAACTGTTGCATTCTTTTGCATAAAATAGATAGGATTGTCAAATGAAATAATATGTTATAATTTAGCTTAAATGTTCTAAATGGACACCGTGCTTTTGTGGCCTGGAAATGCACCCTACATCATTTTCCTTTCATTCAAACGATGTGGACGTCGCTGGCTAGGCAGGCATTTATTGCCCATCCCTAATTACCCTTGAGAAGATGGTGGCGAGTTGCCTTCTTAAGCTTCTGAAGTCCATGTGGTGTAGGTATATCCTGTTAAGGAGGGAGTTCCAGGATTTTGATTTCGTGACAATGAAGCAACGATATATTTCCAAGTCGGGTGCCAAATTGCCTTTTGGAGCAACCTTGTTTCTAAATGTTTTAATCCCTTGGCCCAATGATCTCACCCTCAGTTGTTCAAAGTAACATTTGCTTTGCAGAATAATCTGTTTTTTGCTTGGTTAAACAGGCTCTATCAGAAACCACAATCCTCGTAGGAATTGGGTATGTCATGCTGACGCTGACTTCTATTGGACTGATGATGGAGAACAGGCAAGAATTATTTTTAATGTTACCAAAATAATTGGTTCTCCTTTTTCCCTCTATTTTCTTATTTCATCACTGTCTTTCTGTTAATCACTTCATTCCTCATTTTCACTACATTGAAATTGAATTTCATCAGGTGCAGAGGGGATGTAGTTTGCATGAAATTTGGTGGAAATCTGTTCTTGTTAATTTCCATCCATTTCAGCCCGACACACATTCTTGATTTGGACCTGGGGTTGAGTTTACAGCCTTTATATAGATGAAAGGTAGATGGGAACTTCATTCAAATATTGCATTGAGGAATCAGCCTATGTTATCTGTTCAAGTCTCTGGAGTGTGCCTGCATCTGACTAAAAGCCGGTAACATTGAGCTGAGGCTAACACCCAAAAAAGAGAGAGAAAAGAGCCAGATGTCCAAAAATTGTTCCTTGCCCTGTAACTAATATATAATCCATCTACAAACAGTTGTGAAAACAGCACACATTTGACATTGCAAGTGAAGGCTCTTCTTCCTAATGGTATACATTAATTCATATTGGCTTCAGAAACACTTAATTTCAGCATGTCATATGTCATGCAACACTGCATGAAAGAAAGCAGCCAGGATGGTCGAGAGCCAGTATTGCCTGATGTTCTCTAGTTGCCAAAATGCCACCAAGCCGTTCCAATGAGATATGGTACATCAACCTGTCTTCTCAGGATCTAGTTCAACAAAAAAAGGTAAATGCTGAACTGGGTCATCTCCTGCAAGGACCATAAGGATGACTGCAGCTAAGATGCAGCCTCTCGGGCTGGCATTTTCAGGGATAGTACTAGTCAGTTGCAATGTGAAACGTAGCTGCAGCTCCTGATGGGAGTGCTGACCCAAGGGGATGACTCCATGCAGTGACATAGGGTGATCTTGCAATCACCTCTTTGATTTCTGCAACCATAAAGTGTGTCATTATACTGTCCTCTCTTTTCTGCAGATTTAACCCTGCACATGCGTTCTCTTTTTCTTTTTATCTGTCAGTTCTCAACTCCCTTCCCATTAAACCTGTTGAAAGGTAGCTAATGGTTTGAGATGCCATTTGAGATGACCCATAAGCTTTCTGAAGCTATAATGTTTTATTGTGATGTGCTTCATTAATTTTCCATCCCTTTCAAATGGACGGACACTGTAACTGAAGTCCTTTGTTGGCTGAGTTTTCTTCTTGCAGTGTGAATAACAAAAATCAGCTCAGATCACTTGACCTTTCAGTTCTGATTTGTATTATTTTTTTTAACCGCTTGGTAATAACTTAGATCTGTCTTTAGAAGTTGCCCCCATTGCATCCATCGACCATTGTTTTCCTCAGTTTCACATGCTTTGCTTCTTATTTTTGATGTTGGATCATTTTTACACATTCATTTTCCTCCAATATGAGTAGAACTGCATTTTTCTGTTTATTTTTAATGTTTAGGTTTGAGGATGTTGACTAATCAACCATTGTATTTACTCCAATGTTAACAGATCAAGCGTAGATGTTTTAGAAACCATCCGATGCTTTGTTTTCCTTTTTCTTGGGCTGAGTTGCTATACTGGCCCTTTCAAACTCGTGACTGAAGTAAGTGATTGTTTTCATATAACTGAGCACAGTATTAGAAAAAAAGTTGGAATGTATTTGTAGCAAAATTTGTAAAATACTTGTAATCGTGTTTTTCATTAAAGTTGCATGACTGTTGATAAATATAAGCTGAATACAGTATTAAAGGTTTTTGATACCTCACTGTGGAAAGAGTATAACAGCAATGGAAAAGGTGCAATGGAATTTCTCCAGGATATTGCATCAGAACTGCAGTTCTGTATGACATTGTAACTCCTCCGGATGTAAGTCCAATTTTCCTCATTGTGACCTCATGTTGGACTCTTGGTACTATTAATAGCATTCATTGGCAGAGTGCCTATGGGAGGAGAAGAAAAATCCAAAATCTAATAGTGCTGCAGCTATAAGGGTCAACGTATGGAGCTAACAGAGTACCCACTGCGGTTCCAGAGGTGAGTGCTTCTTAAGGGCACCGAGCCCTCAAGGGAGGAGAACAACGCGCAATGGAAAAATCACAACAAGACCAACGAGGAGGCAAGATAGTCTTAAACTGTAGAAATGTGATTAGTTTTCTTGTGAATGGCATACTTCCATTTGTAATGAACATAATGGGCTGAATTCTCCTCTTCATGACAGTGGCAGCGAGAATCGCGATTGGGTGGAAAATAGTGCGCAATAGAAAAATCGTGATTTGCGACCGTCGCCGATTCCGTCGCCACTCCTGTCCCTTGCTGGCAAGGTTATTGAGGTTAGCTCGCTGGCAGGTCCATGCAAAACCATCATTTGTAATAATTTAAATATTATTAGTGGGTTGAACACTTCATCCTCCACCCCTCCGCGATGCTCCGCCCCTGTTAGATGGAGGTCTTGTGGGCATGAATTGGTGCAAGTATTTACAAGCGGCGTCTGGGCACCTTGGCTTTGAGGGGGAGCTGGAGGCTAACAAACCTCTCAAAAACATCACTAATTGCCGGGCTTGCTAGAGGTGTCTGCCTGGGCTGGGGGCAGTTGTGGGGAATGACTTGGTGCCAAGTACCTGCACACGGGGTGTCCCCCTCAGAATTGGGGTGGCCTGGCTCAGACTGCCATTGCTGCAGTATGTTATTTAAATGCACCCCTTTGATGCTACTTGCAGGCTCTTGGCTGCTCACACTGCTGACTGCTAACTGTGTCTTGTGAATGGGAGCCCACCTAGGTCACCCCTCTGGAAACATTCATACCCCAGCTGTATCAGCAAAGGGATGGGTGTGACCAACTCAATCTGTAGCCCACCAGTAGTTAGCACTCCTCAGAAGCGCTGCCCCACTACAGAGAAGCAGGGCATTGGCAGAACTCATCCCAAATAAATGACACCTGCAACGTGGCCTTTGGATCCCTCCTTGGTTCTCTGCACCTCTCAGGGCAGAGACCTCGCCAGTGACCGCCACCCCTCAGGATAAAAAAGCTGTCTCCTCCTGGTGAGGTTGGCAGCACTTGAAATGAAAAATGAAATGAAAATCGCTTATTGTCACGAGTAGGCTTCAATGAAGTTACTGTGAAAAGCCCCTAGTCGCCACATTCCGGCGCCTGTCCGGGGAGGCTGGTACTTACTGCCTCTTCCACCTCCTCCCAGGTACTGCTCAGAAGGGTGGGCTTGAGTCTACGGCCCACCCTGGTAGAGGGTGTCCCTGCCCTCCTGAATACCATTGAGCAGTGAGTCCACTACAGACCTCCAAAATTAGGGAGCAAAATTACTCTGAGCCGCCTTCATGGCTGCAATAAGTGTGTGGTAAGTGGAGCGCTTAAAAACAGCTCCAGCTGTCAGGCTCTTTAGCGCTAATTGCGGCCCAGTGGTTACACCGTTCGCTGGGCCAAGAATTGCTTTCAATTCGCGCTGGCAAAGTGCTGGCCCCTTTGCATGTCCTAAATTGTGGAACAAATAGCACCCCAAAGGAAATGCGAATCGCACGCTATTCAGTCCCAACAGGAACACTGGAAGCGTGATTTACTGTCCGCGTCCCGCCAGAATCGGAACTGGTCGTGGCCGATAGATCCCGGGAGAGGCCTCCCCTGAGATTCCTGACAATCGTTGCGCCTCGTGAGATCAAACAAGACCTCGCAAGATGTCACGGTCTGGATCCCGCCCACAATGGACGGGATCCAGTTTCACGCGGTTAACTGAGTTTAAAAACCCACAGCCCTGCTGACGCCAGATCAAGCAACCACCCAGAATCAGTTGGCATTGCCAAGGAGACCCCAACCAAGCGACAATTAGTACTGGTCCCCACAAATGGGGACCGGGCACACTGTCTCTCAGGCGATCGGGTCCCCCGGATGGTGGGCCTCTGGGAAGGGTGGCATCTTGGCATTGCCGGTACCACTTGGATACCCTGGTACTGCCAGTCTGACACCCTGGCAATGCCACCCGGGTGCCATCCTGGCACTGCCAGGATGCCCAGGTGGCACTGCCAGGCTGGAAGTGTCAAAGTGCCAGGCTGGCATTTTGTCCGCTCTGAGGATTGGGCCCGGGGGTTCTCTGCCCATGTGAGGTGCCCATAGGTGAGTTGAGGCATTGGGGGTCGAGAGAGCGTGGCACCATTTTAAAATGGCAACCCAATCTCTTCCTACACCAAGCAGCTCCTCGGTGTAGGATATGCGGCTAAATGCGGCCTCTGGGGGCGTTCCCTGCCAGGTGCCAAAAAAAAAGCTGAGTGCCGTTAGATAGCAGCGTCCAGTATGGCCTCGCTAACCTCCCCAGAACAGACCCTGATTTTATTTTGTTTGATCGCACCCTTTGTGTCCCAAACGGAGAATCCTGGTCAATGACTAGGGCCAAGGTAGGGAAATGTAGAAACATTGACTGGGGGCAGCACGGTAGGATAGTGGTTAGCACAATGGCTTCACAACGCCAGAATACCAGGTTCGATTCCCGGCTTGGGTCACTGTCTATGCAGAGTCTGCACGTTCTCCCCATACCTGTGTGGGGTTCCTCCGGGTGCTCCGGTTTCCTCCCATAGTCCAAAGATGTGCAGGGGTAGGTAGATTGGCTCTGCTAAATTGCCCTTAGTGTCCAAAACAAGGTAAGGTAAGGTGGGGTTATGGGGATAGGGTGGAAGTGTGGGGATAGGGTGGAGGTCCGGGCTTAGGGTGCTCTTTCCAAGGGCCGGTGCAGACTCAGTAGGCCAAATGGCTGCCTTCGGTATTGGAAATTCTGTGATTGTGTGAAATTGAAGCCGTGGTAGCTGAGGGGGGAGCTCAAATCAATTAAACAAATGATCTGACTTTGTTGTCCAAGGGTTCCTAGATGGCTGGAGCCATTGGGAAGCAAGTTCAGGTCTACTATAGTCAGCCTCAAGTTTAAAAGTTTCCTTTGAGTTAGACCAACATCTGTAACAATTGTTTCATGACAATAGCTCAAATACACATGCTGTTTGGGTACAGATTGCCCCGTGCTAAATTTATCAATGTTCGGGACAGCACGGTGGTGCAGTAGTTAACACTGCTGCCTCATGGCACTGAGGGCCCTGGTTCGATCCTGGTCACTGTCTGTGTGGAGTTTGCACATTCTCCCCGTCTCTGCGTGGGTTTCACCCCCATAACCCAAAGATGTGCAGGTTAGGTGGATTGGCCACACTAAACTGTCCCTTAATTGGGAAAAAAAATAACTGGCTACTCTAAATTTAACAGTTAAAGTTATTTGGAAGCAGTGAGAGCTGATATTAGGTTCGTATCAATGGAATGTTTGTGACAGTGAAATGGAGAACCTTGATGACAGGCATGAGTCCTGAATGCTAGGGAACAGCGATGTGTCAGTGATGAGGGTCCGGTGCATTGAGCAGAGTGACAGGTGGGTCATGTGGTGGATATGAGGTCCTTTAAAGATGCATTCACTGACATTGATTGTCTGTATGAGGTAATTAAACTTCTTGTGGCACTGCTGCCCATTAGGCCCAGATGAGAGATGGGGGCATTGTGATCATATCACTGGACTAGTAATCCAGAGGCCCTGTCTAATGTTTTGGGGATATCCCACCACTGCAGCTGGTGAAATTGAATTTCAAGTAATAATCTGGAATTGTAAAGCTAGTCTTATTAATGGGGACCAGGAAACCATTGCCAATTGTCATTAAAAAAAACATCTGGTTCAGTAATGTTCTTTAGGGAAGGAAATCAGCCACCCTTACCTGTTCTGGCCAATATGTGACTCCAGACTTGAAGCAGTGAGGTTGACTCTCTGTTTTTTTTTAAATGCTTTTCTTAAAGTTTTAGCATTTTATACAAAATAATACAAATACTAACCCTTAAACCAGGTGCAAACCCTAAAAACGCCCCAAGATGGCCGTTCAATCCAAGAAACAAGAACCTCCCTACTCACTCCCCCCCACTATTTATATCTCTGCAAACCACCCCCCCCCCCCCCCACTTCCCTCTAAGAGCTAACAGTGACCAATTCTCTGAAATATAACATAAATTGTGCCACTTCTGGTAGAACCATTTAATCGACTCCCTCACGGTATATTTGACCTTCTCGAAGTGCAAAAACTCCATTACATCCCTTAGCCACGCTGAAGCACTCGGCGGTGTTGCTAGCCTCCAGCCCAACAGGATCCGCCTCCGCGCCGCAAGCAAGGCAGCGGCAAGGACATCAGCCCCCACGCCCGTCCGCAGCTCTTGCACATCCAAAACACGAAAGGACAGGGCTCCAACTCAATATTTAGGATCGCCAATATGGTGTTAAAAAGGGACCTGCAAAAACCCACCAGCTCGGAACTGGGCCAGAATATGTGTGTGTGGTGTGCGGGTCCGCTCGAATAGCGTTCGCATCTATCCTCTATACCCTCAAAAAATCGTCTCATCCTAGCCTGATGTGTGCTCGAAACACGACCTTTATCTGGTCAGGTTCAGTCGCGCACATGACGACATGGCGTTCACCCTCTGCAGAGCCTCATTCCATATCTCTTCCTCTAGTAATGGCCCAAATTCCTTCACCCATTCAGCCTTTACCCCTTCCACCGAACTCAGCTCATGCATGCAGGATGTACTGCCCTCCTCTGACCCCGAACAGGAGAGAATCAGCTCCAATAAGGATGATGGCGGCACCACCGTGAAATTCGAGACCAACCTCTTAATAAAGCTCCCTACAAGGTGGTACCTAAACATGTCCAAGCCTGACAGCCCAAATTTCTCCTCCAAATGCTCCAGGCTGGCAAACCGCCCCTCCAGGAATAAATCGCTCACCCTCTCCAACCCTTTCTTTGTCCCAGCACCAAATGTGGCATCTAACCGTGCCGACTCAAACAGGTGGTTCACACAAATGGGAGTCAGCCTTGAGGTTACTCGCAGCTTAAAATGCTGACTGAGTTGTCTCCATATTTTTAACATGGACACTACCACTGGGTTCGACAAGAACATTGCCCCTGGTGCCATTGCCAATTCCCCCAAGCTTGTCCCTCAACCTGACTCAGACTCTATCTGAACCAGAGAACCCCAGACCCTCACATCACCCCAGCACCTTCTCTGCGTTGGCCACCCAGTAATAAAACAGCAAGTTTGGCAGCATTAGACCCCCTGCCTGTCTCTCCCTCCGAAGGAACCCACTCCGAATCCTCAGGGCCTTACCCACCCAAATAAAGTCGGAAATGAGTCACACACTTCATCTGACCCACCTCCATTACTGTCGACACTAGCTCTAATTGAACAGAAAACACATCTCCATATCAAATAAGGGTAAATCTTAATCTTAACTGATTTCACTGAGTAGGTGCGTTTCTAATTCAAAAGTAGACCAGCTCCTGATTCCCACATAGCTGTGGCAAAAATCAGCCCAATGTCGAAGGACTTTCATTATAACCAGTATTCCCAGTGTTTCTGCTTTTACTTTATTTTAATTTTCCAGAATCCACAGTATTTTGCTTTTGAACTTTGACATTGCTTGCATGGTACATGAATAAAGGAATAGCTTTAATGATGCCCTATCACCTAATTGGTTAAAGAAGGAGTACTATGGAACCAACATTACTGCAAATCTTAGCTTCAGAATCATCTCTGTAATTTACATCTTAGAACATAAAAACATAAATGAAAATTAATTTTCTGCAGTGCCATTTACCTTGGGACATTCAGAAGACAGCAGAGCTATGCTGTATCATATAAACATTGAGGAAAAAGCAACGTAAGTGTTCATAGAACCATCAAGTCTGAACCGGCTCTTGGAAACAGCACCCCACTTAAGCCCAAGCCTCCACCCTATCCCCACCTAGCCTTTTTTGGACACTAGCAATTTATGATCGTCAGTTCACCTAACCTGCACATCTTTGGACTGTGGGAAGAAACCAGAGCAGCCGGAGGAAACCCACTCAGACATGGGGAGAACGTGCAGACTCCGCACAGACAGTGACCCAAGCCAGGAATCAAACCTGGGACCTTGGAGATGTGAAGCAACTGTGCTAACCACTATGCTACCGTGCTTTGTTGGCGCAAATTGAACTGTTACTTTTCTAAGTTTAGGAGGAGGTAGCTCAGAGCAGTTGCTAAACTACTAAATCTGAACTGGTGATTGGATTTGATGAATATAAGCCACTTAGTCACAGTTTGAACCAGAAGCCGAATGAGGTTGCAAATTATGCAGTTTAGTGAGTTGCCTGTTCCATCACGTGTTAGATAAGGCCTTGGCCCAACAAACAGCAAAGTTATTTATAGGTGGTATTTTTGTTGTTTTTCATAAACAGTCTTATATAAGCAATAATGACTGACAAAAGTAGGAATTTTTCATGCCAAGAACTGTTTTGGCTTGAGACGAAAGGTATTCGAAGCATGCTTTGATTTTTGCATGCACTGTGCTCACTAAACCAGTGTGCTTCTTCAGTTTTTTTTAATAGAATTAATACGTAAGCCAGATGGAAAACTACAATTACAACAGTGCAGAACAATGAAATTCATGAGCATTGTGAATGGCATTATTACAATAATCTGTCAAATCCTTAAATCTTCCGAATGGTTCAGTAATTTAATATTCACTTCACATTTATACACAATAAATATTTGATTGTAACCTTCTAGGCTGATATTTCATGCATTTTAATCAATGATGATTAATTTATAAATCATCCTCTTCACCGACCATGGAAAATGAGAACTAGGCCTGTACATTAGGGGTGATGAGCTTCATTTTCAATGAATGTACAACACATTCATGACTCATACTTGGGATCCTCAGACAAGGTCATTCCCATTATTTTCAGATCTCATCAAATCTTTTGGTAATTTCATATATTTAGAGATTTTATTCTGTGAAAAAATATTTAACAGGACAGCGCCATTAGTAGACATTGCTTGCACTGCTGCCAGCAAAACGGAAAAGTTTCTCAAAAACTGTTAACAATTTTAAACAATGTCTCTTTTTTAAAAATTCTGGCATATGTTCTTGTGACACTTCCGCCTTCTAGAATTTCCATTTTCTGAGTTTTTGATTTAAGACATGGAATAAGTGAAAGAAAGAGGAATTCCAGCTCCAATAATTGGAGTTCTGACAAGAGATATTTATCTCACCCAGTTTATGCCTTAAAACCCAGCCTCCCTGTCAACTAATTTGGCTGTGGGAATGTCTGATGGCCCTGCTCTCACATAGAGACAGGCAGTGATTCAGAAAGCTGTCAAACCAGTATCTTTCCAACATAGGCAATACTACCAGTGACATGTCACAGTCACTGGAGAGTTTGAGATAGTTTGGCCACTCTGTAACATTCCTGATTCATGGGGGTTAGTTTTAACTGTAAGCAATAGTTTAAAATTGGTGATCGTGAATTCAAAATCCATTTTACATTTGCAAATTACAATTTACAATTGGGAAAGACATACAAGGGGATGTCGATTCAATATCGCCTGTTTTCTACTCTTGTCCAAAGTCAAAATTATTGCCCGATTGTGAAAGTGAAACTCATTGATATGTCCCTGAGATATGAAATAGATCATTAACCTTTAAATCAAATCTTATCTTTTTGCTTCTTTAAAATGTGGACCTTGCTGAACCAAACGATGGCTGTTACAGGTCACATAATTCACACGTTGGCTGCAGTCTATGGAAACTTCCAACAGCAGCTCCAGAACAAAAGCTCAACGCTCATCTGTGGGGAATCTCACACCTCTCATTGTGAGAAAACATTACAAACAGTGAAAACAAGGACCAGCCACCAATCTATCTTCAAAACTAATTGTACCAGGAGAGCTGCTAAAAGTCACCATTTATATCCTAAGGTGAAGAATCCATTTTGACCAGAGACATCGAAGCTGCTTGTCAGCCTGCAACTCATTCATTAATGGGCAACATCACATGACCTAAACTCAATTATCAATTATTATTATCAATCAATAATATCTTTATTATTGTCACAATTAGGCTTACATTAACACTGCAATGAAGTTACTGCGAAAAGCCCCTAGTCGCCCCACTCCGGCCACACTCCGGCGCCTGTTCCGGTACACTGAGGGAGAAGTCAGAATGTCCAGTTCACCTAACAAGCGCGTCTTTCGGGAGTTGTGGGAGGAAACCGGATTGTGGGAGGAAACCGGAGCACCTGTAGGAAACTCACACAGACACGGGGAGAACATGCAGACTCAGCACAGACAGTGACCCAACCTGGGACCCTGGCGCTGTGAAGCAACAGTGCTAACCAATGTGCCTCCCTGGCTTTTTGGAATTTTTGATCTTGTATTTCTACGTTTGTACTTCAGTCTGATGTTTAAAATGCAGTCTGGAAACATCAAAGCAGGACTCCAGGTGAACCAGCAATCTCATCAACTCTACGCCTCCTTGAACCCTGGTTTTCTGGAAGATTACTGGCATTTCCTGCTCAGCAGACCAAATCTCTGGATATCAACGTCATCTTGCTACATCTCCATCAACTTTAAAGGGCTCCTGCAAAATCCTGCTTCAGCTGGCTGAACTATAGCTCCTCTGTGAAGAAATCCTCACTGGACTCTAACTTGCTGGACTCTGGCAATCACATCACCTGATATCCATATCTATGGTGCTTTAAGTTATTCATCATTGTAAAAACTTCTCTTTCCTATCTTCATCTTGTGCGCTTATGGTTATGTATGTAGTTGCAAAAATTCTCCAGGTTTGAATGTGTGAATGAACTATACTTCTGATTCAACCCTAAAGGGAGTTTGCTGCAAGTCATTTTAAAAATTGACTTCAGAAACACAAAATTTGGAAACACACCATAGCCTATTTCAAGAATTAAAACTCCTTTGCTTGTAGAAGGCGGTCCAAAAATGAAGAAGTATAGTTGCGCCTCCCCTGTCCATAAAAATAAGAAACATTGAATTACTTCCACCCCTACTCCCTCCCCCCTGCACCTTTTTGTGATGTTAACAAATTTGTATTTCTGTTGCCCCCTTCGTGGGCCTTCTCTTTGCTGTACAGCAGCCGTTATCATTTGATGGTTCTCTCATAATGGTGTTAGGTAGGGAATGAAGGAACAGCAGGATATATTCAAGTCTGGTGCTGCATGACCTGGAGAATGTGAAGTTGATTGTACTCTTGTTGCTTTTCATTGTGGCATGGGTTACAGATCTCAAAAGGCGCTGTGGAAATTAGTTTTACTGAGCTAGAGAGGGTCTGTAGAGAAGATTGTTAGATGGGAGAGGAAGGTTTTTGAAGCGGCATCTGCCGTTAAAAGTGATGGAATGAGGGAGTGTGTCAAGTGACAAACTAAGACAATAAAGAGGTCCTGCGCCTTTCTATAGTTTGAAAGAGTGAGACTTTAAAGTGAAGAAAACAGTGCTGGAGGCATGAATGATTGAAGAAATTTAGAAGGAATCAGAAGAGAAAGGGAAGAGGAGAAGAAACAAACATATAATGATGCTAAGCGGAGTCAGAAAGTGCAGACATTAAGGAATGAAAGACTGAAAAGAGAGGATAAAGCCCTTTGAAATAAAGTTGAAAAATCGTCCCAAAGTCTCTGGGAGTTCTTAACGTTTGGTTATGAATGTGTGAGGGGAAAACAACTCAACAAATGCAGCGTTTGGTTATGAATGTGTGAGGAGAAAATAACTCAACAAATCCCTTTCTGGATGTCGGCATACTGCACTTACTGCCGCAGAACCAGACAATTCTCAAGCTGCAATGGTTTAAAATTCCAGCTGCACTGTGAACAGTGGTATCATAATACCTGCCAGCTCACTTACCATTTCTATTATTAGACTGCTTTTTGAGGCGAGAGTAAAATATTAATAAAATATCATTAACGTAACACTTTTGGTTTAACTTATGCAAGTTTGAAACTGCTGTATCTTCATTTGGAACTCCTCTGCAAAGGGCATTGTCGGACTTTAGGCAAGCTTCTGGGCAGCTACTTTTGAGCTTTCTCCTGCCATATTATATACTTTGCATATTCATTCTAATGCTGGAACTGATAGGTAGATTTATACATTTTTATATCATTGTACAGCTGATAGAGGGAACAGAATTTTCGGCAATGACTGCATTGTTAAAGTATCTGGGGCGGGATTCTCCGTTAGCTGACGGCAAAATCGGGAAAGGTGATTGGGCAGAGAATCGGTTCTGAAGCCGAAATCACAACAGGCGCCGATTCGACGCCAAATCGCAATGCTCCAGCACCTTGACAGCAGCATCAATGCATTCCGGAACGCATGTACAGAAGACATTGTTTCACATCATTAGCGGGCCTGACCTGGTATCATCCGAGGCTTCCACGATTCTCCACCTCCGACGGGCCGAGTTCCAGATGGCGTGGTTCACTTGTGTATTTAAAAATTGTGAAACTGGCGTGGCGGCTGCTGAGGGAGAGAGAGGCGGCACAGAAAGTGCCTAACATCGCCATAGTTTGCCGACAGTTGTGCTGCTGGCTTCTGCCAGAGCCGGGGCAGGTAGCAGGGGGTGGCCAGGAGGTGAGCTGTGGGGTCTGGGTGGACGGGCATGAAACACCATTGCCACAACTGGCATGGAAGTCATGCAGCTGTGCACACCGCTAACAGCCCACTTTGAAGCTCGTGCCACAGATCGTATAGATGTCCACCCTGGGCACCCCCCCTTGGGTACCCTCTGGTCCCAACCAACCAGTGCCATCTTGTTGGCTGGATAAGTGTGTGTGGGGATTGTAATGTGTATGTGCAGCTTGTCATATGAGAGTGCCCTTTAAGAATTGGATGTTTAAGAAATGTACCTTTAAGAATTGAAACTGATCATATTACTGAAGTGATGTCACGGGGGGGAGCTGTGCTCACTTCTGCTTTTTGGGAGTTTTAGTTTCAGTTTGAAGAAAGCTTGGGTGTGGCTGTGAGCTGCATTGCTGGTGATCTCTGCATGAAGGACTATCTCTTAATCCTTTGGTGAAATTGGAATTGTAAAAAGGTCTCAGTATTG
Source organism: Scyliorhinus canicula (assembly GCF_902713615.1). Classification (NCBI taxonomy): domain Eukaryota; kingdom Metazoa; phylum Chordata; class Chondrichthyes; order Carcharhiniformes; family Scyliorhinidae; genus Scyliorhinus; species Scyliorhinus canicula. Next base: position 105,520,107 of record NC_052150.1, read on the forward strand.
AATATAAATCTAATGTGCTTCTGTTTGAAGGATTTGTTAAGTCTTTTGGATGTGTAAAGGAACAGTTTGCAGGATTGGGTAGTGTTGTATTATTTTCAGGATTATCTTTGAAGTAAGGGGTGTTGAGAGATCCAATTTGTATTTAAAAGGTTAATTTGAGTTCATGGAATAAACATTGTTTTGTTTTAAAAACCACGTGTCCATAATTGTAATACGACACCTGGGGAACAAGCCGTGTGCTTCAAAAGCAACAATCCTTTAAAGGTGGTGGTTGGTTGAACTCCATGATACATTTTGGGGTTCTGAAAACACCTCTCCCATAACAAGCTGCAGCTTGTCAGTTTCCCGAGTGTCGATTACAGACCCAGCGAATCCAGCACCGTTTTGCATTGGAATCGATTGTGTTCCACACAGCACTGGTGCTAGCCCCTCAACGGTAGTGGAATTGGTCCAGGTGCGGCGCTTGTTTTGCTGTCATAAAAACCCACAGAATCTGCGTTGGTGTCAACACTATAGGTGGGATTCTCTGTTGCCCGATGCCGATATTGTAATCGGCGATTGGGTGGAGAATCCCTTTCAGCAACCGAATCGTGGGCGATACCTGTTTTCGGATGCTCCACCCCTCCAAAATGGCACTATCGGGGAGTACGTCGCACACCGTCGGGACGGCCTCAGGACGTCATCTGAAGTTCCCCGATGGACCGAGTTCCCGACAGCGTGGTTTACTTGTGCTCTCAGTTTTCCTGAACCTTGTGTGTCGGGGGTCGGGGAGCCGTGCCGCTGGTCTGGGGGGGGGGGGGGGCAGAGGGGCACTATCTATTAGGTCGGGCCCGAGCGCGGTCGGCGCCATGTTGTACGGCGCGACCCCTGCAGAGCATTGCCATGCACATGCGTGGCCACGGACCCAGCCATTTTTGGCACAAGAGTCAGGAGTTTTACTCGCCGCCGCTGCTAGCCCCTCACCGGTCCTGGAATCGGTGTGGGTTCGGCGTCGATTTTGGCGTCGTAAAACGCCACAGTTTCCACACTGGCACCAGCACTTCGCCGCAAAATTGGAGATTTCAATCCTAAGTCTCTGATGTTACTTCTAAACATGGAGGCCAAGATTTTGTCACTAGCATGTCGTTCCTGATGTCAGTTGCATGCAATGGATAAGAAATGTGATTGAGTGGTGGGGACAGCTTGTCCGTGGTGAAGCCCATCATCAGCTGAAAATGCAGCAGGTATAGAAGGGTAGAAAAGAACTTCCTGGACAAACAGTTTCTGCACTCCGGCCGAGCACACTATCATTAACATAAGACTTGAGAGTGCAATGATGGTATGGGTACTTTTCAAAATTAATTTTCACTTGTAAATATTTCACATTATATTAGTTTCACTTTATGTGTGCACCATTGTTATTTGTTGAGACTAGCCTATATAGAGAGCTCAATATACTGGCATGCCTCATGCTTGGCAAGCATTAATGGTTACAAGGAATATATACTTGATTGTGGAAGAAATAATGTTGGGTGGCATTCTCCGTTAGCCGACGCCAAAATCGGGAAAGGTGATTGGGCGGAGAATTGGTTCCGTTGTATTTCTTTGTTCACTCTTTATTGAAAGTTTTTGTTAGTGTCCAGTGTTGGACTCGTCACTTTGTGGGACATGACTGAACTTTCAAGCTCAGTTGGCCTTCTGTTCTGTGACATTGTAAAGGACATTGCCCAGAATCACTGTCAGAGGGAATAATTGAATGGTGTAAATGAACGGGAAACCTTATAAAATCTCTGTCAGCCAACACCCTGAGATGGACATACATTTGGACAATACAGACACTCCCCTTCAGACACCTCATTTTCTTACCTTGACTGACGGTCCCCACACTCCTCACCAGACCCAGGATGCCAGACACTTCCCACTTCACTCCTCCATGCCCCTGATCCCACTCCACAATCCCCCTCACCACTGACTCACCCTTGCCCCGAACCTTCATCTCCTCTCCCTTGTGCCGTGGAGCTACACAAGGAAAACTGCTGGCCTTCCCCCCCAATTTCCAAAACCAACTGCCGCATGCCAACGTTAAAGAATTGTGAACCAGGTGTCATGGGATTCTCGTGTGCCACTCACTTTATCCTGAAGGTGGGACATTATTGAAAACTGTTTTATGTTAATGAGTATTGTTATGATCGCAGTTTATGTTATAACTGGATAGACAGATTCCGCAATGGAATCCTGGCTCAAAAGACCATGGGCACAATCTGACGGCCACGTTGCACACGGTACGGATCCATACAAGCCAATTGGATCATGGGAGAGGCCAAAATTGGGATGCTATGCAGGCGCTGATTGGTTTCCGATCTAACTGGGTGGCATGGGGCGGCATGGTGTCACAGTAGTTAGCACTGCTGCCTCACAGCGCCCGGGACTCGGGTTCAATTCTGGGTGACTGTCTGTGTGGAGTTTGCACTTTCTTCCATGTCTGCGCGTGTTCCCTCCGGGTGCTGCGTTTTCCTCCCACAGACCAAAGATGTGCAGGTTAGGTGGATTGGCCATGGTAAATTGTTCAAAAGGTTAGGTGGGGTTACTGGCTTGTGGGGATAGGGTGAGGCATGAGCTTAAGTAAGGTTTAAGTAGGGTACTATTTCCAAGGGCCAGTGCAGACTTGATGTGCCGAATGGCCTCCTTCTGCACTGTAGGGATTCTATCGATTCTATAACTGGCCCGCTCCCATTGGGAGGTCCATTTCCCGACTATATGTGGTGAGAAACCAATTGAGGCCAATCTCCATATCGTTAACAGGACGGACCCCCTATCTAACTGCCTCCTGTGATCTAAGCGGCTCCCCAGCCATGGTCACATGGGCACCTTTTAGCCCACTGATTTAAAAATGTGTGGCTAACGCAATGGCTGCTGAGGGGATCATAGGAGGTGAGTAACCATCTTCGAAACCGGCATGCAGCCCAGGGGCACTGGAGCTGCTGCCCCCCCCCCCCCCCCCCCACTCCCCCTTTGCTGCTGATGGTAACCAACTCTTTAAGGTGTAATATAAACAGACCCCATCTCTTGTGAAATCCCTCCCTCGCCCCCCCTTCAAAATGAACTTACCCTTCTCCAAGTACAGGAACTCCATCAGGTCACCCAGCCATACTGAGGCACAGGACAGAGAGGCTGACGTCCACTCTAACAGAACAATCAGCGAGGCGAAGGCTAAAACATCTGCCCTGCTCCCGTCTGCACCTCCGGCAAATCCGCCACCCCAAATAGGGCCCCCAGAAGGAGTAGGCTCAAATCTACATGCAGATCGACAACACATTGCTGAAAAATTACCTCCAAAATTTCTCCAACTTTGGGCAGGATCAGAACATATGTACATGATTGGCCTCCACCTCCCACAAACAACCGACTCATCCTTGACTTTGTCAGGTGCGCTCTGTGTACCACCTTTAGCTGTATCAACCCCAGCCTCGCACACAAGGTTGAGGCATTCATCCTTCGCAACACCTCACACCACAACCCCATCCTCCAGCGCTACTCCCAGCGCTCCAGCGCTATTCCCAGCTCTCCAGCGGTATCCCCAGCAGGCTCCATTAAATACTCACAACCAAAATGTCAATATTCCAGCACTGTTGGCGCAAGCATAGGACAAATGGGGCATAAATCCACTGGCTTCCAGGAATGCTAATGCTGTCCTAAATTGTGGGAATTGATTCATTAAGACTGTTGCACTTACGTGGTTCTGTTGAGCCAGTAAGGTGGCTTCCTGAACAGATTTTTCAATGGAAGCCAGAGAACCCAATCCTCATGCACACTACCTGAGTGAAATGAAAGTAACCACTCTCCCCTCCTCCCCCACTGCTGGGTCACTCACAGGCATTTTATAACCTTCTCACCTCTTAATAAAATCCCGGCAGAACAAAACTTCACTCTATTTTACAGGCCCCATTCAAAGATTACGCCGGTGATGTGCACAGCCAGAGTGGAATTTTGTGCAGAGACTGGACAGAATATTAATTTTGCAGCTGATACAGTACCATGAATCGTCTGTGATGGGAGAGAGGCACAATTCTGCATTTCTGCTGAATACTGTGCTTGAAAATGTATGGGTGTCGGTTTAGCTCCGTTGGCTGAACAGCTGGTTTATGATGCAGAGCAAGGTTAACAATGCAGGTTCAATTCCTGTACCGGCTGAGTTATTCATGAAGGCCCGCCTTCTCAAACTTGCCTCTTGCTCGAGGTGTGGTGAAGTTAGGTTAAATCATCACCACTCAGCTCTGCCTGTGTTCATCTGGGACTATGGCAACTTTTAAAATAATTCTTAGTACTCTCATGAAGTTATAAGACACCTACGCTCTCTCAGGGGTACAATTAATGCAACATACCAAACAATACCACTCAGTAGGAGGGATGCATATCCATAGTCAATTTATATGAATGTGGGAATGTGCTGCAGGGTGTACTACACGTAGAACGGATTTACAACTACTAGATGTTTACATGTACTGAAAATGACTATTAGACCACACAAAATAGTGCTTGCTTTTTTTTAGAATCTCCAAGTTTGCAATAGGTTATGCTAAGATTTGTTAATGCGGAGTGCCTCGCGCTGTGTGGGAGCTCCACTGCCTTCTACTACCTTATGCTGCAATGTACAATTCCAGATGCTCGGACCAATTGACCGTAAAATTGCTTTTTATTTCTACCAATGTAACTAGCTGTTGCTCACAGCCACCTCCTGTAAAAGGTTGCTCATTATCAGCTTCCTCTACTCCTTCTTCGGTGAAAGAAAAACTTCTGGAACCAATTAGGAATGTCTGCTTTCAACTTAATAGACTGATGAGATTTACACGTGAGTGGGTTTCTGGTTGGGAAGGGAAGCTCTTTATATGACATGGTAGGGTTGCAATCATTGTACAATCATTGTCCATTAAAAGGGTAATGCTCATTCTTAAATCTCCGTTCTTTGTTTGAACATAGAACATACAGTGCAGAAGGAGGCCATTCGACCCATCGAGTCTGCACCGACCCACTTAAGCCCTCACTTCCACCCTATCCCCGTAACCCAATAACCCCTCTTAACCTTTGCTTTAGACACTAAGGGCAATTTATCATGACCAATCCACCTAACCTGCACGTCTTTGGACTGTGGGAGGAAACCGGAGCACCCGGAGGAAACCCACGCAGACACGGGGAGAACGTGCAGACTCTGCACAGACAGTGACCCAGCGGGGAATCGAACCTGGAACCCTGGCGCTGTGAAGCCACAGTGCTAACCACTGTGCTACCATGCTGCCCTAAATATAGGCTGTGTAAAGTAACCGTGCTCCAGGCTTGTTTGGTGTTATTTTATCGTACGTTAATACATTGGATGATATTACATTGAATATAACAAACCAATTTTTTATTCACTCTTTTTTAATAATTCCCAGACCAAGCAAATAGTAAAATCAGTTCTCAAACCGTCCTGAAATGACCTGTTTTACAATTTGTTTTCATATTCAGTAAGCCAGTTCTAGATTAGGAGAAGCGAGGATAGCAGTTATGGCAGCTGCTTGGCAATAGGAGTAACAATGTGGTAGCATCTGTCATTTTAAATGGAGTGATCTTCTGAACATTAAGTTCTGGGTTTTTTTTCCTTCCATTGACTATTGTTGGAAAAAGTCAGCACGGGTATAATGTCCATTTTGCAAACATACAGGGCGCGATTCTCCGCTGCCCACGACAGGTCGGACAATAGCGGGAGGGCCTTCCCGACAATTTTCACGCCCTCCCGCTATTCTCCCGCCCCCCCCCCCCCCCCCCACGGCCGCCCCACGACACGAATCGCTGCTCGCCGTTTTTTACGGCGAACAGCGATTCTCCCCAGGCCGATGGGCCGAGTTCCCAGGCCTTTACGGCCGTTTTCACGAACGCGATCACACCTGCTCTCACCGTTCGTGAAAACGGCCGCAAAGTGACGTCCCGGACAACCATGGCACCGATTGGCACGGCCGCACCACGGCTGTGCCAAGGCTGGCATGGGCCTGCGATCGTTGGGCACCGATCGCGGGCAGCGGGTCCGATACCCGCGCACTATTTGTTCTTCCGCCGCCCCGCAGGATCAGTCCGCGGGGCGGCTGAGGGGCATGACGGCCCGCGCATTTGCGGGTTTGACGCATCTGCAAGATGACGTCATCCATGCATGCGCGGCTGACGTCATCGTGCGCGTCAGCCGCCGTGACGCTTGGCGCGCGGACTTAGCGACGGTCGCTATGCCCGCGATGCCGTGCTTCACGGGGCCACGCTGCTAACCCCGCCCGTGGGGGAGAATCGGGTCCTGGGAGGGGGCGCGGAGGCTGCCGTGAAACACGGCCGGTTTCACGGCAGCCTTTACGACTCGCCGCATTTGCGGAGAATCGCGCCCACAAAATTTTTATTTCCAGTGAATGGAAGAAAAGATACCTCGTTTTTAAGGAGTTCGAGCAGTGCACTGTTTGCACCAATGTTTGTGTTTGAAGAATTTTGGGAGATACATTTCTCTCTGGAAAGCTAGCAAGTGTGAAATATTTTTTAATCAGCCCTCAAAAGAGCTGATGAACCTTTTTGTGATATTTTCCAAACATTAATATATAATTTGCCATACTAATGTTACCAATATTGCAATGTTGATTAAAATAAACTGCCCAGGATTCCAGGGCCAGGGAAGATGGATTGCCTGTCAGGATTGGTGGTTGGTGGAGGTCTCAATTTGAGCAGATCCAGCAGCCCAAATTCCAGTTTAGAGAGAAGGAATCAGTCCCTGCCTGAACTGCATGCTACTTAGTGGCTGCCTCAGAGGGGTGCCCAAACTAAATTCGGAATTCCACGAATTAAACCCTCCTGAGATCCAATGAAAATTTTGTCAGTTGAGAGTTGATCTGATTCTACTGAGGACCGAATAGAGGCCACAGGTCGAAGATTGATCTCATCGGTGATTGATTAACTTTAAAATCACCTCAGTGCAGTAGACAAATTTACTAATCTTATTTCCTATTGGTGTTCCGCTGCCAGGTAGCTGGATTCATTACACGTTCTGAGGACACAATGATAGAGAATGTCTAATTTGTCTGTACATCTTGATTGTGAAAGTGATCCTGTCATGTAGGATGGGATCTATGTCAATATAGAACAGAGAACAGTACAGCACAGAACAGGCCCTTCGGCCCTCGATGTTGTGCCGAGCAATGATCACCCTACTCAAACCCACGTATCCACCCTATACCCGTAACCCAACAATCCCCCCATTAACCTTACACTACGGGCAATTTAGCATGGCCAATCCACCTAACCCGCACATCTTTGGACTGTGGGAGGAAACCGGAGCACCCGGAGGAAACCCACGCACACACGGGGAGGACGTGCAGACTCCACACAGACAGTGACCCAGCCGGGAATCGAACCTGGGACCCTGGAGCTGTGAAGCATTTATGCTAACCACCATGCTACCTGATGCACCATCAATTGCACGCGAGGCGAGTGATTTACCAATGTCAGGCTTTAATTAACTAGAACACAGCCTGGCGATCGTCTACAGTGGAAAAGGCCGATCGTCAGGCTTCTGAGCATTTATACCTCGTTGATAGAGGCGTGGTTAACTCAGCCTCTCGGCCAATCGGTCGAGAGGCACATGACCGACCAGGGCCAATGGTAAGCCGACGTTCTGGCCCAATGGCAGACGAGTATGCAGATCATATCATCACACTACCGTGCTGCCCCAGAGGCAAATATGGCCAAGGGTGGCCACGTGTCTCTGCCCTGCACTTCCAGTGGACTCAGGACATTTGGAGCCAACCTACCAAAATAATAAATATGCCGGGCGGGATTCTTCTAGCCCTGGGCCGGGCCGGAGAATCCCCAGGAACGGGCCACGCTGCCCTGACGCCAGCACGCGATTCTCTGCAGAGCCCCGCAGAGCGGAGAATCGGCGCCAATGGCGCAAATGGCGCTGGCATGGTTGGCGCAGCACTCTACGCGGCCGGCCCTCGATTCTGTGGCCCGGATGGGCCGAGCGGCTGTAAGAAAAGAGTCGAGTCCCGCCGGCGCCGTTCTAACCTGCTCTGGGCCGGTGGGACCTTGGCGTGGAAGGGTCGAGTGGCGGCCTGTGGGGGGGAGCGGGGGGGAGAGTGGGGGGGGGGGGGGGGAGAGAGGGGCCTCTGATGTGGCCTGGCCCGCGATCGGGGCCCTCGAATCGGTGGGCTGACCTCTGTGGCTGGGGGCCTCCTTTCCTACGCGTCAGCCCCTGTAGTCCTGCGCCATGTTGCGTCGGGGCCAGCACGTTGTAGGAGGCCACTGCGTATGCGTGCGTTGGTGCTGGCACCACTGCGCATGTCCTCGTTGGTGCCGGTGCAACTGCGCATGCATGGATCCCGCGGCACACAGTTCACGCCGGGATTGGCAGCTGGAACGGCGCGAACCACTCCAGCGCCGTACTGGTCCCCTGTGTGGATCAGAATTAGTCCTGGGAGCGGCCTGGCGTTTACGACGGCGTGGACACTCTGCCGTGGGATGGGAGAATCCCGCCCCCGTGTTCCACTGAGAGACTGACACAGGAAACTACAGGCCAATGAGTTTGATACTCAATGTTTGCATGCCTGAAAGATGAAAAAAGACAACAGAATGGCAAAGAAAATCAAACTGAATATGGCTGAAGTACCAAGTAAGCTTTTTGTCTTGGGTTTTACAAACAGATAACATTTAAACATAAAAGAAGACAAAGGGGTATTTTGGAGTTAAGTTGTGATATTATTCATCTTGCTACCAATATGGCTGCTGTACAGCTGTGCAAACCTGAGGTGAATAAATCTTAGGGCCTGGAAGAAATCATCTGAGAATTCTTAAGGAAATAAAGGAGGAAATTGCAGGAACTCTGAGACAAGTCTTCCAGAAATCCTTAAATACTGGGCAGGTGCCTTGGGACAGAAGAGGCAGATGTTTCTTTTTTTTAAAAATTATAGTGAAGTAATCTAGGGGGTTGGATCTTCCACACCCGACTCAAAAATCGCGGTCGGTGCCAGGGCGAAGAATCCGTTTCCTCGCACGAAATTGGGACCAGCGCAGGTTCCCCGATTCTGTGGGCCCCGAGTATGCAGCGCCACAAATCACCTACCTGCGGCCGCTGCTGGAGGCCCGCTCCGCTATTCTCTGCCCTTGAGCAGCCGAAGTCCAGATGCCGTGGACCACTCATGATCCTGGCGGTCAGGAAACCAGCGTGGTGGCTGCGGACTGAGCCGCGGTCGCCCTGGTCAGGGGCAGGCCAATCGGGAGGGCAGCGGGTCTTTATATACGGCCGGGCAATGTCTGGGTGGGCGGTCAGGGTTCGGCGCGTGGCCAAACAGGGGGGGGGCGGTCTATTTGTAATGTCCAGCTACGGGGTCCGAGTCCGCCATGCAGCATGGCGTGACCGCTGGAGGCTGCCGCCGTGCACACGTGTGGCTCCAACCCGGAAGTGCGGGGACCCGTTTCTGCAGCAAAAGCTGCTAGTTTTATGCCAGGTGCCTGCTAGTCCCTGCAGGGCTAGGAATATATGGCCCTTTCACGCCAGTTTTTCTGGCATGAAAGTCCACAGATTTTACGACGGCGTGGGAACATAGTTTCAAAAACAAAAAATCCAGCTCATGGCCTGTATCTTGTGCTCATCAGGTGCGTGCTATTGGTGGGCCAGAAAGCGAACGCAGAATGTGCTTTCAACCACTATCGGTCCCCTAATGTGATTTCACACTGGCAGGCCAATTAGCAGGCACCAGAGTGAAAATCATGCTGAGATAGGCTCAACGCTGATGGAGTGGGGGCGTAGAGAAGCTTGGCACCGAATAAAGTGAAGGCGCAGAAGGGTGCTTCTAATGAGTTCCCTGAAGGCAGACAGCTGCAGCAGACAATTTAAATAAGATGAAAAAAATTACAGCAAACTGCATATTTTTTTACAATTCATTCTATGCGATGTGTCTGTCACTAGCATGGCCAGTATTTTTCACCTATCCCTAATATCCCTTGAAAGGGTGTGGTGAGCTGCCTTCTTAAACCGCGGCAGTCCCTATGGTATGTGTATGTACACGCACAGTGCTGTTAGGGAAGGACTTCCAGGATTTTGATGCAGTGAAGAAGTGGCAATATATTTCCAAGTCAGGATGGTGAGTGACTTGGAGGGGAACTTCCAGGTGATGGTGTTCCCATGACCTTGTCCTTCTAGATGGTCATGGTCATGGGTTTGGAAGATATCTAGAAGATATTGCCGAAGGAGCCTTGGTGAGTTCTTGCAGTGCGTCGTGTAAGTGGTACACACTGCTGCGACTGTTCATCGCTGGTGGAGAGAGTGAATGTTTGACCTTAGGGTGCAGATCCAATGGGTTGCTTTGTCTTGGCTGGTGTCGAGCTTCTTGGGTGTTCCACGCAGACACAGGGAGAACGTGCAAACTCCATAATTGAACCAAGGTCACTGCACTATGAGGCAGCAGTGCTAACCACTGTGCCACCCCAGAGAAATTGCCAGCGCTCTCTCCTCAAAAGGCATCAGGATCTTCAGCTCTGGCATCACACCACCCGTCTTCACTCGCTCATGGCGAGTGTGAGCAAGCTTAATCTGCAGGAAAACTAATGGAGATAAAACAAAAACAGAAAATTCTGAAAAATCTCAACAGGTCTGACAGCATCTGTGGAGAGAGAACTGAATCTGGATGACTTCTTGACAGAGCAGGGAGGGTGATAGTAGTTGGCCGTCTGGCGGGTCAGATCTCGATGAAACCTGGCATGTGTGGGCATGGCGCATGAGCAGGGAGGGGTTGTGAGGAGAGGGTTCCTGGGGCTGTGAGAAACTTTGCAGGAGGTGGGGTGCTGAGGACCTTCCAGGGGGCAGCTTGTGGGGTCGAGGTTACATTCTGAGGGGTGACGGCAAGGTGGAATGCAGAGAGGATACATGAAGTACTTGCCCTGGTGGAACGGAGTAGAACATTTGTCACCTTGCGGCATGTAAGAGAATTCCCATTACAGTATTCAGAGGAGAATCTCCCGATGTACTGGGATTCCCATATCTTACCTCTCCGCTTCTCCACCAGATGTTGTTCGGTGGCACTCCTGAGAAGTGTCTTGGGTCACTTTAATGTGTTAATTTAATTATACTTCCTCCAATTAAATATTGTGAACACTGAAGCCATTGTTTTCTGTCTCCAATCAAAACTCCTCTCCCTAGCTACTTACTCCCTCCTCCCCCCTGGCAACAGTCTGAGGTCATGCTAGTCTGTTTGCAACGTTGATGTCGCATTTGATTGTGAGATGAGCTTCCGACCTCATTTTTGTGCCACACTATGATCTTTTCTTTCCAGCCCTATCACATCCCCTGACCTAACCCTGATCTTAGCTTATCTGCTGCTGAAACCCTCATTCATGCCTTTGTTACCACCAGATGTGTTGCATTCCTGGCTTGTCTCCTACACTGTACCCTCCAAATCCCATTCCCTTTCACCCCTGTGCTCGCTAACCTTTATTGGCACCAACAACTCCAAACCCAAGCAACAATGTGATTTAAAAATGTTCATCCTTGTTTTCAAGTCTTCCATGGCCTGACCTCTCCCTGTTTTTGTTAACTCCTCCAAGCCCGTGACCTCAAAGATATATACTCATCTCTAATTTGGCCCCTTGTTTATCCCCAATTTTAAATGCTCCACCATTGATGGCTGTACCTTCAGTTGCCGAGACCCTAATCTATGGAATACCTTCCCTACACTTCTCTGCCTCACTACTTTGCGCTCCACCTTTGATATGCTCCTTGAACCCTCTCACTTCAATGAAGCTTTGTTTTACATCTGACCCAACGTCTCCTTATCTGGCTCAAGCATACTTTGTTTTATAATACTGTTGCGAAGCACCTTGGGACATTTGGTCACACTAAAGGCACTCTATAAATATATGTTGGTCTTGTTAAATAAGCGATGTAAGTGCAATTGGGGGCCGGTTAGCTCAATTGGCCGGACGGCTGGTTTGTGAATCAGAGCAATGCCACCAGCATAGGTAAATTCCTGTACTGGCTGAGGTTGTTCATGACCTCACCCCTCGTCTGAGGTGTGCTGACCCTCAGGTTAAATCGTCAGCAGTCAGCTCTCTCTCAAAAGGGGAGAGCAGCCTATTGTCATCGGGGACGATGGTGAGTTTTATTCATTTTTTTTCCAGAAGCGCAGCTCGTTGTTGTTGAAATCCTGGTCAATGTTTATTCCTCAATCAACATTACAAAGCACAGGTTATCTAGTTATTTATTTCATTGTTGTTTTGGAACCTTGCTGCGTGCAACAAATTGCTGCATTTCCCTACATTTCCAAGCTGACTGTACTGTTAAGATACGTAATTGGTTATGATTGCTTTGGGACACCCTGAGGTCGTGAAGTGTGCGATAAAAATATAACTTGTTTTCTTTCTTTCAGTCACATTCACTTAACAACGTGCGTCCACTAACCTTGCTTAGCTGATTACAATTTTCCCAATTTCCTCCATTATACTTTTTTTCAGTCAACAAAGTTTAATCTGCTGCATGGAATCAACTCCATTTCCCTTTTGCACATTCTTAAGAGCCAGCTTCACAAGATTAAAGTTTCAAATTAAATTTATATCTTTAATTAACTTTGATTGGATTTTAAATGGTGAGACAATCTGGTGAGCTCAGTTTGCACATATTGCTTTCCAATTAAATCTTGCATCTTCAATCCCTTATTAATTTTCAAATATTTAGGAGTTTAAGGGCCCAGATTCCAGTGCAACCAATTGTTCCACTTAATCATCCTCTTCCGGAAAACATTTCTTTTTTTTTTCTTTTTTTAAATTTAGAGTACCCAATTCATTTTTTCCAATTAAGGGGCAATTTAGAGTGGCCAATCCTCCCAACCTGTACATCTTTGGGTTGTGGGGGTGAAACTCACGCAAACACGGGAAGAATGTGCAAACTCCACATGGACAGTGACCCAGAGCCGGGATAGAAACTGGGATATGGCGCCATGAGGCAGCAATGCTAACCACTGCACCACCGCGCTGCCCGGTAAAACATTTCTAGGTTGTTATCACAGAACTCTGCACACTGCAACAACCCCTCCACTGCCCCACATGTAAAGCCTTTGAGTATGATTTAAAGGGGAAAAAAAGAGTCCTGATTTGGACGTGTTTAGCAGGGTGTTCCTCAGCGCTTACAGTGCCGAGAACAACCTTGCTATCAAACGGGACTCTTTTACTTTGGTCTCAGTGGGAAACGCCCTGCTAAGGCTGCACTTATCTTAATTTCCTACACTGACAAGCTCAGCTCGTCAGTACATGAAGAGATTGGGGCACCATTTTAAATGCATTTAATGCTGGACCCCCCACTATGGCCTCTGGACCCCCCTTATGCCCCAAATTAGGGGGGTACTCAAGCCCCCATTACTCCCCTCATAAGGGCAGAGCACCCCGGGTCCGACCCCTGGCCAACCTGGCTCCCAGGTACCTTGGCACTGCCAGCTTGGCACCACCCAAGTCAGCCTAGCAGTGCCACCCAGGCACCCTGGAAGTATGCCAGGGTGGCAGTGCCAAGATGCCCTTGTGTCAGCAGGAGTGCCAGGAACCTTACCATCCCAGAGCTCCAATGGCCTGGGAGAGGGAGACCCTCCCCCCCCCCCCCCCCCCCCCTCCCTACGTCCCGTTACTCCTGCTCCACATTTGTGGAGGTCTCCCAGGCACTGTGAGAATCCGGCACAATCATTTTTCAAAGCACCTAACTGCTCACTTAAATATGTAAATCTGGATCCCACGAGATCCCAATCACAACGTCTTATGAGGTCTCATTTGATCTCACGAGGCGTCTCGAGCGCTGTGCACTCGTAAGAGGCCTTTCATGAGATTTAACATCCTCGTCACGTCCTGAGTCGGCTGTGACGAGGCCTATTGATCGGGCAACTTGTTAAAGCCCTTAAGTAAAGGCTGATTTGAGATGCAAAGAAGAAATCTGTTTCTACATTCAAGGTCCCACAAAAAGCCATGAAATAACAGACCACAGTTAATCTCTTCTTGGAAGTAACAAGGAAGTTGGACAAAGGAGAACCAGTGGATGTGATTGATTTAGATTTCCAGAAGGTCTTTGACAAGGTGCCGCATAGGAGACTGTTAAGTAAGTTAAGAGCCCATAGTGTTCACGGTAAGATATTGGCATGGATAGAGGATTGACTGACTGGCAGAAGGCAGACAGTGGGGATAAAGGGGTCTTTTTCAGGATGGCAGCCGGTGACAAATGGTGTACCTCAGAGGTCGGTGCCCACAACATTTCACAATATACATTAATGATCTGGAGAAAGGAACTGAAGGCACTGTCGCATAGTTTGCAGATAATACAAAGATCTGTAGAGGGGCAGGGAGTATTGAGGAAGCAGGTGGGCTTCAGAAGGACTTGGACAGGCTAAAGAGTGGGCAAAGAAGTGGCAGATGGAATACAATGTGGAAAAGTGTGAGGTTATGCACTTTGGAAGGAGAAATAGAGGCATAGACTATTTTCTACATGGGGAAATGATTAAGAAATCAGAAGCACAAAGAGACTTGGGAGTCCTTGTTCACGATTCTCTTAAGGTTAACGTGCAGGTTCAGTCGGCAGTTAGGAAGGCAAATGCAATGTTAGCTTTCATGTCGAGAGGGCTAGAATACAAGACCAGGGATGTACTTCTGAGGCGATATAAGGCTCTGGTCAGACCCCATTTGGAGTATTGTGAGCAGTTTTGGGCCCCATATCTAAGCAAGAATATGCTGACCTTGGAAAGGGTCCAGAGGAGGTTCACAAGAATGATCCCTGGAATGGAGAGCTTGTCGTATGAGGAACGGTTGAGGACTCTGGTTCTGTACTCGTTGGAGTTTAGAAAGATGAAGGGGGATCTTATTGAAACTTACAGAATATTGCATGGCGTGGAGAGAATGTTTCCACTTTTTGGAAAAACTAGACGCAGAGGACACAATCTCTGACAAAGGGACGATCCTTTAAAACAGAGATGATGAGGAATTTCTTCAGCCAGAGGGTGTTGAATCTGTGGAACTCTTTGCCGCAAAAGGCTGTGGAGGCTAAATCACTGAGTGTCTTTAAAACAGAGATATGTAGGTTTTTGATCAATGAGGGATCAGGGGTTATGGGGAGAAGGCAGGAAAATGGGGATGAGAAAAATATCAGCCAAGATTGAATGGCGGAGCAGACTCGATGGGCCGAGTGGCCAAATTCTGCTCCTATGTCTTATGGTCTTATGTTTATGTCTTTATTGGGAAGAGCGATTATAACAAGACTGAGAGAACTGCCTCGTAATTTAAACTATCAGAACAAGCTGACAGCCTCTTTTTAAGTGAAGGAGTAGAGTACAGCTTTGCTATTATAGTCCTTCCTGAATCCGACACTTAAGTAATGTCATAGATTATTTACCCAATTTCAAGTGGGATTTAAAATTACTGAGCCAAAATTGCTAGTCACAGAAAATGCTGTTGATGGTAAACAACAATAATTTTTATTTATATCATAATTGTGATACAATGTAACACTACCTCCTTCAGAGGGGCATTCAGAGTCAGTTAGTTCAGTTGGCTAGATGGCGAGAGTTTGATGCCGAATGGCTCCAACAGCTCAGATTCAATTCCCTTACTGGCTGCAGTAATTCATGGAGGCCCTGCTCCTTGTCTTGCCCTACATTTGTAGAGTGGCACCGCTCAAGCTAAATATTTCTCTGATGGAGAGAGATGCTTACGGTCCTTTGGGCTGTGGCTAGATGCAGAGGGACATTAGAAAACAAAATGTAATACCAAGCACAAAAAGAGATATGAGAACAGAGACTGGATTTAAGGTGGTGCTTGTGAGAGGGAGGGATGTAAACAGAAAACAGGAAGTATCCAGACCTCCGGTCCAAACAGCTGGGGACACAACCACCAATAATGGATTGAGTAAAAACAGGGATGCTGAAGATATCAGTATTTGAGGACCACATATAACCAGTTGAGACTGGAATTCCGCTTGTGACCATGGAGTGATTGGTCACATAAAGAACAGTCCCTGTTCAAAGACACAGAAAAGGGCTCTTTTAAACCAGATCCATGTGGAATTTTGATGAAAAGGCGTAGGTGAATGTTAGAGGAGCAGTTTACCCCTGGAATGGTATGTCTTCTGATCACCGGACCCGGCAGAAAACAGTGAGAGGGTTGGCTGGAAAGTTGAAACAGTCTTCTGCTTCACAGACAGTCCCTTCCAGCATGCAGGTGGGGGAGGGGTCAGCTGTAAGGCCCCAGATACAGGAACTGATGACTTTTATCAAGGAGGAATTCCATAAACAGAGGAAAGAAATGCATGAGGATCATGCAAAGGCCATGGCAGAAGCTGTGGCACCCCTGAAGAGTACTTTGGTGCGGATGGAGAGGTGTTTGGAGGTGCAGTGGGTCACAGATTAAGGAGATTGAAGGAGTGAATCCGGACCACAGCGATCGTGTGATGTCTCTGGAGGCAGAGGTGGGGCTCCGAGGAGACCTTTGTAAAATGCTGAGGGCAAAGGCTGAGGAGCAGGAGAATACCTTGAGAAGACAGAACCTGCGAATAGTCGGCCTGCCTGAAGGAGTGGAAGGTGTGAGTGCCACGAGGTACGTCTCGAGGATGCTGGCGGGACTAGTGGCAGAAGGGGTGCTGAATAAGGCATTTGAAGTGGACCGAGCACATAGGTCTCTTAGGCAAAAGCCTAGAGCTGGGGAGTCGCTGCGGGCGGTAATCGTGAGACTCCATAAATTTGTGGAGAAAGAGAAAATTCTACGGTGAGCCAGGGAGAAGCGTAGCTGCAACTGGGCAGGAAACACGTCCGGATTTATCAGGACATCAGAGTCGAGTTGGCAAAACAGTGGGCAGGTTTCAACAAGGCCAAGGCGGTGCTGTACCGGCGGCAGATCAGGTTTGGGGTGCTCTACCCGACAAAATTATGGGTGACATTCGGAGGCCGGGAGTATTATTTTGAGACCCCAGAAGCGGCCAAAGACTTCCTTAAGGAGCATAAACTGTGGGAGAACTGAGTGGACAATGCTTGGGAACCGGGGTGCTTTGTAATGGTCGGGAGCATGTTTGTAGTGGGTGTTGGGATTGGGGGATTTTCACCTGTTATTGTGGGGGGGGGGTTTCTGTTCAATGTTGAGATTGTAAGGAGTTGTAGGGGTGAAAAGTTTATGTTGGGATGGATGTTCCCATCCCCCTCCTATTTTATGGGACTCTTTGTGTTCAACATGTGTTTGTTTGCTTTTGGAGAAGGCTACCTGGAGTTCAGGAGAAGTCCTTGTTTGGGTGGGGGAGGGTAAGGCCAGCAGGAGGCCTTCTTCTTTCAGCTGAGGAGTCGGGGGGGGGGAGGGGGGGAGAAGGAGGGGGAGGTTATGAGATGTGCCTTTGGGCAGGGGCAGCTGCGCTAGCAGGTTATGCTGGTGAACGGAAGTGAGGTGGTGGGGAGAAGGCCAAGAGGGGTGGCTGGGGGGAGGGGGGAACGTGGAAGTGGGGGGGGGGGGGGGCGAGAAGAAGGGGAAGGGGAAAAGCCGGGGGGGGGGAGGTTTGCGATACGGCAGGGGGTGAGAGATGACATGGTCAAGGGCGGAGAAAGGGACCATCTGGGATGGGCTAGGTACAGAGTGAAATTCAAGGGGCAGGAGTTAAGTGGGGAAGATGATGGACAATAGAGGGGATTGGAGGCGCAAGCCTCCGGTAAGGTTAGTAACGTGGAATGTCCGGGGACTGAATGGGCCAGTTAAAAGGTTGCGGGTGTTCACGCACCTCAGGAGCTTGAAAGCGGGGATTGTCTTTTTGCATGTGACACACCTCCGTGTGAAAGACCATGTTTGGTTAAGGAAGGGGTGGGTCGGGCAAGTTTTTCCCTCGGGGTTTGATTTGAAATTGAAGGGTGTGCCGATTTTAATGAACAAAAAAATGGGATTTGTGAGTGCGAGGGAGGTGAGGGATCCAGGTGGGAGATATGTGATTGTGAGTGGGGTATTGCAAGGGGCACCGGTAGTGTGGTAAATGTGTATGCCCCAAATTGGGATGGTGTGAGTTTTATGAGGGGGTTGCTGGCAGCAATCCCGGATTTGGCCACGTGCCAGTTTATCACAGGAGGAGATTTTAACTGTGTCCTTGAGCCGAGGTGAATAGATCGAGCCCCAGATTGATGAGTAGGGTATGAATGGCAAAGGAGCTGGGGAGGTTTATGCAGAGGATTAGTATGGTGGATCCATGGCGCTTTCAGAACCCAGGGGGAACGGAGTATTCCTTCTTTTCACACGTCTATCTTATCTAATTTACGGTTCATGCGAATAAGGAAAGGAGGGCGGAACATGACCGTCCAGTGAGCGAGATAGTGCAGGTGGACAGGGAATATTCAAGGGTGCCCACCGTGGGGGGATTGGCGAGGAGGAAAAAGTTGCTGGGGCAATTTGACAGGCTGACAACGGGGAGGGCGGTAGGGCATCTGCGTAGGGCAAGAGGGATGCATTATGAGTATGGGGAGAAGGCGAGCCGCATGCTGGCTGCACCAGCTGTAGAGGCAGGTTGCTTCCAGGAAAATATTGAAGATCCGGACTGGGGCTGGGGATGTGGTGTCAGAGCCAGGGAAGATAAATGAGGCATTTAGAGAGTATTAACAGGGACTTTATGAGGCAGACCCAGGATGAGAGGAGAGGGATATGGGGTGGTTTCCAGACGAGCTGGAATTTCCCCAGGTGGAGGAAGTAAAGAGGCAGGTGTTGGAGGAGCCCCTAGGGCTGAGGGAGTTGCTGGATAGTATCAGGGGTATGAAGGCGTGGAAGGCCCCTGGGCCGGATGAATTTTATAAGGAATTTGCAGCGGACCTGGGGGCGTTTAATGAAGCACTGGAGAAGAGGGAGTTGCCGGAGACGATGAAGCAGGCAGCAATCACACTAATCCCAAAAAAGGGAAGGATCCGGTGGAATGTGGATCGTATAGACCCATATCACTATTGAACATGTAGGTGAAAGTATTGACTAAGTTGTTGGCGGGGAGGATGGAGGATTGTGTCCCGGGGGTGGTTGCAGAAGATTAAACAGGCTTCGTGAAGGGCAGGCAGCTCGCGAGTAATATAAGACGGCTGTTGAATGTGGCGATGAATCCGTCGAGAGCTCTGATACCGGAGGTGGTGGTGTCCATGGACGCGGAGAAAGCGTTTGATCGGGTGGAGTGGTACTTATTCGAAGTTTTGGGAAGGTTTGGGTTTGGGCTGCGATTTGTGGCATGGGTGCGGTTGCTGTATGTGGTGCCAAGAGTGAGGGTGAGGACAAATGATATGAGCTCACGAAGCTTTGACTTACAAAGGGGTACGAGGCAGGGGTGCCCGCTGTCGCTGCTCCTGTTTTCGCTGGCCTTAGAGCCATTGGCGATAGCTCTCAGGGGGTCGGCAGAGTAGCAGAGGATAATGAGGGGACAGAGGGAGCATCGGGTGTCGCTCAATGCCGATGACCTCTTGCTGTATGTTTCGGGTCGGTTGGAGAGTATGGGAAGGATTATGGGCCTGTTGGGGAGGTTTGGAGGGTTCTCGGGATACAAGCTGAATGTAGGGAAAAGCGAGGTATTCCCAGTGAATGAGCTGGCACAGCGGGCTAATATAGGGGGGAATGCCATTTATGATAGCGAGGGATAGGTTTAGGTACTTGGAGATTCAGGTAGCGAGGGAATGGACGGGGCTCCATGAGTGGAACTTAACGAAGCTGATGGAGGAAGCCAGGGAGGATCTTAAGAGGTGGGATACACTGCACTTAAAGTCGGCGGGGAGTCCAAGTGGTGAAAATTAATATTCTGCCGAGGTTCTTGTTTATTTTCAGGCTCTCCCGGTCTTTGTACCAAAGGCCTTTTTTTGGAAAGTGGACACAATCATTTCTGACATTGTATGGACGGGGAAGGTGACGAGGGTGGGGAGGACCCTGCTACAGAGGCAGAGGCAGCAGGGGAGTTGGCGTTTCCGAACCTGCTTTATTATTATTGAGTGGCGAATGTGGACAAGGTGCGGTGGTGGTGGGAAGGAGAAGGGGTAGAGTGGGTTAGGATGGAGGAGGAATCTTGTAAGGGGTCTAGTTTGAGGGTATGGTGACGGCAGCATTGCCAATGGCTCCAAGTAGGTATTCAGGGAACCCAGTGATTCAGTCATTGGTGAAGATATGGAATCAGCTGAGGAGGTATTTTAGGGTGGAAGGGATGTCACTACTAACGCCGCTGTACGAGAATCATGGGTTTGAGCCGGGGGGGATGGATAGTGTATACAGGAGGTGGAGGGAAGTGGCGCTGGTCAAGGTGAGGGATTTGTATTTGGAGGAAGGGTTCGCCAATCTGGAGGAGCTAAGGGAGAGGGTAGAGCTGCCGAGGGGTAGTGAGTTCAGGTATCTACAGGTTGGGGACTTTGCACGAAAGGTCTGGAAGGGGTTCCATAGATTGCTAGGATACATCCTGCTGGAGCGACTGCTGCTTCCGGATGTGGAAGGGAGGGAAGAAATGGGGATATATATAAATGGCTGGGGAGCAGGGAGGCGAGCGGGTGGTGAAGATCAAGGAGAAATGGGAAGCGGAGTTGGGAATGGAGATCAATTGGGGAGTATGGAGTGAGACACTGCGAAGGGTAAATGGGACCTCCTCTTGTGCAAGGATGAGCCTGATACAGTTTAAGGTGGTGCACAGGGTGCATATGACTCGGGCGAGAATGAGTGGGTTCTTTCAGGGGGTAGCAGATAAGTGTGAGAGGTGTGGGCGGGGGCCAGCGAATCATGCGCACATGTTTTGGGGTTGTGAAAAATTGGGAAGATTCTGGGCTGGAGTGTTCGGGGTCTTAGCCAGGATAGTGGAGGAGGGAGTGGACCCGGATCCTTTGGTGGCGATATTTCAGCGGGTTTCAGAGAAGCCGGAGCTCATGGAGAGGAGGAAGGCCGGTGTCTTGGCCTTCGCCTCTCTGATTGCACAGAGACGAATTTTGCTGGAGTGGCGGTCGGCATCGCCACCGGGGGTAGCAGCATGGTTGGGTGACCTATATGACTTCCTGTGGTTAGAGAAGATAAAGTATGAGTTAAGGGACTCAGCAGGGGAGTTTGAGAAAAGGTGGGGTATGTTTGTGACCATGTTTGAGGAGCTGTTCATCGCAGGGGGTTGGGGGGTGGTAATGGGGAGGGGGATGAAAAAGGAGAAAAATCTGTACAAACTGGATAGTTGATTGTTGGGAAGAATGTTTCCCGGGGTGTTTATTTGCTGTAATCTACTTTGATACAAGTTTGAATAAAATGCGTTTTTAAAAAAAAATCAGTGAGACTGAAGAAGATTACAGAGATAGGGAAGGATGATACATGGAGGATTTGAAAAAAAAGGATGAAATTTTAATATTGAGGTGATACTTAACTGGGAGCCAATTGTCAGAGAGCACAGGATACTATATGAGCACTGTCATAATATCCACTCATGTATATAATGAGATGCAGGCAGGCGGTGATTGACACATAGGATGGCCAATGAACACACAACACAGAACAACCAATCACCAGACAGGACACCACCACTAGACAGCCCACAGGGCATTAAGACTCCCGCTCTTTTCGGGACCCAGACACTGAGACAGTCAGAGTGCACAAGTCAGTGGACATTATTGCCATGTGGTAGCTAGTAGGTCTGGTCGAGCCAGTAAGAGGTCGTCAGTAGGATTAGTAGAGTGTCAACCCACAGCTGAACATGTACAGCAGTTCATAGTTAAATAAAAGTGTTGGATCATCTCCGGTGTTAGACGTTTGTTTCTAGCTTCCCTGCATCCAGTTGCAGTCAACATCAAACCAACCGCCTAACAGATCAAGCACAACTTGCTGTGAGATCAGGCGGGAGGGGGGGGGGGGGGGGGGGGGGGGGGGGGGGGGGCAGAATTTTCGATGGCATCAGGTTTATGAGGGTAAAATATGGGAGACTGGCTGGGTTTTAGATGTGGTGACGGAGATCCAAAGACAATAGGCAGAATTCTAAACTGATAGTCCCTGACCAAACCACAGAACCATTTGCAGGTTGGGAACTTGTTGACAGCTGGGGTGGGCTTTGCCATGACCCTTTAACTGAACCACAACATTACCATTCCACTCACAGGTTCCTCAACCAATTGGAGTGGGTGGGCATGCTAAGCTGAGGGATCTGTCAGGGGAGGATTCCTAAGTGCCTGGTGTTGTTTATTTACATTAAAGGCTCCAATTAAATACAAGCTGTTGCTGTAGTTGTAATTGAAGAGATCCTAGCATGGATTACAAAGACTGACCTGCACATGGAGACGGCACCAACCACGGAAATGGAAAGGAGATCTCGGAAAGCTTCCAGATGTAGTGTTGGATTGTGGGGTGTTGACAGAGTAAGGTGTTCTGACATATTTTTCTTCTTATAATAATCTTTATTATTGTCACAATTCGGCTTATATTAACACTGCAATGACGTTACTGTGAAAAGGCCCTAGCCACCACATACCGGCGCCTGTTCGGGTACACAGACGGAGAACTCAAAATGTCCAACTTACCTAACAGCACGTCTTTTGGGACTTGTGGGAGGAAACCGGAGCACCCGTAGGAAAACCACGCAGACATGGGGAGAGTGTGTAGACTCTGCACAGACAGTGATCCAGGCCTGGAATCGAACCCGGGACCCTGGTGCTGTGAAGCGACAATGCTAATCACTGTGCTCTGCCTTTACCCCCAGGTTAGGAAAGGAAAGACTGGTGCTCTGTCTCTGAGTTGAGTCTAACTAGTTCTAGTGCTGAAGTGAGCAGGTGGCCAACCAATTCAACAGCTAAATAGAACACAACCCCAACCTATAATTAATTGTACAGTGGAAAGATATTGCTGCAGTCACTACTTTCAGAAAGTGGGGGAAGAATTGAAGGTTAAAATCAGGAGAACGAATATAGCTTTTATCAAATACTTTCTGTTTTGAACTTTTATCCGCTCTGTTTTTGAACACTTTCTGAAAGGACAATGGTACATAGTAAAACATCACATTGGCTCATCCCGGGAATGAATGTCACGAATAAGGAGATAGGGTCGTTGAAGAGGCTGAATAAGGAAAAAATAGTCAGTTTACTGGCCTCATGAGATTAATAAATATATGCATGATCTCTTTGGAATTTCATTGAACTGATTTACAGAAAACCTAAGGAGCCAAAGGTCTGATGGCTTTAACTTTCCCTTTTGCATCATCAAAGTGAAGTTAGTTTGATCTTGTTGATGAGATGTCTGCTTCAGCTGGTTATGCCACATGAAGTGGGCAAGCCTGGCCTCTTGTTTTAAAAGTTTAAAAATACACCATCTATTAGTGATATGTCTATACAAAGACTGGCAGTTTATTCTGTGTTTATTACAAAACAGTTTTATTGCTGCCATATCATTTCATTAGTTGCCTGTAAACATTTTAGCAATGCAATGCTTGTACATTAGTCAGTCAGTCGAGGTCTATCATTTCCTTTCATTTAGCCCTGGATTTTCATATCTCTGGCTGTGTTGGGATAGGAGCTGGGGAGGCTTAAAAGTGGGGGATGGGACCCAATTTCAAGATACCCCTGCACTCCCTTGTCAATCAAAAATCTATCTAAATCTGGCTTGAAAATATTCAATGACGCTGACCCCACCACTTTCTGAGGAAGAGAGTTCCACAGACTCAAATCCCTCTGAGAGAAAAAGAATTCTCCTCATTTTCACTTTAAATGGGAGACCCCTTAATTTTAAACTGTGTTCCCGAGTTCTGGTTTGTCCCACAAGGAGAAACATCCTTTCAGCGTCCAAAGATGTGCAGGTTAGGTGGATTGGCCATGATAAATTGCCCTTAGTGTCCAAAATTGCCCTTAGTGTTGGGTGGGGTTACTGGGTTATGGGGATAGGGTGGAGGTGTTAACCTTGGGTAGGGTGCTCTTTGCAGGAGACGGTGCAGACTCGATGGGCCGAATGGCCTCCTTCTGCACTGTAAATTCTATGTTAAAAAAAAATCATGTCATGTCCCCTCAAAATGGTATATGCTTCAATACGATTGCCTCTCATTCTTCTAAGCTCCAATGAATATAGGCCTAACCTGATGTTGCAAGAAGCTATTTCTACCTGTGAACACCTTTATCAATGCCTCAAAGTTTATTTGTACAAGATGAAGAGGTGGCTTCTGTTATTGATACTTTATAGGTTTGGTTGATCAACACTTTTTTAGGGTTGAGCAACAGTATATTTAAATTATGAATGGGAGTTTTTTAAGCAGTTTCACACAGGCCAATGTTATGATAGAGTTCAGTGGTTCTGTACAGTGTTTACTGGGTCAATGGGAGCAGAAATGCCATGAGTTAGCATGGAAAATACATCCCCTAATATAGGTGTACAATGGTTCACCACATTCACCCCCTGTTAAAAATGAGCCCGGCGGGAGTGGTGTGGAACTATATACAGTGTTGAGAATTATGTACAGTGTTTTAGAAAATAAGTGGGGGAGGACAAAAATGTCCATTTTGACGGTCCGGTGCCTGTTAGAGGTACAGTCGATCCGGTGCTTTGACGATTCGCTGGGAGCGACGTTAACGGTGGCGAGGATGTCGGTGCTGGTGTCACCGACGTCGTGCTGGCGGTGCTGGTGCTGGCCTACTGTCAGATGGCCCCGGGAACGTGCCAAAACCTTCTTCGTCCTCTTGCGTGGGCAGGGAAAGAAGGGATGGACCTGGTGGGATTAATGTTGAGAGCGCCGGGGGAGGGGAGGGTGGCGCATGGGTGGGGAAGTGTGTTTGGTTGGAACCTGACGGTGCCAGGTCCCTGAGGGAGACAGTATCTTGGCAGCCATCGGGGAACTCCACGTAGGCATACTGGGGGTTGGCATGGAGCAAGTGTACCCTGTCCACCAACGGGTCCGCCTTATGGAGTCGGACGTGCCTACAGAGCAGGACTGGTCCTGGAGCTGCAAGCCATGTCGGGAGCGACACCCCAGATGTGGACTTCCTGGGGAAGGTAAAAAGACATTCATGGGGTGTGTTATTTGTAGCGGTGCACAGTAGTGACCAGATGGAGTGTAGTGCAGCAGGGAGGACCTCCTGCCAGCGGGAGGCTGGGAGATTCCTGGACCGTACGGCCAGCTGGACGGCCTTCCAAACCGTCCCGTTTTCCCTCTCTACCTGCCCGTTTCCCCGGGGGTTGTAGCTGGTCGTCCTGCTGGAGGCGATACCCCTGCTGAGCAGGAACTAACGCAGCTCATCACTCATGAATGAGGATCCCTGTCACTGTGGATGGAGGCAGGGAAACTGAACAGAGCGAAGATTGTGTTGAGGGCCTTGATGACGGTGGCAGACGTCATATTGGGGCATGGGATGGCGAAGGGGAATCTGCAGTATTCATCGACCACACTGAGAATATACGTGTTGCGGTCGGTGGAGGGGAGGGGCCCTTTGAAATCCAGGCTGAGGCGTTCAAAGGGGCGGGAGGTCTTCACCAGGCGCGCACGGTCCGGCCGGTAGAAGTGCGGCTTGCACTCCGCACAGACCTGGCAGTCTCTGGTGACTGTCCGTGCTTCCTCGACGGAATAGGGGAGGTTGTGAACCTTGACGAAGTGGTACAATCGTGTGACCCCCGGGTGACAAAGGCTGTCGTGCAGGGCACGGAGTTGGTCTACTTGTGCGCTGGCACATGTACCTCGGGAGAGGGCGTCTGGGGGCTCGTTGAGCTTGCCGGGTCGATACAAAGTCTCGTAATTATAGGTGGAGAGCTCGATTCTCCACCGCAAGATTTTATCGTTTTTGATCATGCCCCGCTGTGTGTTATTGAACATGAAGGCTACCGACCGTTGGTCAGTGAGGAGAGTGAATCTCCTGCCGGCCAGGTAATGCTTCCAATGCCGCACCGCCTCAACGATTGCCTGGGCCCCTTTTTCGACAGATGAGTGCCGAATTTCAGAGGAATGAAGGGTGCGGGAAAAGAATGCCACGGGTCTGTCTGCCTGATTTAGAGTGGCGGCAAGGGCGACATCTGAAGCATCATTTTCTACTTGAAAGGGCAGTGTCTCATCTACTGCATGCATCCCGGCCTTGGCTTTGTCTGCTCTAATACGGGTGAAAGCCTGTTGTGCCTCGGCCGTGAGGGGAAATTGAGTGGACTGTATGAGTAGGCGGGCCTTGTCCGCATAGTTTGGGACCCACTGGGCGTAGTACGAAAAGAACCCCAGGCAGCGTTTGAGGGCCTTGGGGTAGTGGGGGAGGGGAAGCTCCATGAGGGGGCGTATGCGGTCGGGATCGGGCCCTAGAAGTCCGTTCTGGACTACATAGCCGAGGATGGCTAAACGGGTCGTGCTGAAGACACACTTCTCTTTATTATACGTAAGGTTGAGAGTGGCGGTGCAGAGGAATTTAGCGAGGTTGGCATCGTGATCCTGCTGATCATGGCCACAGATGGTGACATTATCTGAGTACGGAAACGTGGCCCGCAAACCGTAC
This sequence comes from Scyliorhinus canicula, assembly GCF_902713615.1. Taxonomy (NCBI): domain Eukaryota; kingdom Metazoa; phylum Chordata; class Chondrichthyes; order Carcharhiniformes; family Scyliorhinidae; genus Scyliorhinus; species Scyliorhinus canicula. The sequence continues at coordinate 105,546,545 of NC_052150.1, forward strand.
CGGTCAACCATTCGGTCTATCTCCCTTTGGAAGACCGAGACCCCGTTAGTGACACCAAAGGGAACCCTAAGAAAGTGATAGAGCCGACCATCTGCCTCGAAGGCAGTGTATGGACGGTCCGATTTACGGATGGGGGGCTGGTGGTAGGCGGATTTCAGGTCAATTGTTGAGAAGACCCGGTACTGCGCAATCTGATTGACCATATCAGATATGCGTGGGAGGGGGTATGCGTCGAGCTGAATGTACCGATTGATGGTCTGGCTGTAGTCCACAACCATTCTGTGTTTCTCCCCAGTTTTAACTACTACAACTTGGGCTCTCCAGGGGCTGTTGCTGGCCTCGATGATACCCTACCGAAGCAGCCGCTGGACCTCGGACCTGATGAAGGCCTTGTGCTGGGCGCTGTAACATCTGCTCCTGGTGGCAACAGGTTTGCAATCCAAAGTTAGATTGGCAAAGAGGGAGGGGGGGGTCAACCTTTAGGGTCGCAAGGCCGCAAATGGTGAGTGGAGGTAGGGGCCCGCCGAATTTGAGGATGAGGCTCTGGAGATTGCACTGAAAATCCAGGCCCAACAATAGTGCAGCGCAGAGATTAGGAAGGACGTAGAGATGGAAACCGCTGGATTCTATGCCCTGGACTCTGAGAGTGACCATGCAGAACCCTCAGATCGGGACAGAGTGGGGTTGGGAGGCCAGGGAGATCCTGAGGTGCTCGGATTGGCGTGCAGCACAGGTGTATTGCCTGGGCAGGGCTCCAGCTGGGGGGATCGTTTGCGGGGTCCAGGAGGGATAGGAGGGGTGGGCCGCACGGCGAGAGGGGTAGGCCTGAACATTACGGGAGGCGACCGTCATGGAGAGCTCATGTTTTTGTCTCCGCTAGGTCAAGCATGGTCCCTTCCAGCAGTCGTTGTCAGATGAGGTGCGACCCAATCCCCGTTACGAACGCATCGCGCATGAGGAGATTAGAATGTTCGGTGGCCGTAACGGCCTGACAGTCACAGTCCCGGACGAGTGGGATTAGGGCCCGCCAGAAGTCTTCGATGGACTCACCAGGGAGTTCAGAGCGTGGCGAGTACGTGCCTGGCGAAGAGCGTGTTCGCTTTCTGCGTGTAGATCTCTTTTAGGAGTGCCATGCTTCCGTGTAATTCGGTGCGTCCTGGATCAACAGGAACACGCTTGAGCTCAACGGACCTGTATCTTCTGAGCCTCCATCGGCGTGGGGGCCGCAGCATTGATGTAAGCCTGGAAACAAGCTAGCCAGTGATTAAAGTCCTTTTTGGCATCGGGCGAGTGCGGATCCAGCTGCAGGCGATCTGGTTTGATTCTGATATCCATCTTGTTGAAAATCTGACTGCAATAAATTGATACACGATCAATTGCACAAAGACTCAGATTGGGTACAACTGTGGCTTTATTGCATTCAGTTGCGTGGCCTCTGACTGCAGCTGGCGAAATGGCTGATCAATGGAGGACACGCATATTTGTACAGCTCCTAGTGGGCGGAGCCAGGCAGCAGGGGCTACCGGCGAACCTGTAATACAGGTCCTACCTTAGATCCCCTAATATAGGTGTACATTGTTCACCACAATGGGTTGGTGTGAAGTGGGCATAGGAGTTGGTGGGGGGGGGGGGGGGGGGGGGGGGACAAGAGGTGAGAGCTAGAGGACATAAGGTATTAGCAAACAACTGGGACCTTTTAAACAGCCTACCTTGACACTTTGCTGCCCTTGTGGCTATCTCCAATTTGCATTTGAGGGGCAGTGGGCTTGACCCTATCCTGCACCTGCCCTCCCGGTGCAAAATGTGGATTTGACTGGGCACTTTTTAAGGAAGCAGGTGTGGTGTTCATCATAGAACTGACAGTGCAGAAGGAGGCCATTTGGTCCATCAGGTCTGCACCGGCCCTTGGAAAGAGCACCCTACCTAAACCCACACCTCCACCCTATCCCAGCAACCCAGTCATCCCACTTAATCTTTTTGTACACTAAGGTCAATTTATCATGGCCAATCCACCTAACCTGCACATCTTTGGACTGTGGGAGGAAACCGGAGCACCCGGAGGAAACCCACGCAGACACGGGGAGGAAGTGCAAACTCCGCACAGACAGTCACCCAAGCTGGGAATCGAACCTGGGTCTCTGGAGGTGTGAGGCAACAGTACTAACCACTGTGCTACCCTAAAATCAAAGTGGAGAATGTGGGCATCGATCCCACTACCTCTTACATGCAAAGCAAGCACTCTACCACTTGAACAAATTCCCCCAGTCAGCCAGTCAGTGTTGGGACATTTCCCAACTCGATCTCCTCGTCTTGAAGATGAAAGGTCCAGCCTTTAGTGTCTGGTTTGTGAAGAAAACTAGATGTTGGAGGAGCATATTGCAGCAATGGTGATATCAGAATCCATGTCAGAGAGAGCAGCTTGCAGCACCACAAACCAACATATTTTGTCCTTGAATCTAGTATATTTACTGTAAGATTTATGGCAGTGTATTTCATATCTCTTTGGACTGTGCTGTGCCTTTAAAAAACAATGTCACTGGTCAGGAAACATTGCAGGTGGCCACTCATCACTAGCCAGGGAGAGGAGTTTAAAATACCATTACAGTAGAGAAAGTAAGCCAGGGGGCTATCTTTGCATTCATGGAATAATGAGTAGCTGTAGCTCATTTTTGTAATGATGTCCAACAAATAAAGCAGTGAATGACTAACCCAGTTACCACCATACCCATTCAAGTCTGTGTCCCTCAGATTTCAGAAGATGGAGATGAGTGAATTGCAGGACGCCATTTTGATTGTTTCTTTTTACTCTGATTTAAACTTTGCACGTTACTAATCCTATAAAGGGTATCATTCCTGCATTGTCATACCTATTTTTTAATCAGCTGCATTTGTCTTTACACCCATGCCAGTTGTTATGGCAGGGCTGATGGTAAATGCCGAGCAAAAGGAAACTTGAAACAGCTATCAAAACAGTTTTTGAAATTTGTATATGATGAGGAGAGATTAGGAAATTATGTCCCTGACTACCTGTGATGATATTATATGAAAGTAAATGTTTGTTAAGAAAAACAAATACACTTCAACACAAGTTTGGCTTCATACAGTACTTTAATATGGTTCCAAAGGATCTTAACTGAAAAAGAACATAGAACATAGAATTTACAGTGCAGAAGGAGGCCATCCGGCCCATCGATTCTGCACTGGCCCTTGGAAAGAGCACCCCATTTAAGCCCCACATCTCCACCCTATCCCTGTAACCCAGTAACCTCACCTAACCTTTTTGGACTCGAAGGGCACTTTACCATGGCCAATCCACCTAACCTGCACATCTTTGGACTGTAGGACGAAACCTGAGCACCTGGAGGAAACCCACGCAGACACGGCGACAACATGCAGACTCCGCACAGACAGTGACCAAGCCGGGAATTGAACCTGGGACCCTGGTGCTGTGAAGCAACCCTGCTAACCACTGTGCTACCATGATGCCTGGCAGTGCCAAGGTCCCCACATTCAAGAAGGAGGGCTGTGGGGGGGGGGGGGGCACCCTGCCCTGTCCCTGACCACCCAGGGGCCTCCAATGGCCTGGCAGAACCCCTGGGTGCCATTCCACCTGGTCCACATTTATGTGGATCAGTACTGAAGTGTGCCAGACTGGGGTCTCCCTAGGAAGGCCGGTAGATTGTGGCAGCAGATAGATCCTGGTTCAAGATGCCTAAGCTAGTTTTAAACCTACTCAGGCATGCGAGACTTGGTTCCGCGTATTACCCAGATCACGAGAGGCACACTGGCTGTCAAGAAGCCCGCGGCAGGCCTCTCCTAGCATCTACAGGCCACGTTGTGTTCCGTTCGGACGCACGGCAGCCGGTAGATCGCGCCTTCTGTTTGAAGTTCTTCTTGGTTCATTAACACATCCAAACACTTCCTACTGTTGGTTTGGATTCTTGTAGTCACGCTATCTCTTACTCCAATTACCATACCAGCCTGTCTTCCACTATTTAACAAAAATAACAGTGATATTACCAAAAGAAAAATATCACATTTTCTTATTTTCTTGACACAATCCCTTGAGGACTCCGACTCTGACCCTTCAATGAAGTCATCCTCTGCAGCCGGTGCCTTGCTTTCCTTAGCCTCCACTGGGTTTCCTCTTGTCAGAGCTACATTTTACAGGGTGAAGCACGTGACAACTATGACGATGACACGCTCTGGAGGGTGCTGCAATGATCCACTGGATTGGTCAAGGCATCTGAAGCGCATCTTCAGCAGCCCGATGGTCCTCTCCCCCACCACGCTTGTGAATGCACGGCTCCTGTTATATCTCTCCTCTGCCCTCGACCTTGGGTGATGGAGTGGAGTCATCAGCCACCTCTTCAAGGGATAACCTTTTCAACCAGGAGCTATCCATCTAATCTTGCAGGAGCCATGAACAGCCTTGGTATCTGAGAGTGCTGCAAGATGTAAGTATTGCGTGAGCTCCCAAGGAAATGGTGAGAAACTCGGAGAATCTGTGTCCTGTGGTCACAGATGATTTAAAAATTCATCGAGTGGCACCCCTTTGTGTTGATGAAAGCTTCCGGCTCACGTGCTGGAACGTTGATGACCAGATGACTGCAATCTATTGCATCCTGGATGCAGGGAACCCAGCCATTGCCACAATGCCTTGTACTCTCTCTGCCTGACTGCTGTCATCTGTCCGGTAGTAGATAACCGTATGGGCATGCTTAAAGATGGCATCAGTCATTCACTTGATACAACGTGTGCAGCTGATTGAGAGATGCCACGCAGATTTCCACTGAGCCCTGAAAAGAATCGGATGAGGGTAACTGTGACATTCAAAGGCACTGACATAAGGGTCGGGATTCTCCAACCCCCCCCCCCCCCCCCCCCCCCCCGCGGGTCGGAGAATCCCCGGGGGGCGCGGCGTGAATCCCGCTCCGATGCCGGCTGCCGTATTCTCCGGCGCCGGTTTTCGGGCGGGGACAGGGATCACGCCACGCTGGTCGGGGGGCATTGTCAGCGGCCCCCCCCCCCCCCCCCGGCAATTCTCCGGGCCCGATGGGCCGAGCAGACCTCGGTTTCTGGCCAGTCCCGCCGGCATAGATTGGACATGGTCCCACACAACAGGACCTGGTTGGTGCGGTCCTTGCGGGGACGCCGGAGGATCCAGCCCAGGGGGGGCCCTCACAGTGGCCTGGCCCACGATCGGGGCCCACCGATCTGCGGGCGAGCCTGTGCCGTGGGGGCACCCCTTCCTTCTGCGACAGCCGCTGCAGGGTCCCGCTGTGGCCGGTGCAGAGAAGACACCCTCCTGCGCATGCACCAGAATACGCCGGCTGGTCTGTGCATGCGCTAAACCACGCTGGCAGTTCTGCGCATGCGCTAAGGCGTGCAGTCCCTTCGGCGCCGATCGCCGCGGGGCCAAACCCACCAGCACCGGCCTAGCCCCCGGAAGTGCAGAGAATTCCGTAACTTCCGGTTGGCCCAACGCTGGAGTGGTTCGCGCCATTCTTGGCGACGGCGTCGGGCCAATTCGCCAATTGCGATGAATCCCGCCCAGGGTGTCTGCCCACACATTTGGAGGTGATTTGCAGACCTGTCATGTGACATTTTGCTATCACTGTGTCTTAGAGAGGGGAGTATGGGACCTGCAGTATTGGACCGTGCACATTCAGAGGTATTTGGAGTGCTGCCTAGTTACTCTGGCTGCTGAGTAATGGTGTCTTCAGTGTCCCCTCCCACCTTGGCATCCCTGCTGGCCCTGCACGAACTAAGATTGTGCCTCTCCTCTTAAAGGTCTCTGCCTGGGACACTGCCCATGTCCACCTGGCCTCTTCTCTCTCCTGCCGCTCCCTTCCTCTTCAGAGGAGGTCCCAACAGAAGTATACACTATCCCCAGTGAATGAGATTCAGAGGACCAGTGCCTTGGAAATGAGGGAACACTGTGCTGCAATTCATAGGGAAACCTTCTCGGGAAGATGAGGTGCTGAAATGTTTAAAGGAAGGCTTGAAATGCGAATGAAATTCAAATAAATTCAGGCACAACTCTGTACTCACACAGCAACAAGCTGGTAATGAAAGAGAAAGTGCTCTGGGGGCTTTTTTCCGGCTCTTGGATGAGCAAATGATAAAAACATAGGCCAGGATTCTCCCATCCCGCGGCAGAGTATCCACGCCGTCGTAAATGCCGTTGTGAACGGGCCGCTGCCAGGAGTAATTCTGGCCCTTACAGGCGGCCGGCACAGCGCCGGAGCGGTTCACGCCGCTCCAGCTGCCGATCCCGGCGCGAACTAGGCGCCGCAGGATCCACGCAGTGGCGCCAGTGCCAAAGCGCACTAGCATGCGCGTTGGTCTCCTTCAACGCGCCGGCCCTGACACAACATCGCACTTGAGTACAGGGGCCAGCGCGTAGGAAAAGAGGCCGGGGGACAGAGATTCTGGCCCGCCGATTGGTGGGCCCCGATCGCTTGCCAGGCCACATCTGGGACTCCCCCCCCCCCCCCCCCCCCCCCCCCGGGTCGGAGGCCCCCTCCCCCCACAGGCAACCATCCGACCCTTGCACGCAGTGTTCCTGCCAGCTGCGAGCTTTGTGGACGGCTGCGAGCTGTGTTCACCATAAGCCTCTGGATGTCTGATGGAAGCAGCCAGTCTGCAGACTGGATCTAACAATACATGGGGTATTTGAGGTTCACTGTGTATTAATCATTCAAAAATTCCATACTGTTCACAAAGGTAGAAGTATCTTCCTGCTTCCTGCCTTGAATCACTGTTGTTTTTGGAACCATGCAATCTTCCTGTATAACACCCTATTTACCAGGGTTGCTATGTGAACGGTCCAGGATTGTGCACATGGGGGAATTCAAACTTACGGAATGTCTTTTTTTTGTCTCCTTCACTTTTTGATTTCCCTTTACTGTTGTTATCAGGGCCCCAGTGACCCACCTTTTACCTCTGGGAACCAAGATACAGAACCATTTCAAGGAGGAACAATGAAGATTTCCTGCCACTGATGATTGTTGCAGACTATGACAGCAGAGTCTCAAATTGAAATGAAAAATTAACCTCTAGAGGTTGCAAATCCTCAACAAAATAACTGCTGTCAAAATGTTTAAAGAGACAGTAATAGCCCTTCTTGCTGCTAATAGTCAGCACAGCATACTGAAATGTATGCTCATTTTTACGGAGGAAAATTGCCTTAAAGGAATACTTGAGGATAAGCACTGTTTTTAATTTCAAAATATTTCATAAAGCCAAGTAGATGATGTTCTTACTGGATCCACCCTGTTTACATATTTTCACGGCAATTGTGTGCAACCTGTTTGTTTCTGTGCAGTGTGCCTTGGAATGATGTGCATCTGCGCATCCACATAATTTGGGGAAACACTACAACTGTACTTTGGAGTATTCCTCTACAATTGGACTGATATTTATTCAGGATTTTCAGCACTAGTAAGATTGAAGATGACACATATAAACTCAAATAGTAAATAAAGTTGCTCAATAACATTGTGTTGATGATTCAGTATCTGATGTACCATCAATTGGACGCGAGGCACGATGAAGGTCCAAACTTAGGCTTTAATCAGCTAGATGTTAGCCCGGTGGTCGACCACAGAGAAAGGCCGACCGCCGGTAACTCTGCGTACTTATACCCCACATCGGAGGCGGGGTCTACGTGCCTCTCGACCAATTGGTGAGCCCAATAGTGCCTGAGCACATAGACGGGGGGAGAATGAGGAGTTTGTAGTTTTTGAAAACCCTCCCCTGGACCGTGAGGTCCGCTATGCAGCACCCGGTGATCTGGACGGAGTGCGAACCCGAGGCTAAATCGATCTTATGCTCCCGGAGTCCAGTAGGCATTTTGTCTCATGCCCGTTGAGCTGGATCGTTGTCGTAGTCTTGGCAAGCGTGCGTGGTCGCGACTGGTCGAGCTTGATGGAATCAAGTCGTGGTGAGAGTTCCAGATCCTCCTCGGTGGCAGAGTAATCGCTGGCACGGCCTTCCGTGTAGACCCAAGATGGCGGCGCTCAGGACCCGCACGTGGAGCCGGGGCCCCAAGATTGCGGCGTCCATGACCCGCACGTAGCGTCCGGGGCCCAAGATGGCGGCGCCCGTGGGAACCTCGTGGCGGCTGGCGGCAATGTCAGCGGCGTCTGCGGGCAGGTCAGGGCAGCCGGGAGCGGGGGTAGGGAGGACCGTGGGCCTGTTGCGGGGGCCAGGAGGCGGGCCGGAGAGATCGATGCGCGGCGCTGGGCCCTGGGAGGGCCCGGGGGGGGGGGCGGGGGCGATCCGCGATCGCTGCGCGGAACAGCAGCGACCGACTTGGTCTGGCAGACCACAGCATAATGGCCCTTCTTCCCGCAGCTCTTACACAGAGCGGAGCGGGCCGGTTAGCGCGGGTGGTGGTGTTTGGAAAGGCCGCAAAAATAGCAGCGTGGCCCCGTTAGCTTGTCGGAGCGTCCCGCAGCGCAGGCCTGGGGGGAGGGTCGGGGCCAGCGGAGGACGGAGGTGGCGCGTGCCATGAAGTCCAAGGGGTTGCCGCACGACCGGGGACGTATGCACGGGCGTTCAGGTCGGCGACCCCCAGTGAGGTTGCGAGGGTCCGTGCCTCAGCTAGGCTGAGGGCGTTCTTCTCCAGTAATCGTCGGCGGATAGAGGAGGATTGCATGCCGGCAACGTAAGCGTCTCTGATTAAAAGTTCAATGTGCTCAGTCGCAGAAACGTCGAGTCAGGCGCAAATTCTCCCTAGAGCCGTGAGGGCCTGGTAAAACTCATCGAGGGACTCACCAGGGAACTGTTGTCTAATAGTCAGGAGATGCCGTGCATATACTTCGTTGACTGGCCGGAGAAAGTGCCCTCTCAGGATATCCATGGCCGCGTCATAATCATTTTCGTGCTCAATCATTGAGTATACCGCCGTGCCCACGGACGAGTGGAGGATGTGGAGTTTCTGCTCCTTGGTGGGCTTGCTGGCCGCAGTCGTCAGGTAACTGTTGAAACACGCCAGCCAATGTTTAAAGATTGCAGGCGCATTTGAAGCTTGCGGGCTGATGCGGAGGCAGTCAGGCTTGATGCGTAGCTCCATTTCAAAATTCCAGCTGATTAAATTGATGTACCATCAATTGGATGCGAGGCACGATGAAGGTCCAAACGTAGGCTTTAATCAGCTAGATGTTAGCCTGGTGGTCGACTACAGAGAAAGGCCGACCGCCGGGAACTCTGGGTACTTATACCCCACCTCGGAGGCGGGGTCTACTTGCCTCTCGACCAATTGGTGAGCAGTCACATGACTAGTCCCAGCCACTCAAACAAGAGGCACATGACCAGCCAGAGCCAATTGGAAACCAGTGTTCTGCACCAATGGCAGTGCTCCCATTCATACCACCACAGTATCTACAGGCTGGACTCTCCAGTCCCCAGACGTTTCTCAGCTGCGCACCGTTCACTGGCGGCGGGATTGTGTCTTCTCGCAGGTTGTCAATTTGATTTCCCGTTGTAACAACCCCACACCATTGAGAAACCCGTGGAACGGGATGCGTTGCCGACGGGGAAAGTGAATTGCAATGACCGGAGAATTCTGGCCAACATATCAGTTCCAATAATATCCAGAGTTATAAACTGTGAATTGACATTTAGAAACAAATCTCTGCTGGTTACCCCTGCGGCATGCCCACTGGTCTGCATAATAGATCTTTAAGCAGCAATGAGATTTTGATACACTGGAGCTGGCAAGTTAGTTGCCTGAAGCATGGGAGCCTGAGGTCTAGAATGGCCAAAGCAGCAGATAGAGGGGAAATAATTGGATAAGAGCTGAAAATAGGTGTGGGAATAACAATCTGTGATTGACCACCTCCATTCATTTTGTTGCAGGCAGCACACAAATGGAATGCTACCTCTTCATTTGCATGATTTCAGCATGCAGCACCATCAAGCAAGCTGTTGTTCTGTGTTGTGCCTCTTCAGTGCTTTATCATTTTAGCTCTTTATTGAACTGATCTCAATATGGTAGCCCCTGAGAGACTGCCTCATGGCATAGTCACATGGCTTTGGCAGGCCTGGTACGACTTGTAGAACTGATTGTATTTGAAACCCAAACATCCCCCTTTCACAACAAGCAAAGACACAAACATCCCCTGTTCCTGGCAAACCAAAGAACAATTTGTATTCACGCTCATGTTTAACTGTTTGTCAAGTTACCCACGAGACACCCACTATTCATCTGTATAAGCTTGTTTTTCTTTTTGCAGTCAAACACTTTTGTGCAAAATGATTCTGCTTTTCGCAGATAAAACACTGCTTTCCCCACGTTGTACAATACTTTTTCTTTGTATGCTATCCTCCGCATTATCTGCATTCTACGCATTGTCTTTGACTGCTCTGCTCTTTCAGCCTGGAATGTCTCTCAGCATAATGTATCTCCTGGCCTGCTCTGCCAGCATGCTCAAGCTGACATTTTACAGCTGTGAGGCCGTGATGTCCTTGTACTTACAGTTTCGAGCAAGTACCCTCAGGTCGCATAGATATTCCTCCAGCGATTCCCTGGGGCGTTGATGACGTGTGGTGAGGAGATGCCATGCGCCGCGCAAACACTTCGTTCACCGGCCTCACGTAATGTCTTTTCAGGATCATTATGCAGGGGATGTACACGTCTGCGTACGTGGTCGCGTCTTCGATTAGTACGGAGATTCTGTAGCTCACCCAGGCGTGAAGGAGACTCAGCTTCTGTGCCTCGGTGATAACGGGCGAGGAGGAAGGCCTCAAAGCAGCAGAGCCAGTGTGAAAAGATTCCTTTGGCTTCAGCTGCCTGTGGGTCGAGTTCCAGTTGATCAGGCTTGGGGGCGGCTTCCATTGCGATATTGTAGCTTATTAAATTGATGCGACCATCAATTCACACGAGACGATTAGTAGAAGTGAACAGTGGTTTTAATAAGCTAAATCTGTGCCTGCCTGCGACTGCTCTGTACTGAGTGCCGCCTACAGGCTGCAGGTTTATAAACCACCCCCGAGGGGGTGGAGCCACAGGCGGAGCCCACAAGGGCATCAACATAATACAATACAATACAGTGGTGAATTGTAGTAGCCATACATTCACCACACACACATCTGACATTTAACCTGAGCATCAATTTCTCATCATCCTGTGGACTTTCTATCACTGAGAGTTTGTGTATGCCCACAGTTAATCTGTCTTTAATCAGATCATCTTTTTAACTGTCAAAATCACAGGATTCTACAAGTTGTTACCGCAGTTACATAGGTGACCTGTGGTTTTTGTTGCACCATGAGCTCTAATGATGAATACATAACCTTCATACGTAACATTCACTTGGGGTTTAAAGCATTCATTCAAATCTTTCATAATCTCTCCCATCTGTTTTCTTTGTCGGTTAGATTTAGGATTTGTAGCAATCCCTACCCAAAAGTGTTATCAGTTCCATCTTATAATTAACCCTGTTCCAACCTCATAGTTCTGCCATTGCAAGTGGAAAAACTAGCAGTTTACCACATAGTCGGCTGAATTCTCCGCCATCGGGAATCTCCATTTTGCCGGCAGCCTGGGGGTTTCCTATTGTGAGAACATGAACTCGCAGAATTTTACTTGCAGCTTTTGGTTTGTTTGCTTTTCCTCCTCCTTATTCAGCAGCTTTTAGAAGATTTTAACATTTCTGTGTACCTGTGTTCTCAGTGTCTTTTCATCATTTACAGGATTTCAAAATATTATTTTAGCTGTACTTTCTGACACCATGAGTGAAATTTTACTGGCCCACCCACTGGTAGGATTTTCTGGTCCCATCAAAGTCAGTGGAATTTTGAATGGCTCATAGCATTTCTGGCCTTCTCCTTGCCATGATTGAGTCTAAAAATTCTATCCCATGTTTTGTGTTTAAGGATAGCTGTGCTTCTTCATGTTTTATCATTGTAGGTCTTTATTGAACTGATTCCAATATGGCAGCCTCCAGAGCGACTGCTTCTTATCATAGTCACATGGCTACGGTAAGCCATGTATGACATGAAGAACTGAATTGAAGGAGGCCAGCATGAATTCAAACTGCCTGCACTACTTAATCTCAACCACTTAAAGGGGAGGTACATATTGGCTAGCGCCAGTTCGAGAATTCAGTCAGCTGGGAAAGTAACAGGAATGGCATAAAATTGCAGAGAGCCGGTTGCAAGATTCTCTGATGCAGCACTGGAGATCTTGTTACAGGATGTGAACAGGAGGAAGCAGGCACTGTAACCACAGTGGACCATGAGGCTTGCCATTTCTAAAATAAATAATTCATGGTTAATTGAGCGTCTTACGAAGATAATTTGGCCAGGATGATACTCTACCCATGGTGTAATACGGATGGTGTCGGAAACCAGGTGGGAGTCAGCAGCTCTTTATTTTAAACAAACTGCTTAAAGATCAGGAAGGAAAATGGGGTATGTCCTTTGGTGGGATGGCTTGTGCACATTGGGATCATCAGCCTGACGATGCCCCCTATTTGGCCGCTGTCCTCCAAAGCTTGCTGTCCCCCCCACACATACACACATCCCTCCTCCCTTGTGCTTCACCCTGGGATTGCTGATTCCTTTCTGACCAATACCCCCTACATGCCTCTCTCCATGATCCATGTCATCTTTATGCCTGGGCCTGCTTGGTGTCCCAGCAGCATGCACTATTGAGTTCTGGTGCTCCAGAACTCAATAGTGTTCTCCAGTGCTCCAGTGGCTGCGAGTGCTGTCTGCCAATCTGATCAACCAGCAACTCTTGGGGGCAGGGTTTCATCCCACTGAGGGGCAGAAGTCCCACTTCCTACTGGTTTTTCCCACCAGCAGCACATTATGTCTGTGGGGCAGACTTCTTTCAGGTGCATCGACTGTCGGCAGACTTTCGGAATGGGGAGTGCAAGGAACACAGCCATCCGACACCCCCCCCCCCCCGACCCAGACCCGCGCACGACACTTGTGAAATCCAGTCCATTGAGTAGTTATAATGGGTGATTTTGATTGTCCTAATATAGACTGGGATGGTAAATGTGCAATAGGTAAAGAGGGGCGAGAGTGTGTGCAGGACAATTTTCTCCATCAGTACGTTTCCGGTCCAACAAGACAGGAGGGTTGCTAGATCTGGTTCTGGGGAATGAAGTGGGTCAATTAAATCAAGTGTCAGGTAGGGGAACATTTAGGGGACACTATTCATAGTATCATAAGATTTAGGCTGGCTTTGGTAATGCACAAGGAGCAATCCAGTGGTCGAAAAATCATTAGTGTGGAAGGGCCAACTTCAGTGGGGGGAAAATGGATCTGGATCAAGTAAATTATAATCAATGCTTGGTGGGCAGAACCGTCATGGAACAATGGACTGTCTCTAATATGCAGATAGTTCAGGTGTAGGCATGATACATTCCAGGGGAAGTGGGGGAAGGTAGAGTGAACAAATCCAGAGTTCCCTCGATGACCAAAGAGATAGAGAGTAAGATGAATCAAAAAAGGGGTGCATATGAAAGGGGCGGCATGGTGACACAGTGATTAGCACTGCTGCTTCACAGCTCAAGGGTCCCAAGTTCTAGGTGACTGCCTGTGTAGCGTTTGCACTTTCTCCCCCTGTCCGCATGGGTTTCCTCCGGGTGCTCAGATTTCCTCCCAAGTCCGATGATGTGCGGGTTTAGGTGGATTGGCCATAATAAATTGCCCCTTAATGTCCAAAAGGTGAGGTGGGGTTACTGGATTGTGGGGATGGGGTGGAGGCGTGGGCTTAGGTAGGGTGCTCTTTCCAATGGTCTGCGCAGACCCGATGGGTCAAATGGCCTCCTTCTGCACTGCAAATACCATGAATTCTATGTCAGGTGGATAATACAATATAGAACGTTCAGTGAAGAATTTGAAAAATAAATAAAAGAAGCAAAGAGAGTATGAAAAAAAATTGGGACCTTTTTAAAAGATTAATTTACAGGATGTGGGCGACGCTGGTTAGGCCAGCATTTATTGCCCATCCCTAATTGCCCTTCAGAAAGTGGTGGTGAGCTGCCTTCTTGAACCGCTGCAGATCCTGAATTGTAGGTACACCCACTGTGCTGTTAGGGAGGGAGGTCCAGGATTTTGCCCCAGGGACAGTGAAGGAACAGCAATATATTTCCAAGTCAGGGTGGTGAGTGACTTGAAGAGGAATCTCCAGGTGGTGGGGTTCCCAGGTATCTGCTGCACTTGTCCTTCTAGATGGTAGTGGTCATAACATAAGAGAGAGTGGCCGTAACATAAGGGGAAGTCAAAAGTCTTCTGTAAGCAAATAAATAGTAAATGGTGGTAAAAGCAGGAGTGGAGCCAATTAGGAACCTTTAGGGAAATAAATGCATGGAGACAAGAGGCAAGACTGAGTTACTAAATGAGTATTTTGGATCTGTCTTTGCCAAGAAAGAAGATGATTTGCAAGAAGTCATAGTGGAAGAAGAGGTAGTTGAGACACCAGATGGGCTAAAAATTGATAAGGAAGAGGCATCAGATATACTGGCTGTACTTAAAATTGATAATTCACCTGGACCAAATCAGCATGCAGGGATAGTTAGGGAATTACGGCTTGAAATTGTGGAGGTTTTGGCCACTTTCAATCCTCCATTTGTGCTAGGAAGGTGTCAGAGCAAACGTTACATCCTTCCTCAAGAATAGGGGTAGGGATGAACCCATGCCAGGCAGTTTAATGTCAGCAGTGGGGAAGTTTTCAAAAATGATAGCTTGGAACAAAATGATTAGTCACTTGGACAAGTGGACAATTTGGTTTAATTATGAAAAGCCAGTATGGATTTGCGAAGGGCAAATTATATTTAACTAATTTATTTTAATGTTTTTGATAGATAACATAAAGGGTTGACGAGGGTAATGTGGTCGATGTTGGGGAAGTCGACTTCCAGAAGGACATTTGATAAAGTACCAAATAACAGGCTTGTCAGCAAATTTAGATCCCATGGAATAGTACAGTCAGGAGCAGCATGGATATGAAATAGGCTGAATGAGAGGAAACAGATTTGTGGTAAATAGCTGTTTTTTGGACTGGAAGAGGGTATTCAGTGGTGTTCTCTTGCGTTAATTGTTAGAACCCCTGTCCTTTCTGGTTTATGTTACTGACCTAGACGTGTGTGTGCAGGACAGGAGTTTCAAATTTTGCAGATGACACGACACTTGGACGTACTGTAAACCATGAGGAGGATAGTGATAGGCAAGCTGGTGAAATGAGCAGACATGTGACAGGTGAAATTTAATGCTGAGAAGTGAGAAGACATTCGTTTTGGTCAGAAGAACAAGAAGCAATACAAAAAAAAAGGATACAATTCTAATGGGGGGTGTCAGAGGGACCTGGAGGTATATGTGTACAAATCAGTAAAACTGGCGGGGCAGTCCTGGCTTTCTAGGTAGGGATGTAGAATAAAAAGCACGGAAGTCATAATAAACCTGTATAAAACCTTGAATCAGCCTCAATTGGAGTATTGTGGTATATTGCCCAGGTCCGGGATCAGACTTTAGGAAACATGTGAAGACATTAGAGATGTGCGGAAAAGTTTCACAAGTTTTGGTTCCAAGAATGAGAGACTTCTGCTGTGTAGATAGAATGGAGAAGCTGGGACTGTTCTTGGTGAGGAGAATATTTGACGGACGTGTTCAAAATCATGAGGAATCTGGGCAGATTGGAAGAAACTGTTCCTGAGGGTTGAGAAACAGTTGGCACCATTTTAAAGTGATTGATAAAAGAAGCAATGGTGACGTGAGGGAAAACTTTTGTTTAAGTGATTAGGATCTGGAATGGACTGCCAGAGAGCCTGGCAGAAGCTGATCAAGCTGGTGGAATGAGCAGACATGTGACAGGTGACATTTAATAGTGAGAAGACATTTGTTTTGGTCGGAAGAACAAGGAGAAGCAAAAGAGAATTAAACAATTGTCTGAAGAGAGAAAATCTGTCAGGCTACAGGGAAAATGTGGGGGAATGCTGGACTAAGTGAGTTGCTCTTTTGGAAAACCAGTGTGGACACAATGAGCCAAATGCCATCATCCTGTGCTGTAACCATTCTATGATTCTACAATTATATAGATATGATTTTAATCCAGTCACAAATTGATGTGATGAAATCTTGTTAAGCCACATACCAAGTGGTGGCTTTTGACTGAAGGAAGTTTAAGAAATTTCAGTCTAATTGTTATTGAAGCCAGAACCTCAACTCAAAAGTTGGCACCAATTTGTTCCTTATTTGAAGAGGCCATCAATATTGCTGGTCTGGGAAATGTAAAGCACGATATTTCAAAAAAGGGTGTTTCTTTTTGGTTGCAAGTTAATGCACATTGTTCAGCCAGAATAGTGGGAGTTATACTGCTCATCTGGCTGGACTATTATTGACCTGGCTATCTGCTTGCACAGGGAAAATATTCTGTCTCTTAACACTGATATTTTTCTACTGATGATCTTACATTAGCAATTTCCTGCAACATCAGCCCTGCCTATGGATGTCAAATGAAGCTTGAGGACCTGTGATCTTCAGGCTAGAAGATTGAACGGGTCTGTGCAACATTTCCCAGAACTTGGAAATAAAGCACGTGATTTACTGGCTGCGTCCCGCCAGAATCGGGACTGGTCATGGCCAGTTTGATCTCAGGAGAGGCCTATCCTGCAATTCCCGATGGTCATTACGCACCACGAGGCCTCACGAGACGCTGTGATCTGGATTCTGCCCATAATTGGGCGGGACCCAGACTCGCATAGTTAAGTGAGCTTAGAAGACACCCTAGCTGGGCACGTGTAGCACTGGTCTCCACAAACGGGGACCAGGCAGAATGCTACTTGGGGGTTCTCCCAGGTGATCTCCCAGATACTCAGTGCCAAGGTGCCAGGCTGGAATTTTGCCCATGCCAGGGATCAGGCTCAGGGGTACCCTTCCCATGTAAGGTGGGGTACAGGGGGCCCGAGGACTCCTTTATAGGTGAGTTTGGGTGTCGGAGGGATTTGGGGATCGTGTCAGGGGGTTAAGAGATTGTGAAATGGCCACCCAATCTTCTCCTGCACTGAGGTACTCCACTTGCCAGAGCTCCTCAGTGCAGGATTTGCCGCTAAGTGCGCCCTGGGGGGGACGTTCTCCGCCGGGGTCTGAAATGGCAACAAAGTGCTGTTCGCTCGCGACATAGCTAATCCCGCACAGAACGGACTCTAATTTTTAAAAATTAAATCATGCCAATCATCATCCTTGGTGATACTTCTAACTATTTAATAATTTTAGTTTTATTCTGATTCGTTAATTAAAAAATTAAATGGCCTATTGACTATCCTGATCCTTCAATTGTTTAAAGGCCTGTATCACTTCCTCTTGCACTTCTCTTTTTGGATTGGATTAGATTGGATTTATTTATTGTCACGTGTACCGAGGTACAGTGAAAAGTATTTTTCTGCGAGCAGCTCAACAGATCATTAAGTACATGGGAAGAAAAAGGAATAAAAGAAAATACATAATAGGGCAACACAAGGAATACAATCTAACTATATAAGCACTGGCATCGGATGAAGCATACAGGGTGTAGTGTCAATGAGGTCAGTCCATAAGAGGGTTATTTAGGAGTCTGGTAACAGCGGGGAAGAAGCTGTTTTTGAGTCTGTTTGTGCGTGTTCTCAGACTTCTGTATCTCCTGCCCGATGGAAGAAGTTGGAAGAGTGAGTAAGCCGGGTGGGAGGGATCCTTGATTATGCTGCCCGCTTTCCCCAGGCAGTGGGAGGTGTAGATGGAATCAATGGATGGGAGGCAGGTTTGTGTGATGGACTGGGCGATGTGGCGATGGACTGGGGTTAATGTGGATATGCCGAATACCAATAGTTTCCTGAGGAAGTATAGGCGCTGTTGTGCTTTTGTGGTGGTATCATCAACGTGGGTGGACCAGGACAGATTTTTGGAGATGTGCACCCCTAGGAATTTGAAACTGCTAACCATCTCCACCTCGGCCCCGTTGATTGCTTCCTGAAGTCAATGACCAGCTCTTTAGTTTTACTGGCATTGAGGGATAGATTGTTGTTGCTGCACCACTCCACTAGGTTCTCTATCTCCCTCCTGTATTCTGACTCATCGTTCATCGAGATCCGTCCCACTGTAGTCGTATCATCAGCAAACTTGTAGATGGAGTTGGAACCAGATTTTGCCACGCCATCGTGTGTGTACAGGGAGTAGAGTAGGGGGCTAAGTACGCAGCCTTGCAGGGCCCCGGTATTGAGGACTATTGTGGAGGAGGTGTTGTTGTTTATTCTTATTGATTGTGGTCTGTTGGTCAGAAAATTAAGGATCCAGTTGCAGAGTGAGGAGCCATGTCCTAGGTTTTGGAGCTATGATATGAGCTTGGGTGGGATTATGATGTTGAAGGCAGAGCTGTAGTCAATAAATAGGAGTCTGATGTAGGAGTCCTTGTTGTCGAGATGCTCTAGGGCTGAGTTAGGGCTAGGGAAATGGCGTCTGCTGTGGACCAGTTGCGACGGTATGCGAATTGCAGTGGATCAATGCGTTCTGGGAGTATGGAGGTGATGCGCTTCATGATCAACCTCTCAAAGCACTTCATTACGACTGAAGTCAGGGCCACTGGACGGTAGTCATTGAGGCACGTTGCCTGGTTCTTCTTTGGCACCGATATGATGGTGGTCTTCTTGAAGCAGGTGAGAACCTCGGAGTGGACTAGGGACAGGTTAAAGATGTCCGCGAACACCTCTGTCAGCTGGTCTGCACAGGCTCTGAGTGCACGATCAGGGATCCCGCCCGGGCCCGCCGCCTTCCGTGGGTTCACTTTCAGGAAGGCCAATCTGATTTCGGAAGCTGTGATGGTGGATATGGGTGAATTATGGGCTGCTGGGGCACTCCACAGCGGATTGTTGGTTACCTGCTCGAACCGAGCATAGAATGCATTGAGTTCATTAGGGAGGGATGCGCTGCTGCCAGAGATACTGCTCAGCTTTGCTTTGTAGCCCGTTATGTTGTTCAGTCCTTTCCACAACCGCCGAGAGTTTGTCAGTGACTCTAGCTTGGTTTGATATTCTTTCTTGGCATCTCGGATGGCTTTGCGGAGGTCGTACCTGGATTTCTTGTATAGGTCAGGGTTGTCTGACTTGAACGCCTCAGATCTGTCCTTCAGTAGGGAGTAAATCTAGCGATTGAGCCATGGTTTCCGGTTGGGGAACGTACGTACTGCTTTCTTTGGCACGCAGTCGTCCACACATTTGCTGAAGAAGTCTGTGACGGTGGTGGCATACCCATTTAAGTTGGTCACTGAGTTCTTAAATATGGACCAGTCCACTGTCTCTAAGCAGTCACATAAGAGCTCTTCTGTTTCCTCGCAGCAGCACTGCACGACCTCCTTAGCTGGATTCTCCCGCTTGAGTTTCTGCTTGTATGCCGGGAGAAGGAGCACAGTCTTATGTCTGATTTCCCATAGTGCGGTCGGGGGATGGAACGGTTGGCGGCCTTGATTTTTGATTAGTAGTGGTCAAAAGTGTTGTTGCCCCTGGTGGGACAAGAGATGTGCTGGTGGAATTTTGGCAGTACATTCTTGAGGTTGGCCTTGTTGAAGTCTCTGGCCACGATGAACAAGGCCTCCGGGTGTTCTGTTTCGTAGTTATTTATAACTGTGTCCAGTTGGTACAGCACCTTCCTCACTTCTGCCTGGGGTGTGGGATGTAGACCGCTGTGATAATGGCTGAAGTGAACTCACGTTGAAGATAGTATGGGTGGCACTTCGCGGTCAGGTATTCCAGGTCCGGGACGAAGTACGTCGCCAGGGTCACCACATCCAAGCACCAGGAGGAGTTGATGAGGAGGCAAACCCCTCCACCCTTCACTTTCCCTGATGATGCCGTGCGGTCCGCCCGGTGAATTGAGAAGTCTTCACGTTCTTTTTGCAAAATAAGGTCTGTTTGCTACAACACTCTTTCTTCCGAATCAGTTTTGCTACTTTTCTCTTAATCCTTGATAATTTACCAGTTGTTTTTCTTTTTTGCCACACGCGCAAAACTTCTGTTATACACTGCAAAATATTAACCGTACAAAGATGGTTAGTTTCCACATTTCTGCTTGATATCAAATCGAATTCATATGTACAAAAAAGTAGCTCTCAAATTTAAAATGAGGCTGTTTACCAATTTAGTAGAAGACAAGCACCTTTAAAAGATTCATTCTTGACATACAAGAAAATCTCTATAGTACTTACAAATAAATAATATGGAAGTTTATTTTTTCACTTTAATTATGTGTAATACTTCCCGAGTGCAGATCAGGAAATTTCACAATCTCTTCCCCGATTGAGGGTAAGGAGTGCCAAATATCCCAAAATGTCTGTCTAGCCATCAGACAGCAGGAACATTAAAGCATAAAAGTTGACGAACATTTAAATTTTATTTAAATCATTATGTAGACACGTTGCCTTCATAACTTGGCTTCCTGTTGGTGTTTCTTTCTCATACATTTTGTCTAATTTTTTTCACATTTTAAATTAATATGACCACATTCAAAATATTGCAGTTATGTAAGTTTGTGATTTCAATTTCTAAATCTGTCCAAAGGATTCTCTCAAATTGCTGAAAATCCCTTTACATTACTTTTCATGTGCTAATTGTTCTCAGCAACTGACATTTCTAACAACTAAAATAAGGCTTTTAGTACAATCAGAAAAACATCTCAACAAACAGATCACATTTTCCCACTGAAATTTGTTTAGTGTCCTTACTTCCTTCATTTAAGGTTTGAGTTGATGTCATTGGTTCCCTGAAAGGTTTAAACTCGGGTCGAAAGGTATGAAGTGACGAGCTGAATTTGGATGCTGCAATCTGAGTTTATGTAGCATACTTACTTTCCCAGAATGTATTAGTGCCATTCAGACTCTGTGCCTCTTCGTCCATTTATCCTGTCACCCTGCTTCATCTCAATATTACACTTGGTCTTGAATCTACATGTGCAGTGCCATGGGAGATTGACCAGCAGAAAATACAGAGAGGAAGATAGGAAATACGCTAAGTGCTAACAATTATTTTAAACTTTTTGTGCTAATGCTAATTGCTTTGTGTGGCAAGATTCAAGGAATACCAGCTTATTTTAACATTAGCAGTTTACAGGGCAGCACGGTGATGCAGTGGTTAGCATTTCTGCCTCACGGTACCGAGGACCCTGGTTCAATCTTTGCTCTGGGTCACTGTCTGTGTGGAGTTTGCACATTCTCCCCCCCGTTTGCGTGGGTTTCACCCCCACAACCCAAAGATGTGCAGGCTAGGTGGATTGGCCACACCTAATTGGGCATCAGGGTAGCATGGTGGTTAGCATAAATGCTTCACAGCTCCAGGGTCCCAGGTTCGATTCCCGGCTGGGTCACTGTCTGTGTGGAGTCTGCACGTCCTCCCCCTGTGTGCGTGGGTTTCCTCCGGGTGCTCCGGTTTCCTCCCACAGTCCAAAGATGTGCGGGTTAGGTGGATTGGCCATGCTAAATTGCCCGTAGTGTCCTAATAAAAGTAAGGTTAAGGGGGGGTTGTTGGGTTACGGGTATAGGGTGGATACGTGGGTTTGAGTAGGGTGATCATGGCTCGGCACAACATTGAGGGCCGAAGGGCCTGTTCTGTGCTGTACTGTTCTATGTTCTATGTTCTAATTGCCCCTTAATTGGAAAAAATGAATTGGGTACTCTAAAAGTATTAAAAAAACATTAGCAGTTCAGGAGTTAAAACATTTTTTAAAAATAGTTACCACGGAAGACTGTATTTTCCGGAATAGTAAAAATATTAATATAACGACGAAAGAGATGATGTTGCCGTAGAAGAGATTTTACAGACAGATGTAGTTACAAGAACACCTTTGCTGGAAAACTTTGCTAAAGCAGCGACATGTTAGGCATTGAAGCGTATTTATACAGCTGTAGACATTAGGGTGCTATGACTAATAATGCACAAAGAATGCATTAAATGATAGTTAATTTTCTTCTCCCTAGTTTAAGGCATTTCCAGGAAATGTGTTTTGTCCAAATTGTCTCAATTGACTCACAGCAAGATTGGATAAATTAACTGAAGTGTCAGTCAGAACTCAATTGCAATAATGGTACCGATTTCTTTCAGAATAAATGGTGCATGTTTCAAGCAGATGACAAATATCACTAAAAGGCTTCACTCTGGTGTATGTGGGGAGCACAAGAGATTTTCAACATTTTAATTTTCCAGAACATCTTTTACAGTAACTTGAAAATTGTGGTTGTAAAACACTTGGATGTTCATGGGCCAAAAGTTTACACTACCCCCGCTAGAGTGAGTGAGGGGCAATACTGTGACATTCAAGAGATGAAATTCCCTCCAGGTTCCCGCCCTCCCCGGGTTCCCACCCTCCCTGACCACACAGTGATTTTACACTGGGCTGAGCAAGGTCTTGGACAGGAAGTCCGTCCATGCCCCAAT
Source organism: Scyliorhinus canicula (assembly GCF_902713615.1). Classification (NCBI taxonomy): domain Eukaryota; kingdom Metazoa; phylum Chordata; class Chondrichthyes; order Carcharhiniformes; family Scyliorhinidae; genus Scyliorhinus; species Scyliorhinus canicula. The sequence goes on from NC_052150.1 coordinate 105,568,960, forward strand.
TGAGGCCCTTAGGTAGTATTGGTCACGCAGGGGCCATTTCCCGCTCAGCCTCAATTTTTAGCCTGGCAACACTTAATTGTGTTGGGGAAGGCCAACGATCAACAGACTTACATCTCAGGCAGGAGGTGGGTGCGGGGTAAATCCATCAGAAGCTCCCTTCTTAAGTTGGGCATCACCCTCTAAGGTCCAGTGGTCTCTGGATGTCCCTCCCCCTACCGGCCTTTCTCCTGGGACACCCATCGCCCCCTTTGCACTTCCCCAGGCTTTCTTTACCCTCCCTGCCCTGTGACCCTTTGGACTTATGTGGGCCTCCGGTGGCTAGACTTCGTCTCAGGCGTCCTCCAGCATTTCTTCTTCTGTCCACTGCAGCACTGTTACTGCAAGTAATGGAGTGTTGCCAGCCAATTAGATTGGGCGACAGCTCTCAAAGGTGGGCTTTCCTCACGGGTAAGGGGCATAAGTACCACCTGCAACTACTCAACACTCCTGCGAGTGTGTGTGGCACTCAGAGTCAGGAGGGATGTGTTCTCCGCCAACTCTTCGGAAGATGGGGAGCAAGACTCCGCAATTCGAAAAATAGGATCCTTTTAGGCTAAGTATCGTGATAATAGACAGGGGCTTGATTATGGAAAGCTTATATTAAAAAATCTGTTTGTCTAGCTGCTGTTACGTCTTAAAGCTGAACGTAACATATTCAAAAGTATATTCGAAAAAGTGCATTTGTGATTTTGTCTTTGCAGTGTGAATCAGAAACTACCAGGTGCTCTCCGTATAATGCGAAAGAATCCAGTGGCACATGATCTGCATGCCACTATCTTACTGGTTGATACAGACTGCAGTGTTGATATTGCTTCTTAGCTGCAGTGTGATTCCGGAAGATGGTATATTTCCTTATGCCATCCCCAACTGTGGCCTTTTCACATTGTACACCTCAGTGAGGTTGAGGTAGTTTTGTGTGTGCAGTATAAAATGTGTTCTGACTCTCTCTGCAGGCATATTTCACCCTGGTGGGAATGCAAAATGGGCAGTAGCAGAAGAACCATCTGTTACAATTCTCAATTTTTCTTCAAAAGAAAATTAAACCAGGTGTTCAAGCAGCCAATACACTTCCAGTCTTTTGCAAGGTTCAACTTTACCCTCCCCTACTGCTATAGCAATGGAGTCTATTGGCCATTTTAGCCTTGCATAGCACTTATGTTCTGCTTCTCCTTCAATGTGTCCAAAGTGCTGAAACTCACCAAACAACCAGGTGTGTTGTGAGGTGAGTATAATCAGCCCAAAATGACCCTGTATCAAAGAAGAAATGATAAAGCAGGCAATTAGAAACTTAGTCAAAGATCTGGGCTCTGGAGACTTCCGGTGGAGGCCATGGAGTGAGTGGTCACACATTTGGTGGCTCCCGCTCAAGGTGGATTTTTTCGGTCCTTCCCACACAAATTGTGTGGTGGGTGTTTGATGTCAAAAGGTGCAGGAGTGCCAAGGGGCTAGCCTGTAGCTCATCGGACAAGAAGTGCAACGAGGAAGAGCCAGCAACTTGAGCAAGAAGTTTTCTGTGGTGCGACACAGGAGAATGTGGTGGAGGGCAGGGAGGCAGCGCTTCCTGTCCAGTGATCTATGGAGCAGCTGGTAGAATTCCTCAATAGCAAGTTCCAGCAGCAGAGGAAGGAGGCCTTGGAGAACTTGGCTAAGGTGGTGGAGCTGCTTCAGGTGACAATCGAGCGGGTGGAGCAGAGGCAGGAGGATCAGAAACTGGCGATCCAGAAGGTGGAGGAATCGGTGGTGGAGCACGAGGATCGGTTGACCTCACTGGAGGCAGAGTTGGGGATGGTGATGAGCAGCCAGAAAAGGCTGAGGGAGAAGCTAGAGGATCTCGAGAACCGCTCCTTGAGGCAAAACCTGCAGACCTTGGGATGCCTGAAGGCATTGATGGCACGGAGGCTGCCAAGTATGTGGCCAGCATGCTGGAGAAGCTGATGGGGAGGGGACCTTTGACCAGCCTCTTAAGGTGGACTGAGTGAACAGGAAGCTGAGGAGGAGGTCAGAGGTGGGGAAGCCACTGGGGTGATGGTGATGAAGCTGCATCAGTTCCTTGATAAGGAGAAGATCCTTAGATGAGAGAGGCAGACCAAGAAGTGCACCTGGGAGGAGAGCAAGCTGCGTATAGTTCAGGACCTGGGAGCGGAGTTGACCAAGTGGAGGGCTGGGTATAACCGGTTCAAGGCCTCCCTCTCCAAGAGTTCTGTACTCCGCCCACTGTGGAGAAGCAAGAGTTTTATTTTGACTCACCGAAGGAAGCAATGGACTTTATGAGAGACCATGGACTGGGAGGAGTGTAAGAAAATTTAACTTTGTGGAGTTTTGGGAAAATGTGGGCACATAGTGTGGGTGGATTGGCATAGGTTACGACAGGGGGAGCAGTGATGGTGAGTGTGCTTTTGTTTTTCCTTGTATGTTTGTTGTTTGGAGACAACAGGGGGAGGACAGATTGTGGGGATGAGGAATTAGTAAAGGCCACGTATGTGGGCCACGATGCTAGCTGGTTGGCCTAGTTAACGGGAGTGACATGGGGATTTGCCAGGAGGTGGGGGGATCGGTTAGTTTTTGGTCTGCTTTTGAGAAGGGGGGTTGGGGGGGTGGGTTGCTGACATGTGTGTGCAGTTGGGTCAGGAGGGATGGCGGTGGATCTAGTGGTGGGCCTGGAAAAGTGAGTGATGTGGGGCGAGGGGCGCTGGCTAAGCAAGGGTTATGGCTGATCAGCAAGGGAGGGGATGCAGGGAGTCCCTCAATCCCCCGGCTGGTTGCATGGAACGTGCGAGGGTTGAATGGGCTGGTTAAACAGCAGTGTGTTTTCATGCACTTGAGGAGTTTGAAGAAAGGAGACGCACCAGACGTTGGGGGAATCAGGCGAAGCTGGGGAAGGCATGTGTTTCACTCAGGGTTGGACATCAAGATGAGGGGGATGGCGATGCTGGTCAATAAGAAAGTATCTTTCGAGGAGGCTAGTACTGTAGCCGAACCAGGGAATAGTTTGTGATGGTCAGTGGGAAGCTGGAGTTGTTGGTAGTTCTGGTGAATAGTTATCCCCAAATTGGGACGACGTGGACTTTGAGGAAGGTGTTGGGGAAGATCCCGGACCTGGACACACAGCAACTTATAATGGGGTGTGATTTCAACATGGTACACGTTTTTGGTTCTGAAGATGGACCTGTCATGTCCCAGATTGTTAAAGGGGTTGGCGGTGGCCCGGGAGTTGATGGGGTTCATGGACCATATGGGCGGGGCGGGGTGCAGACCCATGGAGGTTTGGGAGACCGAGAGTGAAGGAGGTCTCGTACTTCTCACATGTGCACTGGATGTACACTGGGATTAATTTTTTTCGTGATGGACTAGTTGCTGATGGCGGAGTTGGCTGACTCACAGTATTTGCCAATCTGACCACATGCCACACTTGATCAACTTGCGGGTGGCACAGGGGGAGACCCAGCGACCGCAGTGGAGATTGGACATGGAGCTGTTGGTGGATGAGGTGGTGTGAAGAGGGCGAGGGCCGCCATTCGAGGGTATGTGGAGGGAATGACATGAGGGAGGTCTCGGCCTCCACCCTGTGGGAGGCACTTACGCCGATAATCAAGGGAGAATTTATCTCAATCCGGGCATATAGGGAGAGGGTGGAGCAAAAGGAGAGAGCAAGGCCAGTGGATGAGATTTTGAGGGTGGATCGGAAGTATTCAGTTGCGCCAGAGGAGGGGTTGTTAAAGGAATGGCAGAGGCTCCAGATGAAGTTTGGGTTGGTGTCCACGGGAAAGGAATTGCGGAGGGCCAGCGGGGTAGTATGGGGAAAAGGCAAGCAGGATGTTGGCTCACTAATTGAGAAAGCAGGCAGTGACGAGTTGGTGTTCCCTCGGGTGGAGGAGGAGCAGGCGCCGGGATTGGTGGTCCCAATTGGGCTAGGGATGGATTGACAGTGTAGGATCGATGCAGGCACGGAAATCCCCGGGGCCGGACAGGTTCCGGCAGAGTTTTACAAGAAGGTTGGCATGGAGTTGAGGCCTATGCTCGTGAGAATGTACAACAAAGCGAGGGGAAGGTGAGAGCTTCCCCCTACATTGTCGTAGCCATCCATTTTGCTGATTTTGAAGAAATATAAGGACCCAGAGCAGTGTGCATCGTACCGCCCGATATCGCTGCTTAATGTGGATTCAAAGTTGTTAGCGAAGGTGTTAGTGTTGTGGATGGAGGACTGTGTGCCGAGGGTGATGGGGAGGACCAGACAGAGTGTGTGAAGGAGCAGTAGTTGTCGGCGAATGTGTGTAGACTGCTTAAAGTCATTACGATGCCTACGGTTGGGCAGGAGGTAGACGTAATGGTGGCAATGGATGTAGAGAAGGCTTTTGATCGGATGGAGTGGACGTATCTGTTTGAGGTGCTGGGTTGGTTCGGATTTTGCCAGTATTTCGGGGATTTGGTTTGGCTGCTGTAGAGGGCACCGTTGGGTTGTGTCCAGACGAATAAGACAAGCTCAGGGTACTTCAGCTGCATTGGGAATGAGGCAGGGGCGCCTTCTCTCCCCGTTGCTTTTTGCTTTGGCAACAGAGACCCTGGCAATGGCATTTAAGGTGTTGAGGGGTTGGAGAGGGATTGAGCGGGTTGGGCCCAAGCCTCTTTGTGTGCGGAAGATCTTCCGCTATATATTTCGGACCTGGTGGGCAACTTGAAAAAGATCATGGGGATCCTGAGGGAATTTGGCCAGTTCTCGGGTTATAAATTGAATATGGGAAAAGGGGAGGTGTTTTCGATTAATGCTAGGGGCAGGAGAGGAGATTAGGGGAGGTGCCGTTTCGAATGGTGGGAGTCTTTTGATCTAGGAATTCAGGTAGCACGGAGCTAGGTACAGATCATAGATTGAACTTGGCATGACTGGTGGAGGGAATGAAGGCTGATATGTAGAGGTGGGATGTGTTGCCGCTGTCACTGGCTGGGCTCGTGCAGTTAAAATGACGGTGCTGTTGTGTTGTTCACCCTGGGGTAACACGGACTGCACACGATGCAGTTAACTGATCAAGTATACACCAAACGTGGGCGCTGGTTCAATATAGGTTTTATTGAACTTCAATAATGAAACACACAGCTGCCTGTGGGTTGACTCTCTACTACTCTGAGTAAACTAACATTAACTATCTAGACCAGGCTAGCTCTGATCCACATGTAGAAGGTGTTGAATGATTTGTACACCCTGACTGTCACTACAGTTGTCACGAATGGAAAGAGGCAGAGTGCTGATGCCTCGTGTGTTTTATAGTTGGAAGCCCCCCTCTGGTGTCCTGTCTGGTGATTAGTCATGTTCTGTTCTGTAAGTTGATTGGCTCACCTGGGTGTCTGTCACTGCTTGCTTTTACCTCATGATGTGAATGGGTGCATATTATGACAGGTGCTGTCCTGGTTCTCGTTTGTGTTCCAGAATCTCCCCATCTTTGTCCAGGATAATTTCAGCATTTGTGCGGGCTGGGAAGACACCATGGGTGAGGAGGATGTTTTTGGAGACGGGGCAAAGGGCAGGAGGTGGTTAGCATTGCCGAGTTTGATGAACTATTATTGGGCGTCGAATATTGGTGAGGAAATGGGCAGGGATCAGTGCAGGGGCGGATGAAGGCAGCCTCATATAGTGGGATGTGTTTGAGGGCATTGTTATTAGCGCCCCTCTGTTTTCGCCATTCTGGTAGCCCAGTGGCGGTTTTAGCGCTGCGAGTTTGGAATCAGTGCAAGCAATACTTCGGGTTGGGCATGTTGCTGTGGGCGCCGACATATGACAACCATAGGTTTGTGCTGCCGGGGATGGATGCGAAGTTGCGGGGGTGGCAGCAGATGGGGATGGAGTATTTCAGGGATCTGTTTATAGGGGTCAAGTTTGCCCGCCTGAAAGAGTTGGAGGAAATGTATGAGTTGCCTTAGGGGAATTGTTTCAGATACCTGCAGGTGAGGAGAGAGGTGCCGTCCTTCCCGGTGCTGCCACCTCCGGTGCTGCAGGAAAAGCTGTTGTTGGAGGATGAAATTGGGGAGAGGAGAGTGTCGGACATTTATGGGAAGTTGGAGGAGAGGGAGGGTTCTCCGGTGGAGATTAAGTGCAAATGAGAGGAGGAGCTGGGTAGGGAGGTGAGGGCCAGGACGTGGAAGGACGCCCTGCAGAGGCTGAACGTGTCCTCGTCGTGTGCAAAGTTAAGCCTCATCCAGTTTAAGGTGGTGCACAGGGCCCACCATGACTGTTCTTTGCAGGGGTAGATGATAGGGGTGTGCGAGGGTGCCTGCAAATCACGTTCACATGTTCTAGGCATGTCGGCGGTTGAGAGTGTTGTGGCAGAGCTTCTTGGATGTCAAGCCCGAGATTCTGAGGGTAGGGGTGACTCCGAGCCAGGCGGTGGCAATATATTACGTGTCGGAGGATCAAGGAGACCAGGTGATAGAGAGGCTGAAGTGTTGGCCTTTACCTCCCTGATAGTCCAGAGAAAGACATTGTTGTGCTGGTGGAATTCGGAGCCTCCGAAGGCGGGATGTAGGTGAGCGACCTACCAGAATTCCTGCATTTCGAGAAGATCAAGTTCGCCTTTAGGGGGGTTGTGGAGGAGGGGTTCTCCCGGAGGTGGGCACCGTTTAACAATTCTTCAAGGTGAATTGAGGAGTCAGTGGGGGGTTCGGGGTGGGGGGGGGGGGTGATAAGGGGGAAAAAATTAATAAGAGGGGGACGAGTTGGGTGGTTAGTATCGGGGGATGTTGTGGGCCTGTGTTCTTGTCCTTGTTGATGATTGGTCATCTGATATTTTCATGCAAATATGCAAAATGCCTTCAAGAAAAATATTTAAAATAAAAGATCTGGGCTTTAAGGAGAGTCTGATAAAAGTTGAGAGAGGTTCGATGCAGAGCTTTAAGGAGGGAATTCCAGAGCTCAGGGTCCAGATCGCTGAAGGCAAGGTCGCCATTGATGTGTGAAGGGATTTCAGGATGCAGTAGAGGCAATCTTTCGAGGAAAGTAGAGTTTGCACAGGTTTGAGGGATTGGAGTAGATACTTAACTTGAACTGAATTATCGCAGATAAAGGAACATCAATGGATACCCAAATTTGAATAATATGCAAATTGGGAACATACAGGTGATCATTTTCTCATGATTTCACTTCTCTTTTCCTTCTGAGTGCTGGAGTTGGATAGGGAGCTGACAAGGCAGGTTTTCTGAGGTGCTGCAGTGCATCATGTAAGTTGTACATACCACAGTGTGCCAATAGCAAAGCCGGAGCTGAGTATCAATGAATGAATACGCTACTGCCAGTGTCGATGATTCCTTTCATTACTTTTGCTGATAATTAGTAGGATGGCAACTTGGCAATAATTGCTGGGCTATATTTGTCTGGGTTTTTGCCGTTAGGAAACAAACAAACAGCGTCTCTCATTGTTCTCTAGATGCCATTGTGATAGATGCACTGGAATGCCTTGGCAAGAGGCAAGGCTAGAACCAGGTTTTCAGTGCTACATGTGAAATGTTGTTTGGGCCTGCAGCTTTTCTTGTCTACTCCACACTCAGCTGCTTCTTGTTGTGGAATGAAACAAGTTGGCTTCACCTGGCATCTATGTTGGGGAAAACTTGGGAGGAGGCCATGTCTGCTCAGCATATTGGCTGAGACGCTTGTAAATACTTCAGCCTTGTCTCTTACACGGCACTCGTGTTAGGCTCAGTCATGGCTCAGAATGAAGATATTCAAAGAGTTATCTTCTACTATTATTTGCCTGCTTAACCCCTGCTATTTTTGACTGAATATCATTGGGCAACATTTCATCTCGTGGTTATGGGATACCTTATCTCTGTCAATAACATGTTGCTGTTGGTGTGTATTTCTGGAGACCGGCCACAAACCTAACTTGAGACCTTCTGGACCTTTATCCATAAGATCATAAGGGGAGTTCACACAAAAATAACTATCCACCTAAATATTCTGTGTCAAGTTGAGTTCTAAAGTGCCTAGTAAAGCACTAGTTAGGCCCCATTTAGAATACTGTGAGCAATTTTGGGCCCCATACCTCAGGAAGGACATACTGGCACTGGAGCGGGTCCAGCGGAGATTCACATGGATGATCCCAGGAATGGTAGGCCTAACATACGATGAACGTCTGAGGATCGTGGGATTATATTCATTGGAGTTTAGGAGGTTGAGGGGAGATCTAATAGAAACGTACAAGATAATGAATGGCTTGGATAGGATGGACGTAGGGAAGTTGTTTCCATTAGCAGGGGAGACTAAGACGCGGGGGCACAGCCTTAGAATAAAAGGGAGTCACTTTAGAACAGAGATGAGGAGAAATTTCTTCAGCCAGAGAGTGGTAGGTCTGTGGAATTCATTGCCACAGAGGGCGGTGGAGGCCGGGACATTGAGTGTCTTTAAGACAGAAATTGATAAATTCTTGATTTCTCGAGGAATTAAGGGCTATGGGGAGAGAGCGGGTAAATGGAGTTGAAATCAACCATGATTGAATGGTGGAGTGGACTCGATGGGCCGAATGGCCTTACTTCCACTCTATGTCTTATGGTCTTGATCATATATTTTAACAAAATAATTTAAGTAATCAGTTTGGAGTTTGGTATTCATAGGCATCTTTGTGAACCTTTGAAGTTGTACTTAAACAAGCTTCATTAGAATAACAGTGGAATGCTACAGTTTGTACATATTATTCTAATCTCAGTGTAGGACCTCAGCAAACTAAACCACCACCCTGATATTAATGATTGTAATGCCAAAGTGAAACAAGTATTCAAGCATGAGAACCCCAATTGATGCAACCTAAGAGCTTCACACATCAAATACATTCCATCCCAGAGCATTTTACTTGGAGACAGTAGCACTTCTCAGAGACCAAATTATTTTGCACAAATTACCTTCTTATTAAGTCTGATTTCTGTTGTCTTACTTAATGAATCATTGACTGAGCTCAGGGATAAAGAACTGCAAATTTATTATTTGTACCTGCAGCTTAAAGCGATTTTTAGCTTCAATAAGAATAGCATTCTTTGGCAAGCTAGTTATATGTTTATCACAATTTGACTGTAGTGGGTTTGACATCCAACTTGAAGAGATATCTTTCAAATGGATAAAAATAATTCACCATGTTTGCTGGGAAAATACAAGCGCTGCACTCATTCCATTAATCATTTTGACTGTCCTGACCAGTTACAATTTCCGATTGTTGCATGCAGTGACACTTTCGGTGAATCAATCTGTTTTATTTATTAGAGTTTGGGATGTGGCTCTGTGTGATTCTTACTTAATAAGTGGGTGGTTTCTCAATTGTTATCAGAAAAATGAGGCGCAGATGTAGGCTGTGTATGTGCAGCCTAACATAACTGTGAGCAGCCACATGGAAGAAGTGTTGGAAACATCCCATTACAAGTAATATATCATCAGTGTGACATGTCGGATTTAGGGTTGTTTTCATTTGAATCGTCAGTGCAGCTGTTCAACAGGCTATGTGGAAAAAAGATTAACCCCTTTACGTCCAGCTTAAACTCTTCCTGAGTTCTTTCCAAGAGATATTAGGCTTTGGATTTTTAAAGGGGCAGTGTCTTCATCACCAAGTAGAGACAAGAGTCTCTGCCTCTGATCATTTTTATTGTGAATAAAAGCCATGCGATTGAAGTGCCATTAATAATCGAACAAACTTCAAAGCAAACTGTTCCATTGCATTGAATGCTGAGCTGTAGTTTTATGGATGCCAAATATTTTTCAGTGTGTTCATGGTGCCTCTGAATGAGATTGCAAGGCAGGTTTTGTATGGCCACTTGCTGCTGCTGAGCCCTCATGGACTTGAAAACCGCAAGGAGGCAACCAGTGATTTTCCAAATTGCACTGGTTTCATGCCAGGCTTCACTGTGACCGGTGGGTCTCACAAAGTTTACCATTGCTACTCAACAAATAATACCTAAAACTTACTGGAGATGCACAGCAGTCACTGTAAAGAAAAATGAATCGAATCACTGGAAGAGCCACCTTAAAGGGCAGAAGGACCCCAAAGATTGGGATTGCAGTTGCACTGAAGCCTTCATCGGGCAAATGTTTGAGGCTGACTGCCATGACTCATGATGATGGGAAGCAAATCCTTCAGGGTTCCTGGACACTGTGGGGATAATGGAAGGGAAATCCCAATCAGGGCATTAATTCTCCACTTGATTTCAGGTGGATCGAAGAGCTGAATCCCAGCCCAAGAGAATCCCATGTGAAATATTAAGCCTGACAAACTGACGGCAGAATTCTCCGTTCATGAAGCTAAGTGTTGATGGCTGGGCAGGATTCGTGGACTTCTATGACAGCAAAACTGGCGTCGCAGCTGGACCGATTCAGTGGCTGTTGAGAGGGTAGCACCAGCGCCATGTGGAACACAATCAATTCCAATGCGCAAGTGTGCCGGATTCGCCTGGTTTGCAACTGACACTCAGGAGGCTGACAAGCTGCAGCCGCATATACACACTTCACTCCTCACACACACCATCCCAGACAACAAGGTGGCAGCAAGGAGAGCGGCACCAAGGTACACGGACGGTAAGCTTGTGATGCTGCTGAATGCCATGGAGGCGACGCGAACAGCCCTGTACCCTGGCCCCAGAAGGAGGCTGCCAGCCGCCACCGTTTGCCGGGCCGGGGCGCAGGTGGCAGAGGCAGTCAACGCCACAAACAACTCCGTCGAGACCGACCAGTAATGCCGGAAGAAACTGCACAATCTCAGGGCGGCCTGGGTGAGCACTGTGAAACCTTGCACCAACCCCCATCCCACACACCCATAATCCTAACCACCCACCCAGAGGGCGGCTGAACCCCTGCCCTGCACCACTCGCTGGCAACCACACTAGCTGCCATGCCCGGGTGTGCCCTGGCCACTGAAACCACCACCTCAGCTGCAGGCGTCGGACTGTCTAACATGTGCGTTGTCTGTTTCTCTCTCCGACCACCCTCTCTCTCTCTCTCTCTCTCTCTCCCCCCTCCCCCACCCGAGGAGAAGGCCGGCCATAACTGCTGGGAGCAAGCGACCGCCGGACCTGCGGCCCCTCACCATGGCAGAGCAGAGGGCCCTGGATATGGTAGACAGGCCAGAGGAAAGGGCAATCATCAAGGTGGCGGTCGGCCTCGGGCGAGGAAATGAGATGCCACTGAATTGCGGTACACCACTCTGACCCCAACATCAGTGTCACCACCCTCACCCCAACACTACACTCACCCTCACATCACCCTCATCTCTACCCTCACCTCCACAGCACCCACTCCACACACCACCACCATCCTCACTCGCGCCCCCCCTTCAAGCTTCCTGTCTTGTGTCTTGCAGGAGCTGCTGGTGATGGGACGGGTCCATCTGGTGTCCCCTGCCCCCAGCCAGAGCCAGAACCCCAGGTGCTGAGCAGCCACAAGGATGATATCGACAGGGACGGGAGTCATCAACCCGAGACCTAGGCTACCCCAGAGCTCCAGTCTGGGGATGACACAAACTTTCCCATCACAACTGTCTCCAAAACACTCCAATATCCCAGAGATACGCACCTCGATTAGGCACTTCAATGAAGAGGCTGCTGGGACTCTATCTGCTGCCACACAGTTGATCCGGTACAGCAGGTGTAGGTAGGAACTCCCGAGGGGGCAGATGGTCGGTGGGTGGGTCAATCCCAGGGACTTGCTGCTGCCCTGATGGGTTTCGAGTTTCTGGAACGGACAGTCTCATCGATCGTGGAAATGCAGTCGCAGAGCCAGTGACTACAGCAGGGGCTGACAGTGAGCATCCGGGTGCAGGTGGAGGAGTCCAACCACGTGCAGCAGCAGAAGGTGGTGCCTGGGATACATGCCACCCAGGGATTCAATGGTACCATATGATGCACGCATGTAGGAATCACCCAGGTGGACGGTGGAAAGTGCTATCGTTGGCAGGAGTCAGACGTCGTCAAATGATGCAGAGCACCAAACCACATCGCAGAGCGGGTTGTCATCATCCTCCATCCCATGGGCCACACCCACTGTCTTGTCAACCCAGAGCCCGCACCCTGTAGTGCGGCAGGTATGTATCACAGAGGAGTTTGAAGATGGGGTGGGGGTGGGGAGTGTGGAGGTGGGATGCGGTGTCCATGTCTGGCCTGACCCCCTCGCCAATGACTCTCGAGGTGATGAGAGTGTACCATATGCGTTGGCCCTGATGCTCACGCTGTGCTCCCATGCCTGCCAGTCCTCCCCATGCTCGGCCACTTCCAGCGTTATACCGGAGGGCGTCTCTAGAGCGGTCCAGGTACCTGAACCACATCTTCAGGATGCTGAAGCACCGCTCGATCACGCCATAGTTGCTGCTTGGGCGTCATTGTAGTGGGTCTCTGCGTCAGTCTCTGACCTCCTGGTTGGCATCATCAGCCACGGCTGCAGCAGATAACCCCTGTCACCAGGAACCAACCCCCCCAGCTCGGGAGTCGCGAGTGCGCCCGAATCAAGGGATCGTGCACACTACCTGGATATCGAACGCAGACGTGCATGATGCGCATCGGATGGTCACATATCAGCTGCATGTTCATCGAGTGGAACCCCTTTCGGTTTGTGTATAGCAGCCTGTCATCTGCAGGTGCTCGTTGGGCGACATGCATCCTGTCGATCACCCCCTGGATGTCGGCGAAGGCAGCGAAACCCACTGCCCGGGTATCCTGGTGGACTCCTTTCACATTGAAATGGATGTACTGTGGGCAGCACGGTGGCACAGTGGCTAGCACTGCGACCTCACAGCGCCGAGGTCCCAGGTTCGAATCCCGGTCCGTGTGGTGTTTGCATATTCTCCCCGTATTTGCATGGGTTTCAGCCCCACAACCCAAAAGGTGTGCAGGGTAGGTGGATTGGCCCCTTAATTGGAAAAAATGAATTGGACACTCTAAATTTACTTTTAAAAAATGGATGTATTGAGCCGACCGGGGATATAGGGCCTCCGTGATGGCACGGATACACCTGTACTCCAAGCTCTGTGTGGTGAATGAGAGTCACACGGTATTATAATCTGTATAACAATATTGTAAGAGCAGGTGCACTACCTAATCACCAGGGGGAGTAGCTCTGGGAGTACTCAAGAGTTTGTACTGGGCTCCTCCCTTGGCTCCGCCCAGGACTCCACCCCCTGGAGCTGCTGTATAAAGATCCGTGCCACAGGGTCAGCCAGCCAGTTCACCGAAAGTTCAACGGCTAACTGGCTGGCTCTGTTGTAAGTATATTAAAACCGCTATTCTAATCCTACAAGTATGTGTCCGTAGAATTGTCCCTCATTGCCCCAAGGCCCTCAAACGGTGCTTGGGGTTCTTTTCATACTACGCCCAGTGGGTCCCCCAATATGCGGACAAAGCCCGCCCACTCTTTAAGGCCACACGATTTCCCCTGTCTGCTGAGGCACGCCAGGCCTTCAGCTGCATCAAGGAGGACATCGCCAAGGCAGCCATGCGGGCGGTGGATGAATCCACTGCCTTTCAGGTTGAGAGCGACGCCTCAGAGGTAGCTCTAGCAGCCACTTTAAATCAGGCAGGGAGGCCCATTGCATTTTTCTCCCGTACCCTATCCGCTTCAAAACTCCGACACTCCTCTGTCGAGAAGGAAGCGCAAGCCATCGTGGAGGCTGTTCGTCACTGGAGGCACTACCTCGCAGGTAGGAGGTTCACCGTCATCACCGACCAACGATCGGTTGCCTTTATGTTTGACAACTCGCAAAGGGGCAAAATCAAAAATGATAAAATCCTTCGGTGGATGATCGAACTCTCCGCCTATAGTTATGATATTAAATATCGACCGGGGAAGCTCAACGAGCCCTCGGATGCCCTATCCCGCGGGACATGCGCCAGCGCGCAGATCAGCCATCTGAAAGCCATCCACGTGGACCTCTGCCATCCAGGGGTCACCCGGCTCGCCCACTAAATTAGGGCCCGAAACCTGCCTTTCTCCAACGAGGAGGTAAAAGCGGTCACCAGGGACTGCCCGATCTGTGCAGAGTGCAAACCGCACTTCTATAGACCAGACAGGGCCCACCTGGTCAAGGCTTCTAGGCCCTTTGAACGCCTTGCGATCGATTTCAAAGGGCCACTCCCCTCCACTAACAAGAACATTTATTTCCTCAACATCATCAATGAGTTCTCCCGATTTCCTTTTGCCATTCCATGCCCCGATGTGACCTCCCACACAGTCATTAGGTCCCTGCATAGTGTCTTCACCCTGTTCGGTTTCCCCAGCTACGTGCACAGCGACCAGGGTTCGTCCTTTATGAGCGACGAGCTGCATCAGTACCTGCTCGACAAGGGCATCGCCTCGAGCAGGACTACCAGCTACAACCCCAGGGGGAACGGGCAGGTGGCGAGGGAGAACGCGACGGTCTGGAAGACCGTCCTACTGACCCTCCGGTCTAGAAAACTCCAAGTCTCCCAATGGCAAGAAGTCCTCCCAGACGCGCTCCACGCAATCAGATCCCTCCTCTGTACAGCTACAAATCAAACCCCTCAAGAGCGGCTCTTCATTTTTTCTAGGGGCACTACCACGGGGGTCTCACTTCCGGCGTGGCTGAGGACACCAGGCCCGGTCCTCCTGAGGAAGCACGTCAGGGGGCACAAAACTGACCCCCTTGTTGAAAAGGTGCGCCTCCTTCATTCCAACCCCCAGTACGCATTTGTGGAGTTCCCGGACGGTCGCCAGGACACAGTATCCCTTCGGGACCTGGCACCCGCTGAATTCAGTTCCCCCCCCTACCCCCACTGAGGAACCCCTTACCCCGTTCCCTATGCTGCCACCCCCGATTCCACAAGCTCGCCCCACCGGTTCCACGCGCCAGCACCAGCCCGCCCCCAGTCTCCGGTCGAGCGAGAGGTGTATGGAGTTTGGACGAGACCCGTCCAGAGTCTGCCATCATACCCCAGCTCTCAACACCCACCCAGCCACCGCAAGAGGCTGCAACCCCGGTGCTCCGCAGATCGAAACAAACAATTTGTCCACCGGACAGGCTAACTCTGTGAGCCACCACCCCCGACAGACTCGATTTTTTTCACAGGGGGTGAATGTGGTGAATGAGATTCACACGGTATTATAATCTGTATATATATGTATCAATATTGTAAGTGCAGTTGCACTACCTGACCACCAGGGGGAGTAGCTCTGGGAGTACTCGAGAGTTTGTACTGGGCTCCTCCCTTGGCTCCGCCCAGGACTCCTCCCCCTGGAGCTGCTGTATAAAGATCCGTGTCACAGGGTCAGCCAGCCAGTTCACCGAAAGTTCAACGGCTAACTGGCTGGCTCTGTTGTAAGTATATTAAAACCGCTATTCTAATCCTACAAGCACGTGTCCATAGAATTGTTGGTTCCAACACTCTGTGAGATCCTTCACAGGTCACCACTCACACCTGGAAGGAACCCATGGCGTTAAAGTTCAGGGCGCCCGTCACAACAGCCAGTGGGAGCAGGTGTCCTCCATCATTCACCCACAGTGCCAGGTGCGCCGTGCCCTGCTCAGCTGCAGTCTTTGATGGCATGCCCTGTCTGGCAGGTTCTCGAGTGACAGGCGCTGCCGGTGCACATGAGACCTCATGCGGCACCTCCTTTGCAGCTCCTTCTCCTCGGCCTATTGGGCAGCTACCTCTCCAATCTCTGCAGCTGCCTCCTGTTCCTCTGGGGCAGGCTCCATTGCTGCAGCTTCCTCCTCCTCAAGCAGCTCCAGCTCGTACAGCTGCAGCGAATAGGAGGAAAGCCACCATTGCTGGTTGAATTCCAATATCCAGCCTGCAGGGAGTGAATGGCCGACATGTTAGCATGGTGCGTACCCTCGTGCCCAACTAGGTCCCATGGGTTTCATGGTGCTCCCGGTTGACACTGCGAATTCTGCCCCCGTATGTCCAGCACCAGCCCTTCTCTCCACACCACGGGCCCCATCTGGCCATGGTACTCATCCCTGCTGCCAGGGGTCCAGTCGGCTGGCATTGCCCATGCCAGGGGTACACTCAGCGGCTTCTGTCTGACACCCCACTGTAGGGGCCACTGTGGCCGTTGCCCTTGGGTGGGCCGTGTGATGCCCAGTCGGCGGGTGGCGGCCAGTTGGGGGGAGGTATATGGTGGAGGGTGCATTACGGAGGTGGTGGGTACTAGGGTGTGGGGGTTCGTGGGGTGGACGGTGGGGGCTGTGGTGCAGGGGCGGGAGCACCCATATGGCCATTGGCACTCTGCAGAACATGACGCCAGGGTGGGTGGTCAGTGGGGTCAGCCATGGTGCATGTTTCTCGATTTTTAAAACACAAGTGAACCTCACTCGGGAATTCCCACCGACGGAGGCAGAGCATCGCTGAGACCCAGGAGAATAGCGGTTCAGGCCCGCTTACGGTATGCCAGTGGCGCTATGCTGTATGTGCAGAGTGAAATGTATTGATGACACTGTTCAGGCACCGGAGAATTGCGATTCGGCCTGAAACCGTCACCCGCTGTGATTTCAACGTCAAAATTGATTCTCAGTTACCTTCTGACTTTTACCTTCACCTGATAGATCTTGGAACTTGATATGCTGGGAGAGACGTTTAAGGTTTAAAGGCTACAGAGGGACGGCTTTTACCTTCCCCTGACAGATCATTGATATTGTTATGCTGAGAAAGAGTTTAAAGATGTTCAAGGCTACAGAGTGAAGACTTGCCACATAACCCCCACATTTTGGTGTGTCTCCCACCATGATGGTAGAAGAAACTACCCCTGACCAGAACTCCTCGAGCCTACCCCAAGCTTCCCTGACCCCCATCTCCCCTGAAGGATTCCCCCCCCCCCCCCCCCCCCCCCGCCCCGACACCTTGGGGGTAAGTGTAGAGGGAGTACTCACCCCCTTGCCCTCCCTCAGAGTCCATGGTGCCTGGTTCCTGTACCTGAGGACCAGTACTGATTGTAGCCCATGGGACTTCCAGTTGGAGGGACAGGAAGCCACAGAATTCCACTTCAATCTCACTCGCGAGATTGAAATGGATACTAATGAGTTATGATCAGGTTCTCACCGTTTATGGGTGAGAACCTAATCTCGCCGGGGAGACAAGTCAGGAGTCTGACGGTGGGTTAGACTCCCGGCGAAAATACCGTTTTGGGCCTCACGCCCAATTTAACGGGCCAGCAGGAATCCTGGCTGGGGCTAACAGCCCTGTACAATATCCCCCTTGTTTGGGTAAGTTGATCCATATTCAAATGCTCACGGCCACAATTTAGGTGCCGACATCCAAGAGTGGAATTTCACAGCCCCATTGTGTTGGGGGCAAGGCCAGAAATGCAGGGAACCGTTCAAAGGTCCATTGATTTTGGGGGGACTGCAAAATCCCACCGGCGGAAAGGTCCAAAAAAACCGCAACTTGGCACAATCAGTTTGTATACAAGGAAAATGGGTGCCCGCTTACTATTGGGTATGGGGTGCTGCACACTAAATGGTCCAGTTTCACACGTTCTTCTTAAATGCTCCTCTTTCTCTTCCTTCCTTCCTCCCCTTGTACATAACCAAGATCTGGATTGTACCAAGGATACCATCAGGCGACTAAAAACATTAATAATACTGCACTTTTTTGTGTGACTCCCACCGTGATGGTCGAAGAAAATGGGCGCCATTTTCTGGCCCAGGTGCAGGGTGGTGGGTCTGAAAAATGTGGCAAACTCTTCAAACTTCCATTGACTTTGATGGAACCGGAAGAGCCCGTTGGCTGGAAGGGCTGTAAAATTCCGTCCAATGTCTCAGTGTTTTCTCACTTGGACAGAGGAAAACATTTTTGCTGTTTCGTGTGCCACATTTTAAAAGAACAGAACAATCTGATCCTGACATTGTTTAAATCGTCAAGAATCTGAACATTTGGATATGAACTCAAAGTGACTGAACTTACATCCTTATAATTTTGAATTTGTCAGGTTTCAGAAAAAAATAGATACATTGATTTAGAACCTCATCGACATCTTTCAGAAATAGCCAAAGGTAGATCATGGGCGGGATTCTCCGTGAATAGGCGCGACGGCCCGAACCCGGCGCCAAAAACGTTGCTGATTACTCCGGCGTCGGGCCCCCCGAAACGTCGCGTATTCTCCGGCCGGGAATGGGCTTGTATCCCCCTCCCCCCATCCCCTCCCTTCTCCACAGCCCCGCCCCCCCAGCGCGCACACTCCAACAGCTCCTGTGTCCCCCCCCCCCCCCCCCCGCCCCCACCACCTGCGGCCATGCCTTCACTTCTCCGGTGGCTGCCCCACGCCAACCCCTATTTCCGCGCTGGCCGGCGTCAACCAGCACGACTGGTTGACGCCGTTAAATAGATGGTTTGATTTACGCTGGCCATGGTCACGTTGGCAGGACTTCGGCCCATCTGGCCCGGAGAATTGGGGCGGCCCCGGGGCCCATTACGTCATGCCGGTCTTCGACGTTCTCCGAGGCGCATGGCGCGATTCACGTTGATGGGATTTCTGGGGGGGCCGGAGAATATCGCGGGGCGGCCGGGCGGGATTTACGCTGCCCCCCCGGCGATTCACCGACCCGCCGGGGGCTCGGTGAATCCCGCCCCATATATTTTGATGGCCTTGGTATACGGAATGTAATTATCAACTCCGATTGAGTGTATTCCATCACATGACTAACCACCTTCAAACATCCTGCCCGGTCAAAGATCCTATTCTCCTACCCCCAAGTTTTGGATGAGCCAAATGGACTCATTGGGTTGGATTCTCCGATTCTGCGGCTATGTGCACAGGATCTGTCAAGTCTTACAACCAGAAAGTTGGCGCCACCCCGGCACCGATCCTACGCCCGGTGAGGGGCTAGCAGCCGCGCAGCGTAAAGCTCCGGTTTTACCTGCGGTTAAGGCCGCAGAATAGCGGTACAGCACGGGGCTGTCCACGTGCGGACCCGGCCTGCCAAAGATTGCCCCCCTGTAACCCCCCTCGCCACTCCTGGACCACACCTCACCTGTTCCCCAGCCCCCGCCGAAGCCCCTCCCTGCCAGCAGAACGGCTCCTCCCCCAGCTGTGGCGGCGCTGGTCACAGTCCATAGCCGCCGCGCGAAGTCCCGAAAGTTGTGAGGACACCAGCCCCACGCCGTTGAGGACTCGACCCATTGGGGGTGGAGCATCTGGGGAGGGCCTCAGGTGACGTCCTGAGGCCATCCCGATGGTGTGCGGAGTAGGCCGTTTTTGAGGGGGCGGATCATCGCAAATGCATCGCCACCCCGATTCCAATGTAAAAGGGGATTTTCCGGCCGACCGCCGAACTCGATATCGGCGATCAGAGAATCCAGCCCATTCAGTGTCAGGCTGACTTTATAGCCAGATGTTTGCTTCCAATGTGTCGAAGTGCACCAGGCCGGCTTTAAAAATGGCAGATAGGACCTGAATCCGGGATTCCCACCCCCATTCCCGGCACTGGCAATTTTAATTGGCGTGGGATATGGGGGTAGGTCAGCAGCCCAAATGCTGCTCTTCCAATGTTTGCTGGCTTCATGTGGAAGTGGGCATTTCTGAAGATCTTCAATTTGATGGAAAGGGGCAGGTTTTAGTAGGTGACATGAATCACACTAGCAGACAGATGTCATGAGCCATGGTTGAAATATGGTTTAGATGGAAAGAGGCAGGTTTTAGTAGGTGACATGAATCCCACCAGCAGACAGATGTCATGAACCATGGTTGAAATTTAGAGGTGGGAACTAGATGAAAAGAAAATACCAATGGTGTTATGTTATGTCAGTTCTTGCTACAGTGATTGATCATAGTATTTTGTTTTAGAAAGGTAAGTGACGATTCAATAATGTGGTTTCCAGGTTGTTATTTCTGACAACTGGCCAATCGTTCAAGGGAAAGAACAACATTGTGAAAGTGAAAATGTCTTTAGATGCATTGATGTACACTATCCTTTTTTTTAGTAAATGTTTTTTATTGAGTTTTCATATTTCATATCCAACAAATTACAAATTATTAGAGAGAGAAAAAGAAAAAAAAAGAAAAGAAAAAATACGCAAAAATTAACATGTCTATTTACAGGTAAGCATCTTCATAATAACAACTGTGGCCGCCCCCTTTAGCCGGCATACATATTTTACATTCCCCAATATGGCCGAGGCACATGTTTATAGGCATTTATTTGCAGTTCGGGTTTGGGCCTTAGCTAGCCATCAAACCCCCATAACGAACCCGTAGCCCTCCCCACCCCCCCCCCCCCCCCCCCCCCCGGCTACCTTCCCCCGATTCCCGTCCATTTTCTCCTGATTCTTGGCCACCCGACTATTCTTCCTCTTGTTCGTTGGCCACAAACAGGTCCCGGAACAATTGCATGAATGGCTCCCACGTTCTGTGGAAGCCGTCGTCTGACCCTCGGGTGGCGAATTTTATTTTCTCCATTTGGAGAGATTCCGAGAGGTAGGACAGCCAGTCTGCAGCTCTGGGCGGTGCTGCTGACCGCCAACCAAACAGGATTCTACGGCTGGCGATCAGGGAGGCAAAGGCAAGGGCGTCCGCCCTCCTCCCCAGGAATAGATCTGGCTGGTCTGAAACCCCGAAGACCGCCACTATCGGGCATGGCTCCACCCTCACCCCCACCACTTTGGACATAGCCTCGAAGAAGGCTGTCCAGTACTCCACAAGACTGGGGCAAGACCAGAACATGTGGGCGTGGTTGGCCGGGCCTCTTTGGCACCGTTCTGTCCTCCACCTCCAGGAAGAACCTACTCATACGGTTTCTTGTTAAGTGGGCTCTATGTACCACTTTTAGTTGCGTCAGGCTGAGCCTTGCGCACGTGGAGGTGGAGTTGACCCTATGCAGTGCTTCGCTCCAGAGTCCCCCACCCTAGCTCAATCCCCAGGTCGTCCTCCCATTTCCTTCTTGTTGCGTCCAGTACGGTGTCGTCCCTTTCTCCCAGTCGGTCATACATGTCGCTACAGTTCCCCTTCTCTAGGATACTTGCGTCCAGTAGGTCTTCCAGTAGTGTCTGTCGTGGCGGTTGTGGGTACGTCCTTGTCTCCTTTCGTAAGACGTTTTTGAGTTGCAGGTACCGTAGCTCGTTCCCCCCGGCTAGCCAAAATTTCTCTGTCAGTTCGTCCAGTGTTGCGATCCGGCCGTCCGTGTATAGGTCCCTGACTGTCAGTGTCCCCCCGTCCTGCCTCCACCTTTTGAAGGTGGCGTCAGTCAGTGCTGGTGTGAACCTATGGTTGTTGCAGATGGGAGCCTTGTCCGACATTTTGGTCAGGCCAAATTGCTGCCGCAGTTGGTTCCAGGATTGGAGGGTGGCTGTCACCACTGGGCTGCTGGAGTGTTTTTTGGGTGGGGATGGGAGTGCTGCTGTGGCGAGGGCCCGGAGGGAGGTCCCCATGCAGGAGGCCTCCTCCGCACCCACCCACTCGGCTTCTGGCTCCTGGATCCATCCCCTTACTCGCTCGACTGTTGCCGCCCAGTGGTAGAATTGTAGATTCGGGAGGGCTAGCCCCCCCCCCCCCCTGGATTTTGTTTTTTGTAGGACCTTCTTTGGGATCCTAGCATTTTTACCCCCCCCCCCCCCCCCCCCCCCAATACGAACGCCATGATAAGTTTGTCCAGCACTTTGAAAAAGGCCTTGGGGATGTAGATCGGAATGGATCTAAACAGGAAGAGGAACCTGGGCAGTACGTTCATTTTGATCGTCTGGACTCTCCCCGCGAGGGAGAGTGGGAGTGTGTTCCA
This sequence comes from Scyliorhinus canicula, assembly GCF_902713615.1. Taxonomy (NCBI): domain Eukaryota; kingdom Metazoa; phylum Chordata; class Chondrichthyes; order Carcharhiniformes; family Scyliorhinidae; genus Scyliorhinus; species Scyliorhinus canicula. Next base: position 105,590,670 of record NC_052150.1, read on the forward strand.
TCTTTGCAGGTCCTTTTTTACTTCCTCCGTCAGGCTGGTGAGGTTCCATTTGTGGATCCCTTTCCAGTCATTGGCTATTTGGATCCCCAGGTAGCGGAATTTGTGTCGGGCTTGTTTGAACGGCAGCCCCTTTCGTGCTGCCCCCCCCCCCCCCCCCCCCCCACCCCCCCTGCGGGTGTACGGGGAAGATCTCGCTTTTGCTCATGTTGAGTTTGTAGCCCGAGAAGGCTCCAAACTCTTTCATGAGCGCGATGATTCCGTCCATGCTGCTTTGAGGGTCCGAGATGTAGAGGAGCAGATCATCTGCATAGAGTGAGACTCTGTGCTCTCTGCCTCCCCTTCGGATCCCCCCCCAATTTTTTGCTGCCCTGAGCGCGATTGCTAGCGGTTCGATTGCTAGTGCGAACAGCAGCGGGGACAGTGGGCATCCTTGTCTGGTGCCCCTGTGCAGCTGGAAGTATTGGGAGTTGGTATTGTTGGTCCGTACACACGCCATGGGGGCTTTGTATAGGAGCTTTACCCAAGCGGTGAATCCTGTTCCAAGCCCGAACCGCTCCAGTACCTCTATGAGGTATTTCCATTCGACTCTGTCGAAGGCCTTTTCTGCTTCCAGTGAGACGATCACCTCTTGTGTTCTCTCCCCGGAGGGGGTCATTATCACGTTCAGCAGGCGCCTGATGTTCGAGGTAAGCTGTCTACCTTTGACGAAGCCCGTCTGGTCCTCTGTGACCACCTCAGGGACACAGTCTTCTAGCCTTTTGGCTAGGATTTTGGCCAGTATTTTGGCGTCTGCGTTCAGCAGAGATATGGGTCTGTATGACCCACATTCCGTTGGGTCTTTGTCTTTCTTAGGTATCAGTGAGATTGAGGCCTGTGCTAACGTGGGTGGCAGTGTGCCCCTAGCTAGCGAGTCTGTAAACATCTCCCGCAGGTGCAGGGCCAGCGCTGTCGCAGATTTTTTGTAGAAGTCCGCCGGGAATCCGTCCGGTCCCGGCGCCTTCCCCGTCTGCATGGAACTAATGCTGTCCATGATCTCTCCCAGTGCTAGTGGTGCTTCCAGGTCCCATTTTCTGCCCTCTCCCACGACTGGTATGTCCAGTCCATCAAGGAACCGGTTCATCCCAGCCTTCCCCTTTGGGGGCTCTGAGGTGTACAGCTCTTGGTAGAAGGCCTTGAAGGTTTTGTTAATCCTCTCTGGTTCTGTTTCCAACGTGCCTCCGGTACCCCTGATTTGCGCAATTTCTCTTGTGGCTGCCTGCTTTCTCAGCTGGTGTGCCAACAGGCGGCTGGCTTTGTCTCCGTGTTCGTACTGGATCCCGCGTGCCTGGCAGAGTTGGTGCACTGCTTTCCTGGTGGAGAGCAGGTCAAAGTTCCTTTGTAGCTCTTTTCTCTCCGCCAGGAGCTCTACGGTCGGGGCCTCAGAGTATTTACGGTCTACCTCCAGTATGGAGTCGACCAGCTTCTGCCTAGCCACCCTTTCCTCCCTATCTCTTTGCGCTTTGAAGGCAATGATTTCCCCTCTTAGTACGGCCTTAAGCGCTTCCCAGAATGTGGAGGATGAGACCTCCCCGTTTTGGTTGTTCTCCGTGTACTCTGCTATGGCCCATGCTATCCTTTCGCTGAAGGCCTTGTCAGCTAGTGAGGCACCGTTCAACCTCCATGTGGGACGCTGGGCCCTTCCCGTCTCCAGCCGCATGTCCATGTAGTGTGGAGCGTGGTCCGATATCACAATTGCGGAGTATTCTACTTTGTCTATCCCTGGAAGCACCGTTTTCCCCACCACAAAGAAGTCAATTCTGGTGTACACGTTGTGTACTAGGGAGAAGAAGGAGAATTCTTTCTCCCCCGGGTGGGCGAATCTCCAGGGGTCCACTGCTCCCATCTGCTCCATAAAGTGACTGAGTTCCCTTGCCATGCTTGTGGTTTTCCCCGTTTTGGGGTTTGATCTATCCGTCTTTGGATCCTGTAATGTACACTATCCTTAGGATAAAGTTTTATTCTGCATTGTACACTATTGAAGCCCAAATCTGAAGATGTCATCATTGCTTTATGTTTTTCCTGAAGTTCAATTCAGCCATATATTTAGCTACATCAAAGATTTGACAGATGGCTGAACTTTCATTAATTATTTGAAGTTCAGTTCTGCCCAAACAATCTGTTTGGCTGTTTCAAACTTTTGAAAATGCCTCACCTTCCGGCTGTGTTCAAAGGCTCTAATGCTCAGCAGGGGTTGTTTATACAATTGTTCAGGGGAATTATGAATATTTGGCTATCTTTTAACCCACTAATGGATTCTACTCAGCAGGGTTTGTTGACAGATCTGTCAAGGGAAATGTAAGCATGTTTATTGTAGTGTTTATTTCGTAGGAAACCAGAAAATACTAGCAAAACCCAGCAGGTCTGACAGCATCTGTGGAGAGAGAAACAGAATTTTCTGTTTTATTTTCAATTTTCAGTATCTGCAATATTTTGCTTTTATTTTGTTATTTTAATTAAGACTGTTCAATTAATTTTGGTTTATTTTGACAGATGTATGGCTAGATAAAGTGAGGTAAGGGTTGTGGGGATCTCACACTCATTTACAAGAACTCAGCGAATGATTCAGTGAATGGAGGTGAGCCTTTTAACCAGGTTGTCCCCACCTCCTGCCAGATGAAAATAGCGTCGGCCAACGCTGAGTAGGAGGTGGGATCCTGGTTTCAGCAAACCTGCCACCTCAAAGATAAAAATCCAGCCCTATGCTCTGTAATTAAGTTTATATAAGGTGGAGACCAACCAGGAGTATGCTGAATAGTCATATCTGGAGGTAACAATGATGTGTATGAGAGCTAAACGGTAGATGAGCTGAGGGAGGGGTATAGTCAGGCGATGTCACAGAAGTTTGACCTCTTGGTTGAAAGAGCGATGATGTTGGAATCTCATCTTTATGTCAGGTTTGACATCAAGGTTGCAAATTACCTGGTTCAGCTTCAGTTACCAGGGGAAGGGTTGTAGTAAGGATCAAAGATAGCGGTTTTGGTCTTCCCAATATTTAGTTGGAGAAATTTCTACTTATCCAGTGCTGGATGTTGGACAAGCAGAGTGACAAATCACAGATAGTGAAGGGATTGAGAGAGGTTGTGGTGATGTAGAACTGGGTTCTCCTCCATCACAGAGCATGTTGCTTTAATTGTCCGCCTTGCTTCAATCAGGTAGGTACTGTTATGTTCTATGTTGTGGCCGTAGTACAGATATACTCAGAAAATCTAGTTCTTTCACTAGTAAGACAGTTCTATCAACAAGATGAACAAATGGAAAGATAACTAACGAACTTTGGTACAAACAGTGACGAAATAAATGAATTCAGTGAATTCTCCTGGAGCTACTTCCAGTGCGACTGTCCTCTAGTATGACTTACTGCCAACTGCCAGATACCTTGAGTCACATGGTCGATCTTTATCATCACCAGCTAGTTGGAGGTCGCATTGATAACTATGTACATTGATAGACAACTAAATACAAAACTGTGCAGAGGCATATCGCCACAGGTAAAATACACCTGCCCTCTGTACGTTACAAACTCCTTCCCTGTTATTTGGGGCACAATGAACTCTGTGTCTCTCCACTCGGACAAACTTGGAATCGTATCCATCATTCCACTGGCAGAGTGCCCCATCAGAATTTCAATGTTTAAATCTTGTTATTTAAAGTAGAGGTTTTCAAATTGATGATGTGAGAAATTAAGGGATCTGTGCAGAAACACTGGCCACCAAAGTAATCAGATTTCTATTGCTGTACAGTAATTTCAAGAATGTTTATTTGCAAAGAAAGCAGATGTGTTTTGGGAAGCGCTGACTGCTTTTCAGAGGCAAGGACAATAGCGTGCTAAAGAATGGGTGGGATTCTCTGTCAGCTGATGCCAGCATCACGAAATGCGATTAGACAGAGGATCTGTTTTCACGGCAAAATCGTGGTGGGTACCGGGTTCATGCCAAATCGCAATTCTCCGGTGTCTCGACATCACTGCGTTCCACTCCACGTGTATATGTACATTGCATATCATTAGCGGACCTGACCCGGTGTTCTCCTGGGCCTCCGCAATTCTCCGCCTCCACTGGGAGGAATTCCCGATGGCGAGGTTCACTTGCGCTTTTAAGAATTGAGAAATCGGCGGCGTGGCTAATGAGGGAGAGAGAGAAGGTAGGACATGCAGAGACGCGACCATAGGCTGTCGGTCCTGACACTGGCCTGGCTGGCTGAGGTGGGGGGAAGCATCTGCCCGTGTCGGGGTGGGGGGTGGGGGAGGGATGATGGGCCGGGGTAACCCCCCCACTGGACTATGGCGTCCAATGGCTGCCTTGCTGCACAATCCTCTGACTGCCCACCTTGGCCCCTGGTTCTGCACAGTGACACCGGCCGTATGGGTGGCCCCACCCCACCACCCCCGCACCCCACCCTCCACCATACCAAACCCCCCTCCCCAACCGGCTGCCACCCGCCTGCGGGGCATCATGTGACCTACCCAAGAGCAATGGCCACAGTAGCCCCTACAGGGGGGGCATCGAATGGGGGCCACGGAGCGTTCCGCTGGCATGGGCAGCACCAGCTGACGGTACCCCTGGCGGCAGGGACAGGTGCCAGGGCCAGAGAGCCCATGGTGCCGGGCACCGACGGGGCCAGCGCTGGCTGGGGTGGTGAGCGCAGGCTGAACAACACTCCCTGAACCAAGCTCACCCCCAATAATAATAATAATAATGTTTATTAGTGTCACAAGTAGGCTTACATTAACACTGCAATGAAGTTACTGTGAAAAGCCCCAGTCTCCACACTACAGCTCGTGTTCGGGTACACTGAGGGAAAATTTAAAATGCCCAAATCACCTAACAAGCGCGTCCTTCAGGACTTGTGGGAGGAAACCGGAATACCAGAGGAAACTCACACAGACACGGGGAGAGAGAACATGCAAACTCCGCACAGACAGTGACCCAAGCCTGGAATCGAATCTGGGTCCCTGGCATTGTGAAGCAACAATCCTAACCACTGTACTACCGTGCTGCCCCAACATCTGCCCATTTACCCGCCTCACCCCCCAAGCCACCTCTGTGGCCAGCCCAGACCAGCCCACCCCTCACACCCTTCATTTTTAAAATAAATTTCGAGTACAAATTATTTTGTTTTCCAATTAAGAGGCAATTTAGCATGGCAGCTTCCTTCCCAGGCCACCCACCTCTCCTCCCCAGCATCTAGCAGCATCTCGAGCTTGGCAAACACAAAATGAGTTGCTGCTCTCCTCGCTGTCAACTTGTTGACTGGGATGGTGTGTGTGGGGAGTGAAGTGTGTATGTGGTGGCTGCAGGTTGTCAGCTTCCTGAGAGTCAATCGCAAACCTGGAGAATCCCGCACCATTTCTTGTTGGAATCGATTGTGTTCCACATGGCATCGGTGCTGGCTCCTTAACGGTCATTGAATCGGTCGAGGTGTGCCGCCAGTCGTAGAAGTCCATGAATCCTGCCCGGCAGGTTGTCATAGGAACAGAGAATTCGACATGTGTCAATATTTGCAGACCGTTGCCCACACCAGAAAGTTTGAAAGCTCTTGGTTTAAATTGTGTCTGGAGAGTTCTGATAGACAAGCTGAATCTGGAATGGGTCACTGAAAACTCCAAGGCAACATCACTTTGTTGTCACTAGGGAGACCCAGCCCAGAATGGATAGAAGAATGTCCGGAGGAGGAGGATGTTAAACTCTTGAAGATGGAACTCCTGACCACAGTCCAGCAGGAACTTCAGATCTAAGGGGTTTTGTTTGGGGTTGGGCAAATAGCTCGCGCAAAGGCAGGACACTAATTACAATATTAAAATGAGGTTGTTCACCTCAAATTTAATCATCAGTTTGGAATTAACAGCTGTCAGCAATTGGTAGATCTCAGGTTAAAAGGCTGACCAGCTTGAGTTAAAGAACTTGAGTTAAAAAATCCTGCCAGTAAATTCAGCGGATCTCCGCCTTCCCAGTATTCAGAATTTCCTGGCCCCTGACAGACAACCCACTCCCCCGCTGTAAATCTCAGACCCAATATTTATTTCTCGTTTCAAAAAACATTTTTCCATTTTAATTTCTGATCCTGACTCTCATTTAAAACAGCAATAACAAATTGTTCATGTAAACCTTTTATGAACGAAAGGAGGAATGGGTTTGCAAAACGCTAAACCGTAGCGAGGACTTCTCTTTCGCCAAATTACATTCAATCTTTACTTTTCTACTGTTCTGATGTATTTATTTTCCCTTGTGTCGCCATTTCAAAATCCCTTCGAAAGAACATTCTATTATTTATTGTTTCCATTACAAGCAGTAATTAGAAGTTGAATGGTTTTGAAGCAGCTGTCTTTTTTAACTAACGTTTATTAATTCAGGTGTTAAGCATTGCTGACGGTTCCCCAGAACCACAGCTCTGTTACCCAGGCACAGATTTTTCAAAATGTGGAACCTGACTGCTTCTAACTATTAACAAATGGAATGCTGCACGAATGTTCCATGTGGTTTCTTTACAAATTAAGTTTACAGGCTACAGTTTAATTTTTATGATCTAGTAAAACAGATGGCTGCAGGTTTCTCCAGTGCTATGATCAACTACTTTGATCTTTATTCCAAGTATCTGGATATTTATGAGATGTCTGGGCCACAGAAACGGAAGAAATTACAGAATGTGACGGAGCCTAAATTTTCCAAAAGGTTGATCAATATTCATTTGAAGAATGCCGTTTTCGCTCCATCTGCAGCATTCTCTTCTTGGCACTGTTAGCACTTACCAGTTTGATATTTTGTGAACGTTAATTAGGCCTCTGAGAAATTTCAATAATTTTCAGACATTTTCCTGGTGTTCTCTCTAAATACTATATCATGGCCGTCTATTGAGGCCAGGATCTGAGCTCTTGATTTTTAAAGAACTCAAATTGAAGACTACAAAGAGGATTTGCTCTGGATTAGTTAACTTTATTCTCTTGTACATTCTTAGTTTCACTTCAGTAGTCAGGTGCATTTATGGCATTGTTGAGTCAAGCCAATTTCTGTCCTAACTTTAGACGGTTGAATTCTCCTAATACTTGTACATCTTTAGAGGAAAAAGGAAATTTGTGGATTCTAGCAATTGTGACTAAATTGTGAAACTGTTACAAATTGATCTGGAACCAAATTTGTCCATAGACATAATACTGGCAACAACTGTATGAAGGACAATTTGTATTGATGTAGCACTTTGCAGGACCTCAGTCCTAAAGTGTTTTACAGTCAATGGAGTACTTGTGAACTGTAGTCACTATTGAAATGTAGCAAACATGGCAGCCAATTTCAGCGCAGCAAAATTCATGAAGGTCCATGCCTCCTGCTGTAAAACAGTGCATAATTCCAAACATGATCCAGTTAATGGGAACAGCAGCTGAGGTGTTTCCTCAGGTTTTTTGTCTCCACAGTATCACTTCCTCAGTGGCCTGAAACAAAGGATAAAGAGTCTCACCTACTATTATGACTGGTACCAGTACCCAAGAGACCTTGGACATCACTAGAATTGAGAGCTGACGCTGCATTCTAGATTGGGGCACGACCAAACCTACTGAATCAGAGGTGGCAAACTTCCACTGAACCGGTGGCCACTCTCGATGTTGGATGCCAACCCATCACGGTGGGACAATCTGGAATGGGGCGTAATCCTTTCATCTTTGGATTCAAAAGTGAAACACTCATATCCCAAAAGTTCACTTCAGTCTAGAATGTCCAGAAGTTATAAGTATTATCCTTACATGCGGCTTTCAACAATGAGACAAGAATCAACAGGGGCATGATTGAAATGCGCAGTCTCTCTAGACTCCAACATGTCCGTTTTCCCTCTTGCCACTTTCCTCCAATGTGAGGTTGTATTTAAAATACATGTGGAACCATCCCTCCCATGCAATGCAAATTACAAAATGTGGAGCTGTTCCATCTCAGGACTCAGCTATAATTGCTTGGACCACCTTAGTGCCGAGTGGTTTGTGTGTGTTTACAGCAACCAGCCACCTGGCATACTCCTGCCTGTCAGGAAGTACAAGATTAAGGTGGAGATTCTGGCGTCTCCTCGTGGCATGTTTCCCGGAAGCAGGAGGCAGCCCTCCATTAGCCGGCAGCATGATCTTCTGGTCCCGCTGCTTTCAAAGGGATTTCCCTTTGACTCCACTCCACAATACCGGGAAATCCATCGCGGGGGGTGCACCATCAGTGGGACCAGAAGGTCCCGCTGGCATGAACAGCCTGAAGATCTTGCCCTAAGTTTCAGGTGGAATCTTCCCAACTTAGACCCTGGCTAAACAGTAGGACAAGTAGCGGATCCCAAATGGTGAATGTGCAAGGCTTTTCCAAGGTTCCTTAACTGAGCAACAGCATTGTGACCCTGCCTCCAGGTTCCTCAACCAATCTGGGAAGATGAGCGGGATTACAAGGATTTCTAATTAAGGCGGCCATGACGTGGATCAGAAAGGCTGAAGTGGACATGTCAATCACAGGAATGGAAAAGCGACTTGGGAAGCTGATTCCCAGGTCTCTCACTCTTACGTGGAAATCTTGCAGTGAATCTGTGAGGCTGCAGTGAGGTGAGGGAAGGAGGATGGGGGTTAATCACTCCAAGGAAGCAGGCATGGATGCAAGTGGCCGAGGAAATCACCAAACAGGAATGTGTGTTTTTTCCAGTCTGGCGTTCCGGAATCTCCTTAGGCTTGATAGATGAATGGTAAAACACTTTCAGATGCCAATCCCCGCACTTCTAATTTCACAGCATTTTCCTGCACAGCCCTTCCGAGAACAACGTACTTTGCAGCTCATTCTTCTCTCTCCAGATACTTAACACCCCTATTTGAACAACTAAATTTCATGCTCACCTTTATCCTGCTGTACTCCTGCACTCATGCCTCACTGTCACCCTCCCCAAACATTGTCCTTCCTTGCTACTTACATCAGCCACTACAGGCTCTCACATCTCTCTTTTTTCTCACCTTTTGGAAGAGAGCACAACTTCAGAGAGAGACAGAGATCGCTTGGAGAAACAGGATGGCCTCCAGTAACAGGCACCTTAGGAGACACAACCATTGCCTGTACAGCTGGTCCACAATGACCTTCTGAAAATGTCTGGGCTTCCTGAGGCACTGGTGCTCACATATGTCAAGAGGGCTGATCATCTGCCCATGTATTTTGTGTTCGGAGATCTTGCCTCCTTTCTGTCCATCCACTCTGTTCTGTGAAGGAGCCATGTGGCTGAGGAGAAGATGTTGCTCTTGTTTCTGAGGCTGTTGTTACTCCTCTTGTCCTTCGTCAGAGGTGCAAATTGGAGCTGCATGGGGGTTTGCCGCTTGCCGAACAAACTCCACACTGTCACCGAAGGCTGGAATCGAACCTGGGTCTCTGACACTGTGAGGCAGCGGTGCTACCCACTATACTGTCGTGCTGAAAGATAAACAGGACCATCACATTTGACATGTGTAGTAATTATAAATAGGTTCATAGAATCCCCCACCTCCACCCCATCCCTGTAGCCCAGCAACCCCACCCAGCCTTTTTTGGACACTAGGCAATTTAGCAAGGTCAATCCACCTACCCTGCACATCTTTGGACTGTGGGAGGAAACTGGAGCACTGAGAAAACCTACGCAAACACAGGGAGAACGTGCAGACTCTGCACAGACAGTGATCCAAGCGTGAATCGAACCTGGGACCCTGGAACTGTGAAGCAACTGTGCTAATTACTGAGCGACCCTGTTGCCCTAGGTTGCGTTGAAGTGTGTAAAGTGTGTGAAGACACTACATCAGTTGGAAAGAATGGGAGATTTGTGAGTTGCCTGGAAGATTAAGTGTAGTGGCCATGCTTCAAAGACGTTTCCTGTGCGAATACAAACAAATGACTTTCACAGTTGCCAAAAAGCATGCATTAACATGCATAATCTGGTACCAATGGTTGCACGTGAAAGGAATATTTAGATTTGATAGAGTTCATGGACTCCTCTGTGTTTTATCCAGTGTACGTTCCTGTGCCCACTATCTAAATCCCTGGATCCTTGTGTCTGGATGTTGTTTGCTTGGGATAGAGTGAGTGTGCTAATGTGTGGTGTAAATTTCTAGTGGGGCCGATGATACTTGCTTGGGGATAGATACCGAGAGAATGTAGCAGGAAAGGCATTATGACATTTCTCCTGTCAAATCTTACAGCATAAAAAATCTTTTCAGCCTATCTTGCCTGTGACAACTCTTTGAAAAAGCTGTCCAAATTAGTCCTGAGACCTAGCTTTGTTCCTCATAACGTTGTCGATCTTATCAACTAAATGTTAAATTTCCTTTTGAAGGTTTTCCCACCACCCTTTCAGATAATACAATCCAGATCATAACAACATTCAGTGTGAAAAGCTTTCTCCGCATCTCACTGCCATTATATTTTTTTCCCAATTATTTGTATTCTGTGGCCTTTTGTTACTTGCGTGAAGAAACCATTTCTCCCTGCTTTCTTTCACCAAACCATTCAGAATTTTAATGCCTCTCGTAGGTCTCCCCTTCACCATCTATTCTGAAAGCTTCTCCAGCCTCTTTACATAACCAAAGTTCATAAAGAGGTTAACTACCCCACCTTCATCAGTTCCCTCGGTTACCGAATCAAATAATTCAATTAAGTTAATTGGACAAATCCACAGTGTCTGTTCTTTATTGGTCTATACTTCTCCTAGAGTGAATTAACTTTATCCTTGACAATGGTCTCTTTAGTTTTCCCAACAGTGACAGTAGACTGGCTGGCCTGTAGTTACCTAGTTCATCCTTTTTTCCTGTTTTGAATTTGAAATCCCCCATGCCTCTGGCAACACACGCACTTTATACACCATTTGTGAGAACCCATGGTGGCACAGTGACGCAGCACTGCTGCCTCACAGCGCTAGGGACCCAGGTTCAATTCTGGCCATGGGTGACTGTGTGAAGTCTGCACATTCTACCCGTGTGTGCGTGGGTTTCCTCCATCAGTCCAAAGATGTACAGGTTTGGTGGATTGGCCATGCGAAAATGCCCATTAGTGTCCAAAGGTTAGGTGGGGTTATGGGGATGAGGTGGGGGGGAGTGGGCCTTGGTGTGGTGCTCTTTCAGAGGATATGTGCAGACTCGGTAGGCCAAATGCCCTCCTTTTGCACTATAGATATTCTATGATTCTAAGCCATCAGTGGAAGCAGCATCACAGGAATTTGTTTCATACATGCTTTGTAAGACTAGAGTAAATAAGAGGAAGATTGAGCAGGGGAAAGTGATTCACATGAATTTGGTGATGGTGCAGGCCTCTTGAATAATGTGAACTTTTAGCTGTGGTCTTCTCATCTGGCTGGAGTACTCTCTATTTCCTCTTTCCACAAGATTGCCAGTACATCCTTCTCGTGTAAATAGATTAGCCTTGGAAGGCCACACGTCGTGATGATGGACATTTGTTTTGATGACAAACATACATCAATCAGCGACATTATTAAAGGGACAATTATTTCAGCCAAGTGTTTGAAAGGTTGTGAATGGAAAAAATACTTCAGGAGAAAGTCAATAGTGCAGAATATACTTCAATAAGCATAGAGTGCAAACATGACAAGTGGTTCAAGTCAGTATGAAGGGTCATGGATATGCTTGATAGACTGAATTAATGGAAGTGTATGGTTTTATTATCTTAACTAAATTGGTAAGATTATCAAATGCGGAGTTTGCCATCTTCTACATTGCTTTTTTAAAATAAATTTAGAATATATAAAATAAAATTATTTTTTTTTAAATTAAGGAGCAATTTAACGTAGCCAGTCCACCTACCTTGCACATCTTTGGGTTGTGGGGGCGAAACACAGGGAGAATGTGCAAACTCCACGCGGACAGTGAACCAGAGCCGGGATTGAACCTGGGACCTCAATGCCGTGAGGCAACAGTGCTAACCACTATGTCATCGTGCTGCCCTTATCTTCTGGCATTTCTGCTGCACAGCTTTCCCGGGTCTTGCAATGCTCCGAGCCAAGAGTACACTTTCTGTTATGCACTTGCTGCATCAACATTTCTATGGCTGCTGTAAAGAAATGGGCCACTCTATGCTCTGCTGGATTGCTCGTGGATATATTTGCATACAGCAGGTTGCTGCCTTGCAAGCCACAATGATTATCCTTTAAATTCTGCAGCATCACAGGAGGTCCATGGCATGTCACTGTGAAGTCCAGTTGATGCCCAAACCATGAACACATTGAACTGTAAGTGTCACAAAGATCTCTTCATATTTTCCTATTAAAGTAGAATAAGTTCAGGATACATTTTTAAACAATAAAAGTGACCCTTCAAATTGTTGATGAGTACAGTGCCCAGGATGGTATTGAGCTATACTGACCAACTAATTTTTCACCACTTCATACTACTTTAGCTGATCTCAGGTGGACTGGCCTTAGCGGGGACAAAATCATCAAACCTGCCATTGTATCTGATGAACTTCCTTGCCTCCTCCCTACATAAGAACATATTGCGTAGTCACTCACATGAACTGAAACCTGCGCCTTGTGTTCTGATGAACACGTCAGTGGAGAATCAGAGGGACATATATTGACAACATCATTTCCATGGTTACGGCAGACACTGCTTTCCTGTTAAAGTGAACAACATTGTTTTTGAATATAAAATCTTTTTCTTTTAAATATCAAATATTAAAATATTCATAAATAAATGTGTATGCACATATATTAAAGTGAAATCATTTTTCAAAACTGAGAGTTAATTTTACATTCCAATATTCTGCTACAAAAGGATTGCATGGGTTGTATGTAATCACAGGTACGTATTTTCCTATTTTAACAGTAGCTGTGGGTTTGGACATGACTTAGTGTCTTCTTACTCTGCTGCTGGAGATTGGTCAATTTTGCGTGAGGATCAGATTGGGTTTAGTTGTGGTCAGCAGCTATAGTTCATAGGTCTCACTATCTGGGTTCCTGTACGAAGAATGACTACTTAGAGGCTGACTAGAGCCAATGGAATTTTACACCAAAAACACAGGAACAGCAATATGATGGAATCACCATTGCCTCCAAATTCCCCTTCAAGTCATGCACTTTAACCTTTGCTGGGTCAATATCCTGGAATGCTTTACCTAATAGCATTATCACCAGGACTACAGTTCAATAAAGGGCCCACCCATCAGCACCTGCTCAGCTCAATGTATGTCAACCTTCTCAGCATCTCCCACATTACAAGAGCAAATTAAAAAACATTTAGTGTCTTTTAAAGAGGAAAGGAGAAAATTTGAGGAAAACAGTTGCTCGCAAAAATACCAAACCTTACTTTTTGCAATGCACATTAATTGAAATGAAAATCGCTTATTGTCACGAGTAGGCTTCAATGAAGTTACTGTGAAAAGCCCCTAGTTGTCACATTCCGGCGCCTGTCCAGGGAGGCTGGTACGGGAATCGAACTGTGCTGCTGGCCTGCTTGGTCTGCTTTAAAAGCCAGTGATTTAGCCCAGTGAGCTAATTGTAGGTCATAATTAAATAATGGCAGTTAGTGTTACAGAATCATGGATTTATGGCTCAGTTCTTCATTACATTTGTCGTATCTGTAGTTTTCTATTTGAACCAGCAGTACAAACAAGAGGCAAAAATAAATGCAATTTCAAATGAAACTTATGGGATGCTGGGCTTGTTCAATAAAAGCAGAAAATAATTAGAGTGCACAGCAGGTTAGTTAACACTCGAAAGAGGAAAAATAGGACAAAGTTTTAATTGAGATCTTTGATCAATGCTGGCATGACAAGGTGGAGAAGCTCTTTTAGGACTAACCAAAACAGCAAGAGGGATGATAAACTGCACAATATTGCCTAGTGATCTGTTACTCAATTCCAGTTTAGCTGTTTTTTTAACCCGTAATGAGACAAAAAGGTTTTCATTACAGCTGACTCTGATTGTTAACCCTTCTGCATTTGTAACTCTGCAGGAGACAGAATTAAGTAGACAATGAAATGTTGAAAGAGTCACCCTGAGACCATCAAGTGCATCATTCTGATTTTTTTTTTTAATTAGGCAAAGCGCATGAAGGGCTAAAGGGCACGGGAACAGCTGAAAATGAAAAATTAAGTCATGATTAGACGATGCCAAGTTTGGGGTTTGAAGAAAGAGAAACACAGGTTGAGGAGTTTGCAACAAGTTATATTGCAAGACGTCCAGGGTTTACATACCCTAAAATAATCAGACACAACATTATGAGTTCCTATAGAGCCAAAGACCCTATTAAAATAAATTCCTGTAACCACGCACAATTCACATAATCTTCTTGCACTATTTGAATGTCAAAATAATTTCCAGTTTTGAAAATACTTTCATTTTGATATATGCAGAGAATCATGTTGGTGACTGATATTGAGGATGGCACGGTAGCACCATGGTTAGCATTGTTGCTTCACAGCGGCAGGGACCCAGGTTCGATTCCCGGCTTGGGTCACTGTCCAAAGTCTGCACATTCTCCCCGTGTCTGCGTAGGTTTCCCCTGGGTGCTCCGGTTTCCTCCCACAAGTCCCAAAAGACTTGCTTGTTAGGTAATTTGGACATTCCGAATTCTCCCCCAGTGTACCCAAACAGGCGCAGGAATGTGGCGACTCGGGGATTTTCACAGTAACTTCATTGCAGTGTTAATGTAAGCCTACTTGTGACACTAATAAAGATATTATTATTAAATACTTTGCATTGATTCCTTGAGAAAAAGGGAAGATTTTAAACTCAAAGATGATATTGTTCACTTTTACAAATTGTGCTTGTGATAACCATAGAAATGGTGTCCATATTTCTTTCCCTTATTCCCGACTACCCCATGCTCATTAGAGCACAATGCGCAGGTAAATCAGGCTATAATTTAACTGAGCTGAATCAGGGCTGGATTTTGTCAGGAAAGTAGTGGTCCCGACAATGACCTGTGATGTCAGGGGCAACCCCCTCGGCTGTTTCAGGGAATCCAGGCTGGATTCAATGGTAATCCATCTGGAGCTGTCATCGGGGCTTCGATTAAGAAATGAAAGCCCTCCTTCCAGAACTGCTAGCTCAGCAGTCACAGCAACACCACCCAAAGTGATGGCTACTGTTGGGGCTGCACCCAACCCAGAGATACAGCAAGGGATGCTGCCGCACCAAGGGAAATATGGTCAGGCAGGACGTGGAAGGTGGGGATTTGGTTGGTGAGGACGGTGAGATAGTAGCACTGGGCGAAGGGGGGTAGGGGACCAAAGATAGAATGCAGCTGTGGCAGGAAGAGACTCTTATGTGGCCACTTAAATGGCACAATTGGCCTCTAAGTAGTAGGTATCTGCCCCACCACTGACAAAATGCCATGGCAACAGGAAGGCAACAGGAATTCCAAGCTCCCCACTGACAACTACCCTCCCTCCTGATTTTTCTGTTCCCACCTCCCTGTCCACCCCCCACCTCCGACCCTCCCCTGTCTCCCAGCCCTCTACTGCAGACCTCTTAAAATTCAGCACCATGTCTCAATTCAACAGTAGAGAGAAGGCAAGTTAATCATATGGATTGGTGAATTTGTAGTTTAGAAGGAACAAGGTAGGAAAATCCAGGAGATTTGATAAACTGGAGAAATGCACTAAAGTTGTAATGGTGAAATTATAGTGGATCTTTCCAGCATAAACTTTACACAAGAAACCTCATAGTGGAGCTTTACACTGGAGCAACATTTTTTAAGGAACCTGTTGAAGTTTAGTTTCAAGTTAATATTTTCCTGAACCAAAGCAATATTGATATATGATGCGATGAAAAGAATAAAAGAGTAAACAAGGTTAAAGTAGATAATGACCGAAAGGAACAATAGGCACACCAATATTCAGATTTCAAGGATAGACTATAGGGGTTTCCTGAGTTAGTGCCCAAGTGGACTACTCAGACACAGCAAATATTGGAATATCAGCCAAATTGAAGTATACACGTGTAAAGGAGCCCACCCAATTGTCCAATAAATCTGGCCATTGCCCTTGTAGTACCTCCCTTAACAATCTGAAATAGAACAATTAACATAAGTATCTGAACTTGCACCATATTCAACATAGAAATCCATGGGGGTTGACTTTCTTCTCCTGCCGTCTGCAGGACAACAAACATATAAGTATACCTGAGGTAAATGCTGTGTGAGGGAAAGAGCGTGGCTTTCCTGGCCAGGGTTTTCGTACTGGGAACAGTGCCCTTCTACTATTGTAACGAAGTTGCAGCCTTCTTGACGTGCTGTAGTCCATGTCCTGTCGGAATACCCACAGTTCTGTTAGAGAGGGAGTTCTTGGTCTTGACTCAGCGTCAGTGAAGCAACGGTGATATAATTCCAAGTCAGGATGATGTGTTACTTGGAGGGGAACTTTCTGGTGGTTGTGTTGCCAAGTGTCGGCAGTCCTTTTTCTTCTAGGTGGTAGAGGCTGAGGGTTTGAAGGTAGTGCTGAAGGAGCCTTGGTGAGTTGCTGCAGTGCATCTTGTAGATGGTTCACACTGCTGCCACTGTGCAGAAGTGGTGGATGAACATTTGAGGTGTTGGATGCGGTGTTGATCAAGTGGGTCACTTTGTCCTGGATGGTGTTTAGCTTTTTGAATGTTTTTGGAGCTGCCTGCAAGCCTGCTTGCCTGTCTGAGAACCTGCTCATTGCTGTTCCAGAACAGCAATCCAATCCTTAGGCCAGAAAATTACTTTGGGCAGGATGGCGGAATCCATTAAAAAAAACATTGTCAGGCTCTCCCCAGTAAACATGCAGGCAGATCACAAAGTCTATGGCAGGATAAGTCTCATTACAAGATAATCATTTGCACCTCTCTATGAAAGGATGTGCTGGACAAAGTGAAACAAAACTCTAGTAATGAGGGCTGAAAGATGATTCTATAAGCTTCATTCCCCCACCATTTTCTTTTCCTTCCACCTGGAACCTGAGCATTCTCCTTTTGAGCTGCTATTAGTAGCCTATTGCCAAATTATGCTGAATGGGTCACAAAATATACTGAAATGTAATAACAAGGCAGAAAATGGTAAGCGATCTCTTATGAAATCTCTGTGGATCAAAGTTTTTACTGTGATCCGCGCAGGATTGCTGCTACCTTATTGAAACAGTTGGGTGCCTGCAGTTCATCTTCCTCCCCACCCCCATTCCCAGGAGGGTCTGCCACCAGAACAGGTATAGTTGAAAGGCAGAATGTACAGAACCGTCGAGGCGTCTGCATTCTCTCAGGAACACAGCTGCTTGTACAGGAAATGCTGTTTTTCCCCATCAGCCCAATAACTTGGAAAGTATTGGGCCTGGCTTGGCACAACTAGCTGCGTAGGATGCAGTTCCTAGCTTCAAACCTTTGAGACAAGAAACATTCAGATGGTCCCGTTCCTGACAAACAGTATGCGGGCTCCCAGAGGACAGAGAGGCCCTTATTGACCTCACAAGGATGCTTTTCAAGAGCGATTTATATTCTATTCTGTGAGTCACATCAAAAAGCTTACTATATGTCAAAATAATTGCCTCTTAAATATTGTAATCAGCATATTTAATTTGTATCATATGACCAAGTTAGTATAGATTTACGTGTATATGAATATTATTCTTATAATTTTCTATACATATGTATATATTTACACCATATATATATTGCTACAGAACAGTAGTTTCAGATCATTTTATCTTCACACCAGTTGCAATATTACTGCCCCTGCATGTCTCACCATACACCCCAGGTTGAATCGAAGCATTGACCAATCAAGGAAGCCACGACTGACTTATTAATATTGAAACGGGCAGCACGGTGGCCTAGTGGTTAGCACAAACGCCTCACGGCGCTGAGGTCCCAGGTTCGATCCCGGCTCTGGGTCACTGTCCGTGTGGAGTTTGCACATTCTCCCCGTGTCTGCGTGGGTTTCGCCCCCACAACCCAAAAATGTGCAGAGTAGGTGGATTGGCCACGCTAAATTGCCCCTTAATTGGAAAAAATAATTGGGCAATCTAAATTTAAAAAAAAAAAAAAAAAAAATTAATATTGAAACCAGCAACTCCCCCTGCTGCATTTTAATTGCCCCTCTCCTGATTTCCCCCAGCCCCATGTCTTTTCCGAACTCTGGGGAATACCTCCTGCATTGAGATTCTACGTTCTCTGGATGTAATAATTAAATGTGTAGCGTTGCTACCTGCACGACACATGCTGAGTTCCCTGAGGATACGGGCGTCCTCTGCATGTTGATTTGGCGCTATCCTGATGTTACATAATCAAACTGACTGATGTGATGGCAGGATCCAAGATTTACACAATGCTGGTTCTGGACATGCCTGCCAGTAGTAGCATTATTTAAAGGGCCAGGTACCCTGATTGCAATAACTTTGTTGAACCTTTTTCCATCGTAAAATGTCTTTAAGCACCCTGGAGGATTTTTGGAAGTGTTGTGGTGAGTTCCTGGATTTGGTATAGAGTGCTGCATCTTCACAGGAATAGCAGTGATGTAGGTAACCTGTGCAGACAAAGGCTGCAACAGGTACAGGGGGAGGCAGTGGCAGCCTCTGTCTGCAGCACGACAGGGAGATGGAACAGAGGCTGTTCTGAGAGAAAGCCCTACACAGTGCCCTTTGGCAAGTTGGACTCCGACTCATCCTTGCTCCTTGACTGACAGGAGGCTGTCAGCAATTTGGTGTGCATGCCCATTAGCACTATATATGCTGCCCATTAAGGACCTCATCTGAGTCTTTTGCAGCAAATGTTCGGGGGTCTAGTCTAGGATCATAACACTCCACGGGACCATGTCATCTCTCCTCATGTCCACGCACCACAAACGTCTCCAGGATCATATCCATGCTATGGATCCCGCTGACTGTCCTGTTGTTTGATTTGCAAGAATTTCCAATGCAGCCATCCTTTGAGCGGTTTCCTTTTAATAGGCAGCAGTACTTTGAGAAGAGCAGGCAGCCTGTATCATCTGATTGACCAATTCTGCTACATTCTGCTATCAACACCTCCTGCTGAACTCACTGACAGCACGAAGAAGCAAAAAACACCACTGAAAGCACAGAAGCCAGTGCCATACTCATTCAGATGAGCTGAGTACATTCATATCACGTTCTAGCCACTTTGATTTGAATGAGCGTGTGCACTTGCGACCCACAACCCGTGCATCCATAAATGAGGGACATAGATTTCTAGACCTCTTTCTGTTGTTCTAACATCTTGGGTTGAATTTCCATCCCAAGGTGGGAGTTGGTTTTGAGGCGAGAATGCTGGGAAAATTTCAGCAATGAGTGGAATGCCAGTTTTCCGACATGATCCCTCCTCCCAATGATTTTGGTGGAGCCATCTTGTCAGGGTCACAACATTCTATCCAAAAGTGGATTATAATTAATTTAGACACGTTAACTGAGCTTGTTGCAGGGTCGTTTGAGATTTTCACGTGATGCATCGAGAACACATTAGTGAGCAGCGAGTCCGAGGAAAAGAGGTGACTGAACAGTGGGGAGTCATTCATGGATCCAGGAACCACTTCCCACACTGTTTTATACTCAGAGAGGAGTCCCTGCTTTGGCACACAGTGGCAATTGCAAAAGCAGAAGGGCACGATTCTCCGCTGCCCACGACGGGTCGGAGAATACCGGGAGGGCGTCCCCGACATTTTTCACGCCCTCCCGCTATTCTCCCCCCCCCCCCCCCATGGCCACCCCACGACACGAATCGCTGTTCGCCATTTTTTACGGCGAACAGCGATTCTCCCCAGGCCGATGGGCAGAGTTTCCAGGCCTTTACGGCCGTTTTTACGGCAGCAAACACACCTGTCATCGTGCGCGTCAGCCGGCGTGACATTTGGCGCGCGGACTTAGCGACGGTCGCTAAGGCCGCGATGCTATGCTTCACGGGGCCCCGCTGCTAGCCCCGCCTGGGGGGGAGAATCGGGTCCCGGGAGGGGGCGCGGAGGCTGCCATGAAACACGGCCAGTTTCACGGCAGCCTTTACGACTCGCCACATTTGCGGAGAATCGCACCCAGAGTGTTTCACTGTTGATAATGATGTAAGTCACCACACTGCAAACTGCGAGGGTCACCATCTGTCATCCCCGACTATGTTGTTCAGACTGAAAAAATATTTAATTTGTTCTATACACTGGGTCTAATTCCCAGTCTCGGCATCAAACGCCTCAAGCTTACCTGATAGCGGCATATCTGCTACCTGTGGGGAGGCACCTGTGGTGAAGTCTAAACGAGGTGGGCCCGGTCCAGAGAAAATGGCACCGCTTACAACTCCACTTGACTCTCGTCGCCAGTGTAAGGTCTCAGGCAAACGACCACTCGGAAGCGATGTCTGTAAGAAACGTTTGGTTTTATTCGGGTTACTACACACTCCTTCTGCTCCCTGAAGGGTCTCCCGCACCCGGCCCTCACCTGGGCCGGGGTATTTAGATCCCAGCAGTGCTTTGAACAGTGGGGGTTAGCACCGCCCCCTCATCTGGGTAGATTGTATTCAGGTGAGGCCGCAGGGACTCTGATGTTGCAGATGTCATGTGAGAGTACCTTTAAGAAATGAGTGTTTTTTAGAGAATAACTGTAGTGGATGTAGCTTTAAGAAATGGGCATTTATTACTGCAGCGTTTCAGTGTTGGAGCTGCAGCCAGCCACAAAAGATGCAATGTTGTTCTCTCTGCCATGTAAAGACTATCTCTAGATCATTTGGTGAATTCAGAGTGATAACTGTTCTCAGGAGTTAATTTAAACCTGATGTGCTTCTGTTAAAAGGTTTTTTTTATGTCTTATGGATGTTAAAAAGAAAGTTTAAGGATGGCTTAGTGTTGTATTCTTTGGGGGTTGTATTTGAATTGGTGGTTGCTAAGATGTTCACTGTATGTTTTTAAAAAGGTTAACTTGTTCATAGAATAAACATTGTTTTGCTTTAAAAAAATACTGTTAGATGTCTGCTGCACCACACCTGTAGAGTGGGCCGTGGGCTCCCTTATGTGTTAGGCAGGTTGGTTCGATGTGGACTGCACTCGATGCAGGGAAGTTAGAAACAGACGTCTAACACTGGACAAGATCCAACACTGTTTTATTCAACTATAGAACTGCTATCCATATTCAGCTGTGGGACGACACTATACTGATCTGACTGGTAACCTTGTAGTAGCCTGACCAGACTTACTAGCTATCGCATGGTGTTTGCACTTGCTAGCTCGTGGACTATGACTGTCTCAGTAGCTGGGTCCCGAGAGAGCGCGAAACCTAGTGCTCTCTGGCTTTATAGTGGTAGTGTCCTGTCTGGTGATTGGCTGTACTGTGTTGTATGCTTACTGGTCATTCTATGTGTCAATCACTGCCTGTCTGCATCTCATTATATACATGAGTGGATATTATGACATCTCCCCCTTTTTTTTTAGTTAAATAAATATTGAGGTATGTATACGTATATGCCTGACTACATACAAACGGTGCTTGAACAAACGTATATACATGGGAAGGTGTTGATAGTGCAGATACATGGCAAACGAAGCAATATTTACAAAGGTTAAATCGATGAATTCAGTCACAAAATTTACAAACGTTCAGTCTACAGATACAGTTTTTGTCGTGGGCGACGAATTCTTGTCGATCGCCGCAGAGGTGGATCAGGAGCCAGCTGCACGTGGATAGGTAGGATCGCTGCCATCACGGTGGTCGCGTGGGCCGGCAGGATCGCTAAAAGATCGCTGGCCTCGTGGCAGGGTACGTCCTGAGAAAGTATGATGACCGGCGGAGCACAGCGGTCAGGTGATGGGCGTGGAACTCTTCGCAATGCCCGTCTGTTGCATTGTAGCGGGGAGCCATCAGCCATGCGGACGAGGAAAGACTTTGGGGCAACTTGTTTGACAACAACAGCTGTGGCTGACCAGCTGCCCTCAGGCAACTGGTGCGAACATGATCGGCTGGAGCCAGCTCGGGTAGATCCGTGGCATGAGCATCATATGTGGCCTTCTGTTGGGCCCGGGACTGCTGCATTTTTTGGAAAACCGTGAGGTGGTCAACGTCTGGACATGGATGGCTGGAACTGTGGTCCTCAGAGTGCGATTCATGAGCATCTGCGCTGGAGACAACCCAGTGGACAGTGGGGTTGCCCTGTATGCCAGCAGCCAGGCTGAAGACGGAGCCTGAGTCTGCAGCTTTGCACAGCAACCGGTTGACAATATGGACCCCTTTCTCGGCCTTCCCATTTGATTGCGGGTAGTGGGGACTGGAGGTAATATGACGGAAGTTGTAGGACTGTGCAAAATCAGACGATTCCTGGCTGTAAAAGCATGGACCGTTGTCGCTCATTACCATGAGCGGTATCCCGTGCCTGGCGATCCCACCTATCCACGTGATTAGTAAGTTTGCAGACGACACAAAGGTTGGTGGAATTGCGGATAGCAATGAGGACTGTCAGAGGATACAGCAGGATTTAGATCGTTTGGAGTTTGGGCAGAGAGATGGCAGATGGAGTTTAATCCGGACAAATGTGAGATAATGCATTTTGGAAGGTCTAATGCAGGTAGGGAATATACAGTGAATGGTAGAACCCTCAAGAGTATTGAAAGTCAGAGAGATCAAGGTGTACAGGTTCACAGGTCACTGAAAGGGGCAACACAGGTGGCGAAGGTAGTCAAGAAGGCATACGGCATGCTTGCCTTCATTGGCCAGGGGCATTGAGTATAAGAGTTGGCAAGTCATGTTGCAGCTGTATAGAACCTTAGTTAGGCCACACTTGAAGTAGAGTGTTCAATTCTGGTCACCACACTACCAGAAGGATGTGGAGGATTTAGAGAGGGTGCAGAAGAGATTTACCAGGATGTTCCCTGCTATGGAGGGCATTAGCTATGAGGAGCGGTTGAATAAACTCGGTTTGTTCTCACTAGAATGATGGAGATTGAGGGGCGACCTGATAGAGGTCTACAAAATTATGAGGGGCAGAGACAGAGTGGATCGTCAGAGGCTTTTCCCCAGGTTAGAGGGGTCAATTACTCGGGGGGGGGGCATAGGTTTAAGGTGCGAGGGGCAATGTTTAGAGGAGATGTACGAGGCAAGTTTTTTTACACGGAGGGTAGTGGGTGCCTGGAACTCGCTGCCGGAGGATGTGGTGGAAGCAGGGACGATAGTGATATTTAAGGGGCATCTTGATAAATACATGAATAGGATGGGAATAGAGGGATACGGACCCAGGAAGTGTAGAAGATTGTAGTTTAGTCGGGCTGCATGGTCGGCACGGGCTTGGAGGGCCGAAGGGCCTGTTCCTGTGCTGTATTTTTCTTTGTTGTTCTTTGTTCTTTGCAGGCTTTGATGACCGCCTTCGACGTGAGGTCGGACAGTTTCACCACTTCTGGGTAACTGGAGAAGTAGTCGACCAGGAGTACATAGTCATGCCCCTTGGCGTGGAAAAGGTCGACACCTACTTTGGACCACAGAGAGGTCACGATCTCGTGCTGTTGAAGGGTTGAGCCGGTTGAAACTTCTGACAGGTGGGGCAGTTGAGGACCGTGTTGGCAATGTCCTGGTAAATGCCCGGCCAATAAACCACCTCCCGAGCTCTGCGTCGGCATTTCTCGACTCCAAGGTGACCCTCATGGAGTTGACCCAGCACCATAGCCTGCATGCTCTGAGGAATAACGATCCTGTCGAGTTTCAGAAGGATTCCCTCCACAACCGTCAGCTCATCTTTTACGTTAAAGAATTGGGGACATTGTCCCTTCTGCCAGCCATGGGTAAGGTGCTGCATCATACGCTGCAGTAGAGGATCCTTGGCCATTTTCTTACGAATTTGGACCACCCATTCGTCAGAGGCTGGGAGGTTGGTGGCACACAATTGCACTCGCGCTTCTATGTGGCAGATGAAGTCACCTTGTTCACACGGTGTGGTGATGGACTGGGATAGGGCATCTGCAATGATCAGCTCTTTGCCTGGCGTGTAGACAAGTTCGAAGTCATAGCAGCGGAGTCAAAGAAGAATTCGCTGTAAACGAGGTGTCATGTCATTTAAATCCTTCTGGATTATGTGGACTAGAGGCCTGTGGCCCGTTTCGACCGTGAATTTCGGTAGGCCGTAAGCGCAGTCATGAAACTTGACTATTCCTGTCAGGAGACCCGGACACTCCTTTTCGATCTGGGCATACTGTTGCTCAGTGGGCGTCATGGCCCTAGAGGCATACGCTACTGGAGCCCAGGACAAGGAGTCATCTCGCTGGAGGAGCATCGCCCCAATGCCGTCCTGGCTTGCATCAGGTGATATCTTGGTTTCCTTGGTTGGGTCGAAGAACGCTAGAACTGGGGCTGTAGTGAGCTTTGCCTTCAGCTCCTGCCATTCCGCTTCATGTGTGGGCAGCCACCGGAATTCCGTTGACTTCTTGATGAGATGGCGGAGGGCCGTGGTGTGGGATGCCATATTGGGAATGAATTTCCCGAGAAAGTTGACCATCCCGAGGAAGCGGAGGACCTCCGTCTTGTCCTCCTGGGTCTTCATGGTGTTGATCGCCAAGACCTTGTCAGCGTCTGGCCGCACACCCTGCAGCGAGATGTGGTCACCTATAAACTTAATATCCGATTGACCAAATGAGCACTTGGCCCTGTTGAGCTGGAGACCATGTTCATGAATTAGCTGGAAGACCTTCTTGAGGTGAGCAATGTGTTCCTGGGGTGCTGTGGACCAGATAATCACGTCGTCCACGTGTACCCGCACCCCCTCGATGCCCTCCATCATCTGCTCCATGATGCGGTGAAACACTTCGGAGGCAGATATGATGCCGAAAGGCATGCGGTTGGAGCAGTAGCGACCGAACGGGGTGTTGAACGTGCACAGCTTGCGACTGGACGTGTCCAGCTGTATTTGCCAAAAGCCCCGGGAGGCGTCCAGCTTAATGAAGAATTTGGCATGAGCCATCTCACTGGTCAACTCTTCACGTTTCGGGATTGGGTAATTCTCCCACATGATGTTGCAGTTTCGATCCTTAGGATCAATGCAAATGCAGAGCTCCCCTGATGGCTTCTTTACGCAGACCATGGAGCTGACCCAGTCTGTTGGCTCTGTGATCTTCGAGATGATGCCCTGGTCTTGGAGATTCTGCAGTTGCTTTTTCAGACGATCCTCGAGGGGCGCCGGCACCCGGCGCGGTGCATGAATTACAGGGGTGGCGTTCGGCTTGAGCAGGATTTTATATCGGTCCGGGAACATGCCCATTCCATCGAATACGCTGTGGTACTGCGTGATTATGTCGGCTTGCAAATTTCCATCGGGCGAGGCCGTCGCCGGTGACGATGACATGGTGTGGACTCGCTGAACCAGGTTCAGGAGCTTGCAGACGCGATCACCGAGCAGGGACACCCTGTCAGGCCGGACAATTTCAAACCATAATGTTGCCTTGATCACCTTGTTGGATACCCCTAGTTGGCACGAGCTACTGGCAGCTATGGCATTGCCATTGTAGTCAAGGAGCTGGCAGGCCGGTGGAAGAATGCTTGGTCGGGCCTGGATGGTGTTGAGGTTGGATTGTGAGATGAGGTTCGCAGACGCGCCGGTGTCCAGTTTAAATCGGATGCGAGCCTTGTTAACTGTGAGGACAGCACACCACTCATCGTCTGGATCCACACTGAGGATCGAGAGGCGTTGGGTAGGTGTGGTAGAGGCCAGCTCATGTTATGATGCCCACCCGATATGGAGACTTGAGGCAGTCAGCATCAGTGTCCGTTTGGCTGTCGGGATCGGAACCTGGTATGCCTTGCTCTATTGAGTGGACACTTCTGCGCCGCAGCTGGGATCGCTGGCTGCTGAGCGGTGGAGCAGATCTGCAAAAGGCTGCGTAGTAGCCACGCTTGCCATGCTGGAGACATCGGCGTCCTTTTGCCGGACATTGCCGCTTTCAGTGGGCGGAGCCACAATTCGGACACGTCATGACGCTGACCGTCAGCGCGTTCTGTGCACCATCGCACATGCGCAGTGCGATCGGTCGATGTATGCACCTGCGCAGCCGGGTTGTCGGTCTCGTCGTCCACTCGGTCGTGGCGCACATGCTCAGGGATCTGGGAAAAGCGCGCAAAACGGCCACTCTCCTCGATGCTCAGGCCCTGCATCTGTGCGATGGCCTGCACCCTTTCCGCCTCATGGGAGGTCAGCTTTGCAGTACAACCATCAGTACAACTGACCAGTCTGTGGTACAGAATATGACAGTGTGCATTCAGTTCATGTCAGCGTGATGTTCTTGCATTCACTCACCATGATGTCACGTATGGCTCTCCAGGTGGCTTGGGTTACTCTTTTAGTGGAGGACCTCATGTGCTCTCATATCCCTGAGACGTTGCAAAATAAAGCTCATTATTGGACTCCTCCTTTCTCTGCGCAAGCTTTTGCATTGCCTCAGACATTTGAGGACATATCTACCATTGCTACTCCAGGAAGACCTGCCTTCTATGTGAATCCTGAGGTCCTGTGACTCCGCCCAGGTTTACACCCATCCTCCAAGGCTGGCTCCCCACAGCGACCTCAACCCCCCTCACCGACCCCCGTTTATGCGTGATGTTGATCCTCTTGTGCCAGCCATTCTAAACTCATGTGAGGCTCCACGAGGTGAGTGTGTCGGCACTGGTGAAGGATTCACTTGGCTGCGATAACAATATTGTCACGGACATATCTTCCTCCATTGGAGTAGCTGCCAATAACACAGTGAGCTGCTGAGACAGCTCCTCCACAACTGGTAAACTTTGGTGAAGATATCTCTTCTCTGTCAGTCGTTGCTTATGCAGAGCTGCTACAGCTTAATATATCACCTTTATGAAAAATAATAAAATAAATAAAATCGCTTATTGTCACAAGTAAGCTTCAAATGAAGTTACTGTGAAAAGCCCCTAGTCGCCACATTCCGGCGCTTGTTCGGTGAGGCTGGTACGGGAATTGAACCGTGCTGCTGGCCTGCCTTGGTCTGCTTTAAAAGCCAGTGATTTAGCCCAGTGTGCTAAACCAGCCCCTTTATTGTCACAAGTAGTCTTACAACACTACAATGAAGTTACTGTGAAAAGCCACATTCCGGCGCTGGTTCGGGGACATAGAGGGAGAATTCAGAATGTCCAATTCACCGAACAAGCACATCTTTCAGGACATGTGGGAGGGAACCGGAGCATCCGGAGGAAACCCAAGCAGACACAGGAAGAACATGACCCAAGCCGGGAATCACAACTGAGACCCTGGCGCTGTGAAGGAACAGTGCTAACCACTGTGCTACCATGCTGCCCATACAGTGGCGTGGACTACACAAATAAGACCGTATCCCATCCCCTTCATTGATAGTAACTTGTTTTCACCCTCTGTCGGCTGGATGTCCATCTCACTTGGATTTCCAAAAGACATTTGGTAAAGTGCCACATCAAAGGTCAGTACACAAGATAAGAACACAGTTCTGACTCCAAAACTGAAGGCCTATCATCTGGCCATTGCATCTCCCTCACCTTGCCAGCCCACATAAAGTTGTTGAAGTGTTCCCTGCACTGCATCCTGCTGACTGCACTGTGGCTGTTCACCTTGTGAAGCACCTCCAACCATGTCTGCTTTTTCTGTCTGGTTGGCCTTCGCCACTCTCTGTAAACAAATGCTCCTTCAGGCTGCCATCAGCTCTAAACGTGCATCCTGGGAGGCATCGGCAAATAATAGGGTTGCTCTGAGACGGGCACATGCCATGTTGCTGCTGCACTGCATTCTGACCTCTACCTTCAGCCAGATGCCGCGGTCCACAGTCATGGCTGCCGGGCTCCCTCAGAGGCCCAGTGCCTCTGCATCCCAATCTTCAACCCGCCAAATATTCCTTGTGGACTGTGAAATTGCCAGAATTGGGCATCTGCTTCAAAATACCAGAAGACCACCAGCGGCGACATTAAATTGGGCCAAGAATTAAATGGACCAGACATCGGGGTCGTGACTCTGCAATCAAAACTCAGGCTTTAGTGTCTGTCATCCTTCTCAGGGGAGGTGTAGGTGATGAAATGGCTCTTGCTGTTGTGATTTTATTTTATTCTTTTCCATCTAGTTTTCCTTGTGGCATCAGCATTCCTATCTTGCCCTTGCACTAATTATTCGTTCAATTGTGGCCATAATCTATTTTCCACCTTTTCGGTTTTTTGTCTCTAACGTTTCACTCTGCTATCCCTGACCTGCTGCATGTTTTTTTTTTCACTTTCTCACTGTTTTCTTTTGGTTCCCTCATCTTTCATCCTTTTACCTTCTCTCAGGAATTACAGTTAGGGACCAGCCAGAGGACACGCTTCAGGAGTTCAGAGCTCCCAATTTATTCCATCAAAGCAGCTCTCTGGGGATGCTTTTCAGCGAGGCTGAAAGCAAGGCCATTATGTGAACAGATTGCAAACAAAGTCCTCTCTGCACTCAACTCGTAGTACAATGTGTATTAGGGTGGTGAAGGTAGAGTGATCCTGTGCTTAAATGGTAGTATATTTAAAACAGATTTTAAATGGAATTGAAAGATCTTTAAAACACTTTATGCTGTTTTCAAGTCTCTTCCACAATTCTGATACTTCTAACAGCTATAAGGTGAATGGAACAGGCAGAGAAAAATGACTGTCATCTGCTTTGTTGGTTGAATCTCACCCTATCCTTTTACCTACTTAATTTTGGGCTTGACAACAATCAGTAACCTGACTTAACCACACTTCAGCTCTGATCTTAACCTTGAGACAGTATCAGGAAGGCAGGACAGAAGCGAGTGACACACCCCCTCGGCATCAGCTGTGAAGCTTGACGATTTTAACTCCCATGGTAGCTCTGCCAGTCCCGGTCCGTTTCTTGCCTCGAATCTAGCAGGAAGTGGCAGGTAACAGCCAGAGGAGAGCAAAATGCTGAGTAGCAGGAAAATCAGGCAATTTGAGGACAGGAGTGGTTTTGATGACTTTAACAAAGTGAAAAGAGAAGCAGCCCAGTGTAAAGGAGGCCTCTGCTTTCCTTCTGGGGCCTTGAGAGTTCTTCTACACCTCCTGGTCCCACAATTTAGGTGGAAAAATGTTTTGAAATGTTTTCCTTCTTTGGCCTCTTGTTGTGCAGAACCACCTTCATTCTATACTTCTCTATATTTTCCCAATCAGGCCACCGGTTTAAATAGCAAGTCCCAGTGACACCATCAGAGCACAAACTGCATATTTAATAAAAGACCATGAGATTTCAGATTGGCATATTCCTAGTCTGCTCAGAAGAGCAGATTACAATTCAAGACAACGGGAAGCAAGTGGGACAACCGTGGGGCCATCCAGCAACTAATTTATAGCTGCAGCACACCCAGTTTCTGCAGAGTTAAAAATCGACTCTTTATAGACTTGAGGGACATAAAAACAATTCTGTGGCATTCTGGTGGGAGAATAAAGCGAGGTTATAACCCAAGCTAGATACATTTGGAGAACATGGGCTGCATTCTCCGCAGCCCTGTGCCAAAATCGTGTTTGGCGTAGGGATGGAGAATCCACTTTTACGCCAGGATGGGGCCCGGCGCCGCTCCCACGGTTCTCCAGTGGAGAATCGTTCACACGCAAATTACGCTGCGTGGCTGGGGGCCATTGCCACAGGCCCTCCCAGCAAAGCTCCGGTCCCGACCGGCCGAATTCCCGACGGTGTGGTTCTGACCATGTCTGGCCAGTCAGGACTCACACGCGCCGGCTGCGGACTCAGTCCGCGGCTGCCCTTGTTGGGGGTGGGGGCAATCAAATACCGGAGGGGGGGGCCTTATGGGCCGCTGGGGCAATGATCGGGTGGGATAGATCGTTGGGACCTTCTTTGTTGGTCCAGGTCCAACGGCTGAGATCGCCATTGCGTTCGGTACGGCCGCTGTAGACAGCCGCCGTGCGCATGCGCAGACTTGGAACCAAAAGTGCGGGTGCCCTTCGCGCAGCTGAAGCTGTGAGAAGCTCTCCGGGGCCCTGCCAGCCCCTTCAACGTAGGTGACTAACTGCATTTTCTAATGGAAATTCTGGCGTGAAACACCAGCGTTTTTACGCCAGGGTGGGGATATAGCCTCATGTTTGGAGACTCTAGTCCCATGGGTCTCATTATTCCACCGCTCCCAATGCCAAAGTGGTTGCACCTGTGACCGGAGTGGAAAATGGCTAATTGTCAGACACAGGAAAATCATCTATTCAAAGCATTTCACATCTTGTAACATTTAAGTCCGGTTCCAGAAAACAACAAAAATGTTGAAACACAACTTTTGTCAATAAACAGCGGAGTTTTGTGGAAACTAATTCACAACACAAAAAACTACAGCATTCTGACCAAATATGGGAGAAAAGAGGTAGCATGGTGGTTAGCATAAATGCTTCACAGCTCCAGGGTCCCAGGTTCGATTCCCGGCTGGGTCACTGTCTGTGTGGAGTCTGCACGTCCTCCCCCTGTGTGCGTGGGTTTCCTCCAGGTGCTCCGGTTTCCTCCCACAGTCCAAAGATGTGCGGGTTAGGTGGATTGGCCATGCTAAATTGCCCGTAGTTGTCCTAATAAAAGTAAGATTAAGGGGGGGGGGGGGTTGTTGGGTTACGGGTATAGGGTGGATACGTGGGTTTGAGTAGGGTGATCATGGCTCGGCACAACATTGAGGGCCGAAGGGCCTGTTCTGTGCTGTACTGTTCTATGTTCTATGTTCTATCGTTTTGCACTGTGCCTGCAGAATCAGCATTCTCATTTAGCCTTCAGTATATCAGCATGTACTCGGACTTATAAGACCTGCCTTCAGTTAACAGAGTTAACTTGACGTTTACCAGTAAAAATGTTATGAATGTAGTACAATGCACAAAACAATTCAATTGACAAATGTAATATTATTGGGAAAAATGTTTATTTTTTAAAAATTTTGCTTAAGAATTTAGTTTGAGCAGTAGAAATTTCAGGCCCTAGATTTTGTTTTGCGTGAAGCTGTTTGAGTAATTTGATTGATTCATCAACAAATCATTAAAATCAATTGTTTGTATTGGAAATTGCATCATAAAATGGCTCTTGTAAAAATAAATGTTAATGGAAACTGGTAACCGAAACTCAAAACAACAGGAAATTAGGTTTGTAAACAGTAAGTGCACCATTTTTTAGGATTTGGAATAATGCCCTGACCAAATGAGCAGCCAGCGAATTGAAAGGCCAGCAGGGCCCATAACTGAGACAGGGTTGAAATGAGGAAGAGAAGCTAAAATAAATCAAGAAGATAAGGGGCTGCCAAGCTTGGCGTGCTGATACCACCTGACAGAAACCAGACGGGTGGGCAGTAAAAATGCCCTGGGTTGGTTACAAGACCAAACACTCCTGGATGCTGTCCATTGAGATTTGTATTTGATCCTCTGGACATGGGACTAAGCTGGTCACACACCTACAAAGCCACCAAGATCCTTCTTTAAATTTGCAGATCACCTTGACTTCTCTTTTATCGTAAGCCTGGGCAGGGAAGCCATAACAGCTTCCCCAAACAGGTGTAGGGCAATCAGGATGTGCCAAGAAGAAGAAGAGGCATTAAAAGTATTACACTTTCCTTTGTGGGGTCATTATGTGCAGCAGTATGTATCCAGGTTCCACAGGGAAAGTTTAGACCTCCATTGCTCTGGACATTTCCCATCCCCTCCTTTCTTCTCACAAAAGCTACGTTAGCTGAATGCTGTTGGGCGGTTAAATGTAACTGAGCTTTTTGTGGGACAGCCCAATCAACTTCCATCCATTCCTGGCAGGACGTGGTACAGCAACACATTAATAATACTAGGAGTTGAAGCACTTTGGGTCCCTTTTCTGCTGCAATGGGCCAAATTCCATCATACACATGCAGAAGACACTCAGAGTTAAAATCAGGGGTTCTGTGGAGAATTTTAACCGCTAAGAATGGTTGCATAGTTAAAATGTAACTTGTAAATCACAGCAGCAATCTGGCTCCAATATGACCAGTTCCAAGTTTAATGAAGTCACATTTGCGCACTCGCCGAAGTAACCATCTGAATTAGTGAAGGTAGATGATTATTCATCAAGCATATCCAGCCCAAGGAATATGTAATGACAGCAGACAAATTCACTTCAGTGTGTTGGCGTCAGCCTCTGCTGAGGCATAAAATGACTCTAACTCCTACCTTCTTGCTCTTTTCAATCCCTTTACAATACTCTGGTGCTAGAGTGTTACTTTGTTACTTTATTTATCAAGCATGCTCCTCACAACCCCCTCAAACAAACCTGCTTTCTTCCCCACAAATGGTCTCCCCATTCTGCAATCCAATCTACCCAACCCCACGATCCAATCCAATACCCACCTCTTGTGATTTCTTCTGAGCTTCAATCTACAATCCCTCCCAAGATTCTCTGCAACTCAACAAGGCTGCTTCGACAGCATCTTCCAAACCCATGACCTCTATCACGTAAAAGGACAAGGGCAGAAAATGCTTGGGAACACCATCACCTGCAATTCCACTCCAAACTACACACTATCCGGACTTGGAACGATATTGGCGTTTCTTCATTATTGCTGGGTCAAAATACTCCCTTCCTAAGTACCGTGGGTGCTACACCAAATGAACTGCGGTAGCTCACCGCGATTTTCTCAAGAACACTCAGAAATGGGCAATGAATGCTGACCTAGCCAGCGACACCCAAATCCCTTGAAAGATTTTTTTTTAAATCTACAGTGCAATACCAAAATATTTCTAATGTAAAACATTTGTGTGTACTTTGAATTTACTGCCCAAACCCAAAAGCAGGTTATAAAAATTCCAGGTTTTAACAGCGTGCTTCAGCAAAAAAAAAAAGAATTTCCGAAAGAGTAATTAAAAATTGAACTTGCCTCAGACCTCATTTCAATCTCATTGCTTTTTGCTTTTGAGTTACATGGAAAAAGCTCTCACCCGTATAAATAGTAAAATTAAATCCAAAAGGTTCTGCAAACATCGCATCCCACAGGTTAAATCTAAATGTTCATTGAGTGATGTAATGTGCTTTGAACTGTCTGTCACTTTGCCATGACTGGATCTCTTCAATTTCACTGATCAAAGCCTTCCCAGCTTATCAGCTAAACTGAAGAAGCTCTCCCCTTATAAGATAAGGTAAAGGTAGAATCACCATAGTCCTAGATGACAATAGGCTGCTTTCCACTTTGAGGGGGTGAGCTGACTGGGGTGAATTAACCTGAGGATCACCAGACCTCAAGCGAGGGGCAAGGTTGAGAAGGTGGGGGCTTCATGAATAATCTCATATTCCCTATTGTACACTCACCCTGATGAGTTCAGGACAGGTAGGAAACAGGTGCGCTATCTTTTAAATCCAAAATTGGGGTTAAAAAGTTCTTAATTTTCTTTTTATATCTCAGTTACTTATCCAACAGATCCTGGGGGTTAGCCACTTGTCTTCAATCCTGCCCCACTGAAACATGGTAAAGAGCAGGACAGTGGTGGGATCCCAACCCCATATTAATACATGTTGATTTAACTCCCTGCCCGTACCAAAACCTGCCCTCCCTAGACCATAAAAATATAGCCTTTTGTTGCTACACTGGGGCTGTACTGAGACAAGTGGCTGGATTCTCCAATTCTGGGGCTATGTCCCCACGGCAGCGTGGGAACGGTGGCGTTTTATGCCAGAAAAACTGGTGCAAAACGGCCACCGATTCCCCGTTTTGCTGGGATCTAGCATGCAGGCAGCGTAGAGCACCCGGCTCTAGCTGCCGATACACGCCGGAGAATTGCTAATTCCGTGTCCAGCCACTCACGGACCCGGCCCGTGAAATAGTCCCCCTCATTAGGCTGGTCTGCGCACCCCGGAACGAACCCCCACAGTTCATGCAGCTCCGAATAATGTCCCAACCTTCCTGGGGATCGGCCCTCCCCTGACTGTGGTGGCGCTGGACTGAGTCTGCAGCCACCATGCCGTGTTCCCGACGAGTGAGATCATGAGAGACCCACGCCACCAGAACTCGGCCAGCCGGGGGGGGGGGGGGTGGAGCATCGGGGGCTGGCCTCAGGCAATGTCCTGAAGCCGTCAACACGTGGCGTGGTGTACTCCATGAGTATACAGCTTTGGAAGGGGCGAAGCATCGCGAAAGCGGTGCCGCCCCCAATTTCATGGTAAACTTGGATTCTTCGGCTCGTCGCCGAATGTCGGCATCGGTGATCGGAGAATCCAGCCCAAGCAATATGTAATGACAGCAGACAAATTCACTTCAGTGTGTTGGCGTCAGCCTCTGTTGAGGCATAAAATGACTAACTCCTACCTTCTTGCTCTTTTCAATCCCTTTACAATACTCTGGTGCTAGAGTGTTACTTTGTTCTGTTTCCAATTCAACTACGGTAGGTATCCAGTCATCTACAACAGACAGGGATGAAAGGAAACAACCAGTAATGGAAAACAATTACAACGTGTCATGTCTCAAATTACCCTTAAACGGTATCTCAGAAATACTTTTCTGAAATAAATCTGTCCAATTTGTATTTAAATTAATCTGTTTCCTGAGAAAAGGGATGGTTATGGGAAGAACAACATTTTTATTTGTTCACTTCCCAGAACAATGCCATAGGAGGTTAGCTTGAAAAATTGTAAATATGCTTTCAATTAGTCAGCGGGTGATGTGAACTATCATTTAAGGAAACTAGTTGACAACTGGATCTTAAATTCCAGGTGCATGAAAATGGGAACAAACCACTAAATTATATATTTTTTCCAGGTTGGATTTTCTCTATGCTTGACATTCTGGGGTTTACGAAGTATT
This sequence comes from Scyliorhinus canicula, assembly GCF_902713615.1. Lineage (NCBI taxonomy): Eukaryota > Metazoa > Chordata > Chondrichthyes > Carcharhiniformes > Scyliorhinidae > Scyliorhinus > Scyliorhinus canicula. The sequence goes on from NC_052150.1 coordinate 105,625,375, forward strand.
AAAAAAATCTAACATCTGCCAGTGGACAGCAATGAACAGCCTTCCACAGCAACACTGCAACATGGTCAGCGTCAGCATGCTCTTGGACACAGTATTAAACATGATGTGGCTCAACAGTCTATACTAATTATCAAAAAAGAACTAACTTTACAATGTAATATTTTAATGGAAAGCAAGAAATATGTTTTTGACTGAAAATAACTGTAGTAGGAAATAAAATAATTTAACACGTTAGAATCAGAAATTGATAAGAAATTCGAATCCCGGCTCTGGGTCACTGTCCGTGAGGAGTTTGCACATTCTCCCCGTGTCTGCATGGGTTTCACCCCCACAACCCAAAAGATGTGCAGGATAGGTGGATTGGCCACGCTAAATTGCCCCTTAATTGGAAAAAAATAATTGGGTACTCTAAATTTATTTTTAAAAAAGAAAAAGAAATTGATAAGAATCATAAATTGTGGTATTTTGCAGTAGAAGATGGAATGAGTTTATGTTGCAATATATAGAGTATTAATTTTCTTTATACTTAATTTCAACTAAAATTTACCAAATTTGAACACAAGAGTTCATACTAACTAAGATGCTTGTTTTATATCACAAAAGACAATGGCTGGGATTCTCCGGGTTCCAGATTCTAAGTGCACGTGCCAGTGGAGAATCAGGACTGTGTCCCACTGGGGCTATGAGTCATCGTCTGGGTGGGATTCATTTGGCAGAAATAGGTATAGCGCAGAATGCATCAGTTCCCCTACAATTACCGAGGACAGGCCACCATTTTGAATGGGTGCCCCGATTCACCTCCCCTGCTCCACAACGCAAATATTGACTTCCCTGCTGACAAGGGGTGCACTCCCAACCCCTCCTTTCCTGCCACCACCCCCCCCCCCCCCCACCCACCACGGGAATAATGGGTCAGCCCCCCTCACAGCACTCAAGCATAAGAGTGACCCGGCTCAACCAACCCCATCAGTCCCTCCTTCAACCCCCATCCTTCACCTAGCCCCATCTTCAGCCACCCCCTTCCCCCTCCTTCAGTCACCGCCGGCGACATTGCCAATGGTGCACTGCCACCATGGCACTGACACCCAAACAGTGACTCCCTAGCCTGGTTTGATGGACCAATTTTACAATGATTTTTGCAGTTAGAAAAGAAGAAGTGAAACCACTTTGCTATTTTGAAGTGTTCAGCTCTGTCAATCATAACAAGAATGTTTATAAATATTGCAGCTAGGGTCAATGGGGGTACTTCAGATGCATTCAAGCAAGAAGGGAAAGATAAATGAACAAACCTCGTGTCTGCTGTGTTTAAACTATTAAGCTGTCAATCAAAGGCAAATTAAAGGTACCACACTGTGAAATTGAACGAATGCTCAGCATTTCAAAGGATCTCAGGGGATTTCAACTCTTTGCAAATGTTGTCGGCTTTCTCAAAAGATTCTGACACCTCAGGTAGCAGCAATTTCAAAAACATAGGGCTTAGGAAGCATATGTGAGGAAAGGGAAAGTGTTTCTGGCTTAATTCTTCACTGAACTGTCTGATCTGCTCATCAGCTGTCAGGCAGAGCAGTTCAGAGTGAGAAGGTCACTTCAGAGTTTAGACAGGTCAAACCAGGATATAGACCTTGAACAGAGGGTAGCCTGAGATCATCAGTTCAAGAGTGATCTTCAAATTGCCCAGGGCTGACGGATAGTCCAAACGTGAGACCCTATCCGCCCTTCCCGGGGTCAACCCCTTACCCACTGCCCAAGCCCATCCAACCCCATTGGACCTCTGCAGGTTGGCAGCAGAAGAGGGGCACATGAACAATGGGCTGACTACCTTGACATCCCTCCGGGTCCATCGCGCCATGACTGCAGTTGGCAATATTTACACCAATGCCCACCAGGTGGAGTTCCTGCGATGCGGTGGGAACATAACGGGGAGCGGGGGGCGGAAGATTTGGCTTTCAGCCTATTTCTTGCATTCTAATGAATGCAGATCAGCTGTTTGCATGTTTCTGCAGGCGCGGGGCGGTAGGTCCACTATGGCCAGTGGAGTCAGGCCCAAGATTGGGGACAGGTTTGATGCCCACACTGATCCCATCGTTAACCCGATATGGGATTCTCTGCCTGATTGGGTTTCCCAAACTTAGTCGCAGGGAAAGGGGAATCCCAATCAATGACTGAAAACAGCAAGAGAATAAAGTAATTAAAGGCGCCATAGTCCCAAAAGGCCAGAGGCTGCTTTCGCCTTTGAGGGGAGAGCTGACCAGTGGTGATTTAGCCTGAGGATCACCACACCTCAAGTGAGGGACAAGGTAGAGAAAGCGGGGCCTCCATGAATAACCTCAGCTAGTATAGGAATTGAACACGCGCTGTTGGCCTCGCTCTGCATCACAAACCCTGAGCTAAGCCGGATGTATGGTATCATCTATAAGGATTTGCTGCATTTGTTCTCTGCCCTCTGCATAGTGCTTCTTAATAAGGTTGATTTGTATAGTACATATATCATAAAATTATGTTTATAATCTCCATTTTTGTCCAAAACAAATCATATGAAGAGTTTTGTTATGTACACGATGCAATCTTTTCATAAACAATTTGGAGGTTTGCATAAGATTAACGAATGTCGAAGGCAACCTGAAGTTTGATTGGAGTATCACAGCCTTAACAAAAAAATCCTTAACTGTTAAAACTTAATTCATTTCAAACCAACTGTTCATGAATCTCTGCAGCAATATGGTTTAATTTGTACCTCAGTCTTGGAAATCTACTTTGTGTGTCATTTTTGTGTACTGTTTCACAAGATTCTGTGGTCCTTTTCTAGAAATAAATAAATCCGTCAAACTGCTGATGAAATAAGTAATTGGTATATTTCCAGATCAAAGTGGAGATTGAGCATTGGAAGGCAATCATAATTACATATTGAACTCTTGATTTCACCTTCCTCTGTAAAACCTGAGGCAAAATATTTATCAATCATCTCTACACCCTCAAGTAGAAGACGGCCCCTTGCCTCTAAGGGACATTCTGATGATGGTTTTAAAAGATTAGTAAAGATTTAGTTGTTGTTTATGTGATTAGTGAAATAGATGTCTGCTTTTTCAACAAATTGATCACCTCAGGGGGTTTACTTTTTTTGAGGGTTTTGTGAACAAATTTTTTTTCTAATCAAGTGTGTTTGAGTGAGACCTCTATTTGACTGTTAGAAACTTGTTTTCCTTTTCATTTGCTCATGGCTCATGAGGCCTGACATAGAAACATAGAAAAAATAGGAGCATGAGGAGGCCAATCGGCCCTTCAAGCCCACTCCGCCATTCAATATGATCATGACTCAACATCCAACTCAAATAGCCTACCATTGGGAACATCTTTCCTGCATCCACCCTGTCCAGCCCCATTAGAATTTAGTAGGTTTATCTGAGAATCCCCCCTCATTCTTCTGAACTCCAGCGAATACAATCCAAATCAATTCAATCTCTACTCGTACGTAAGTCCTACCATCCCAGGAATCAGTCTGGTAAACCTTTGCTGCACTCCCTCTATAGCTAGAACATCTTCAGATAAGGAGACCAAAACTGCACACAATATTCCAGGTGTGGCCTCACCATGGCCCTGTATAATTGCAGCAAGACATTCCTGCTCCTGTTGTCAAATCCTCTCGCAATGAAGGCTAACATGCCTTTTGCCTTCTTTACCGCCTGCTGTATCTGCATGCTTACCTTCAGTGACTGCTGTACGAGGACACTCAGGTCTCGATGCACATTCCCCTCTCCTAATTTATGGCCATTCAGATAATAGTCTGCCTTTGTATCATTGCTACCTTAGTGGATAACCTTGCATTTATCCAAAATATACTGCATCTGCTATTAATTTGCCCATTCACAAAACCTGTCCAAATCACACTGAAGGATCCCTGCATCCTCCTCACAGCTCAACCTCCCACCCAACTTGGTGTCATCTGCAAATTTGGAGATATGACATTTTGATCCTTCATCTAAATCACATATTCACATATATTGTGAATAGTTGGGGTCCTAGCACAGATCCTTGTGGTACCCCACTAGGCATTACCCACCAATTTGAAAAAGACCTGTTAATTCCTACTCTTTCACAGAATTTACAGTTCAGAAGGAGGCAATTCGTCCCATCGAGTCTGCACTGGCCCTTACAAAGAGCACCCTACTGAAGCCCACATATCTACCCTGTCCCAGTAACCCCCACTTAACATTTTTTGGACACTAAGAGCAATTTAGCATGGCCAATTCAACTAACCCTCACATCTTTGGACTGTGGGAGGAAACCAGAGCACCCGGAGGAAACCCATGCAGACACGGGGAGAATGTGCAGACTCCGCACAGACAGTGACCCAGCAGGGAATCGGACCTGGGACCTTGGCACTGTGAAGCCACAGTGCTAATCACTTGTGCTGCCGTACTGCCTCCATACTGATCCATAGCCAAAATCCCGCCCCCAATGCCTCCACTGTGGACACCACCCGTGTTGTGTTGGCCTGGGTGACATGCATGGCTGATAGCACCTCCTGCTTCTGCACGTGGTTGGACACAGACAGTGGCCCAGCCGGGAATCGAACCTGGGACCCTGGGTCTGTGAAGTAACTGTGCTAACCACTATGCTACCATGCCACCCTAATCCTTGCGGCACAGATCCTTGCGGCTCCCCACTAGTTATTACCCACCAATTTGAAAAACCCATTAATTGCTACTCTCTGTTTCCTGTCTGCCAAACCAGTTTTCTATCCACCTCAATACACTACCCCCAATCTTCAATTGTACTTCAATTTTACATGCTAATCTTTTTTGTGGGACTTTGTCAAAAGCCTTCTGAAAATCCAAATACACCACATCCACTGGCTCCCCTTCATCAATTCTACTGGTTATATTCTCAAAGAATTCCAGTAGATTTGTCAAAAATGATTTCTGCTTCATAAATCCATGCTGACTCTGTCCAATCCTGCCACTGTTTTCTAAATGCTATAAAATCTTTGATAATGGATTCTAGAATTTTCCCCGCTATTGACGTCAGGCTTAGGGCTATAATTTCCTGCTTTCTCTCTACCTCCATTTTTAAATAGTAGAGTTACATTAGCCATCCTACCAATCTGCAGGAACTGTTCCACAGTCTATAGAATCCTGGAAGATTATCGCCAATGCATCCACTATTTCTAGAGCCACTTCCTTCAGTACCCTGGGATGTAGATTATCAGGCCCTGGGAATTTATCAGCCTTCAATGCCATCAATTTCTCCAACACTATTTCTGTACTGATGTTGATCACCTTCAGTTCTCCCTCTCATTAAACCATGCATTCCCCAACATTCCTGGTATCTTATTTGTGTCCTCATTTATGAAGACAGAACCAAAATATGTGTTCAGTTGCTCAGCCATTTTCTTTGTCCCCAATAATACATTCCCCTGTTTCTAACTGCAAAGGACCTGCATTTGTCTTCACCAATCTTTTTCTCTTCACGTACTGTAGCCACCGAAGCTGGCCACTTCCCAACATAAAATGGAGAATTGAAATGCATACAGGGAAAATTGGATAATGTCAGAGAGACAAGCAGGTTGCAGGACCTCTCTGTGTATTCTGTCTGTGAAGAAACCAGACAGCATAGAAACTAGCAAGTTTGCATACTAATTGAGCGATTCCCGGTGATTCCCGGGCACAATGGACACAACAATTAGCCGCAATCAAAACATTCTATGGCAGGTCAGACTTCCCAGCACCAACGGAGTCTGAAACAAAAGGACACAAACAAGTTAGAAAGAACCGCCCCGCGATCGAGGGACAGCCTCAGTATTGGGGGGATTCGTATTAATCGATTGGGATGCAACCCAATCGATTGCCAGTGAGTTAGGGGTCCGCCCAAAAGGGCGCGAAGCCCCTGGGACCTATAAAAATAAGGTCCCAAGACGAATTCGATCTCTTAGCCAGTAATCCCAGCAGAACACCTTTGCAGCAGCTCTCTAAGAAATTGAATGTGAGAAGGAGAGGCCTGGCCAATTGCTAAACCGACATGTAAGTGTCATACAATGCCTGCTATGAGAATAGACACTCCTGACCCCTTAAGTCTACATCAACTGGAAGCCTGCGGATCCAGGACAAAGCAAGAGGCCATTGTTCCCTGATCCGGCAGTTCCCTTTTCCAGATAAGTATTGGCCTAGTAGTGGTAGGAATAGTTTAGTCTTAGTATTATATGCATGAGTAGTAAATAACTGTAATAATAAACGTGTCTTGTTTGAACTTACTAATTGGTGTATTGAGTCATTGATCTGAACTTGAACTTGAACCTCGTGGTGGTATCATAAAGATACCTGGCGACTCTAGAGCTAAGGAATAAAACAAAGCCAATTGAGTGTAAAGCACACTCACCCAGAACGAGCAACAGTACCTATAGAAACTTTTGCTGTCAGTTTTTATGTTCCCTGTAAGCTTTCTGTTGTACTCTATTTTCGCCTTCTTAATCAATCCCTTGGTCCTTCTTTGCTAAATTCTAGCTCACAAACCTCAGAACTGTTGTTTTTCTTGGCCAATTTGTATGCTACTTCCTTTGATCGAATACTATCCCTAATGTCCCTTGTAAGCCATGGATTGGCCACCTTTCTCATTTTATTTTTGTGCCAGACAGGAATAAACAATTGTTGCAGTTCCTCCATGTGCTCTTTGAATGTTTGCTATTGCTTATCCACTGTCACTTCTTTAAGTAATATTCCCCAATCCATCATAGCCAACACACGCCACATTTCATCGTAGTTTCCTTTGTTAATATTCAGGACCCTAGTCTCAGAATCAGCTACTTCACTCTGCATCTGAATGAAAAATTCTATCATCTTATGGTCGCTCATCCCCAAGGGGTCTCGCACAACTAACATGACAATGATTCCATTCTTATTACATAAAACCTAGTCCAAGATGGCCTGTTCTCTAGTTGGCCCCTCAACATATTGATCCAGAAAACCATCCCACATACACTCCAGGAATTCCTTCTCTACGGTATTGTGGCTAATTTTATTTTCCCAATCTATATGCAGATTAAAATCACCTATAATTACAGTCGTTCCTTTATCACTTGCATCTCTAATTTACTGTGTAATGCCATTCCCAACAATATCACTGCAGTTTGGGAGTCTATATAATGATTTTTGCCCCTTGATGTTTCTCAGCTCTATCCATACAGATTCCACATTGTCATAGCTAATATCCTCGCTCACTATTGTGTTAATTTCCTCCTTGACCAGCAATGCAAACCTTTTAATCTGTGTTTCCTAAATACTGAATACCCTTGGACATTCAGTTCCCATCCCTGGCACCCTGCAGCCGTGCCTCTGTACTCCCGACTATATCATACAGTTCACGTCTATTTGCGCAATTAGTTCATTCACTTTATTGTGAATGTGTTAAGGCACAAAGCCTTTAAGCTTATCTTTTTAATATTACTAGGCCTGCTCCCAATATTTTTCACTGTTTGAATCTGGGTCTTGGTTATCCGCCTATCATTTTTCTTATTCCCTTTCCTGTCTTTTGTTTTTGTTCTCATTTCCTCCTCCTCCGACTCCTTGCATAGCTTCCCACCCCCCTGTCATATTAGTTTAAACCCTCCCAGCCACGGCAGCAAATACTCCCCCGAGGACATCAGCCCCGGTCCTGCCCAGGTGTAACCTGTCCAGTTTGTACTGGTCCCACCTCCCCCAGAACCGGTCCCAATACCCCAGGAATCTGTAACCCTTCCCCGCATACCATCTCTTCAGCCACGTATTTATCCGATATATCCTGCTATTTCTACTCTGATTAGCATGTGGCACTGGTAGTGATCCTGAGATCACTACATCAGAGGTCCAACTTCTCAACTTTCTGCCTAACTCCTTATATTCTGCTTTTAGGACCTCATCCCATTTTTACCTATGTCATTGGTACCAATGTTCACCATGACCACTGGCTGTTCACCCATCCCCTCCAGAATGTCTTTTAACCACTCCGAGACACCCTTGACCCTAGCACCAGGTAGGCACCATACCATCCTGGAGTCTCCTTTGCAGTCACAGAAACACCTGCTTATTCCCCTTACAATATTCCCCTATAACTACTACATTCCCACACATTCTATTCCTCCCTCCTGCAGCAGAACCAACCTTGGGGCAATGTGTCCTTGGTGAATACTGGGTTAGTGCTGTGGAAGATACATGAGGGTCATGGAGAGCTTGGGGGCTTTCTGGAATGGCAGTGGCATTGATGCGTTGAGGAGCATGGGGAAATATGAAAGGCATGGAGGAGGCATGGGGGGAATGAGGTAGTGGAATGGGGGATGACTGGGGCATCAAGGGGTGTGAGATCTGAGGGCTGTAGGTCCTAGCAGCCTTTGGTCCAACTGGTTTGAAGTTCTAAAAAAACAGATGCAGATCTTCTAATCTGCATACCCTGGCACTCACCACCTTGAAACTGCCTCTCCAGGCAGCATGCCCAACTCTATAATTGCCCTGTCTCCTTGGAATGAAAATATGGCGAACAGGGACTCATTTAAAGGCAATGGGTCTTCTGGGTTGGGAAGCATCCAGTCAAAACTTTCCCATCTCTTGCATGAAAATTCCACATGAGGTCTCAAAGGAAGCAGATTAAATTGACCAATTCAGGTAATTGGCCATGAACCCACCTGTTTCCATTTTACCCACAAAAGGTTTCAGGCCCTCAATGCAATCTGCTCTAGAGAAACAGGCCCATCATTATAGTATTTAAATGAGCCCCCATCCACATACATTGGTAATTATTTGAATTTGACTCCTCTTGTATTGTTCCTAGGGCTCAGAAAACCAATCAGCTAAGAGGATGTGGGACCAGCTGATACCAGCAGGACTACTGTCCCGTGCCCATCTAACAAATCATTTTCTGTGATTGGTCAACCCCCATCTGTCCTGTGAACTCCCTACCTCACAGTCACCAATTTAACACCTCCTACCAGCTCTGTTAAATATGCTGTTCCCCAGGACACATAACCATCCCAGCCTGTGACCTTCTCCAAATCTGCAGGCTGTAGGCCAGGAAATGCAGTATAAAAAATAAGATTCTGCTATTCTGCTATTCTGCAAATTTGCTCGCCATTTGTTGCCTGCATCATTGTTAATGTGAGGGCCTCCAGATGCTGTTGTTTGAATTAATCCTGTCCTCTTATACATTGTGCCTTAATGTAGACAGTTTTTCTAAATGACAAATAGTCACCGTTGTCCTGGAATTTGCTTTATATTTCACTTCAACTGGTGTAAAATCCTATTTCTATGCAAATTGCACCATTTTATAACATTTAGGGCTGAGCCTTGCTTCAGGTACATTATTTCAAAATAAAACAATAAGACATATTATTACACTACTGGCCATCAATTAGTATGCAAGACAGAGAGGTGATAATTTACAGGGAAATTACTGAGCAGAGCCAGGATAATAAAATGTGCGGGGGGGAAATTTTAATTGTCCTAATACAGACTGAGATAACAATAATGTAAAAGGCAGAGAGGGAGAAGAGCTTCTGAAGTGTGCCCAGAACTTTTTTCACATTTGTGACCAAATGAGGAAGGAGGCATCTCTGGCTTTGGTTCTGGGGGTTGAGTTCAGACAAGTATGGTAAGCAGCAGCGGTGACACAGTGGTAAGCACTGTGGCTTCACAGTGCCAGGGACCCGGGTTTAGTTCCGGCCTTGGGTGACTGTGTGGAGTTTGCATGTTCTTCCTGTGTCTGCATGGGTTTCCGAGTGCTCTGGTTTCTTCCCCCAGTCCAAAGACAGTAGTCTGCAAAGGACAACCATCAATAAAGGAAGTGAGAAGGTAAATAGTTTGAAGTGATAATGGGCAGAGAGCCAGGAGAGCTTGAATAGGAATTTACATAAGGGTCGCCCCGCATTGTGATGGCCTGCTACGTCCTCCACAACATCGCGCAGCAGAGGGGCGATGTGCTGGAGGAGGAGGAACACCAGGCCTCCTCCAACGATAAGGATGCGGAGGAGGTGGTGGTGGGCAGTCCATGGGGCCCAGGCAGGCACGGGAGGCCGCATGATGTTTGCGCCAGGGCCAACATGCTCGGGACGCTTTAGTTGTCTCCAGGTTCACTGACTTGGGGGAGGGGGAACGGGGGAACAGGGTGGGGGGACCAGCCAGGGGCACAGACACCACACAGTATGGCACGGTAGCGCAGTTATTAGCACTGTTGCTTCACAGCACCAGGGTCCCGGGTTTGATTTCTGCTTGGATCACTGTCTGTGCGGAGTCTGCACGTTCCCACGGTGTCTGCGTCGGTTTCCTCCGGGTGCTCCGGGAACGGAGAATAGCGGCCTAAAAGAAGGCCCCGACGCCGGAGTCATCTACACCGATTTTTCTCGCCGGAAATCGGCGTTACGACGGTCTGCAGAGAATTTTGCCCGTCTTTGGACTGTGGGAGGAAACCGGAACAGCCGGAGGAAACGCACGCAGACACGGGGAGAACGTGCAGACTCCGCACAGACAGTGACCCAGCAGGGAATCGAACCTGGGACCCTGGCGCTGTGAAGCCACAGTGCTAATCACTTATGCTACCGTGCTGCCTCCATACCAATCCACAGTCCACTGTGGACGCCACTCGTGTTGTGTTGGCCTGGGTGACATGCATGGCTGATACCACCTCCTGCATCTGCACGTGGTTGAACTCTTCCTACTGTGCCTGCAGGTGCTGGATGAGTGCCGACAACCTCTCATGTAGTCCCTGGCTCTGCAACTGCATCTCCACAATAGATGTGACTGTCTGTTCCAGAAGCCCGAAACTCATCTGGACAGCAGCTAGTTCCTGAGGTAGGCCCGCCCTCTGACTGTCCGCCACCTCGGGAGTTCCTCCCTCCACCTGCTGTACTGGAGCAGCTGTGTGCTGCGCACCAGTTAGTACCCAGGAGCCTCTTCACTAAAGTGCCCAATCAAGGTGAATGTCTCTGGGAGGGTGGAGGGTGTTGGAGACAGCTGTGACAGGAAATCTGTGTCAACATCGGACTCGAGCTCCGGGGTGTCTTGAGTCTCGGTCGGAGGATTGCCTTCCGAGCTGCTCTCCTTGTCCCTGCTCGGCTCACAGAGGGGCTCTGGCTGGGGGCGGGGGAAACCGGATGCACCCGCCTCATCACTAGCAGGTCCTGCAAGACACAAGGCAAAGCGCATCATTAGACGGTGGGTGGGGGCTGGTGGGGGCGAGGATAATGTTGATGGTGAGGGTGGTGTAGGGGTGAGGGTGGGGGTGGTGTTTTGGGGGGGGGGGGGGTTAACACACATGACGTGGCAAACTGCAGCTCACTTCCTTGCACACAGCCGACCTCCGCCCCGGCGGCCTCCAATTTCCTTTTGGCCAGCGACCAGGTCCAAGGCCCTCTGCTCTGCCGCGGTCAGGAGCCGCATGTCCGGCGGTCCCCCTCCAGTTTTCTCCCGCTCATGGCGGTTATGAGTGGCCTTCTCCGGTGGGGGGGGGGAACAGAAAATTACAGTGTTAGACCGTCCAGGGGGTGGGTATCTGGTGGCCTCAGTGGCCAGGCCACCCAGCCATGGCTGCCGGTATGGGTGCTGGCATATGGTGCAGGATGAGGGTCCAGCCGCCTTTCAGGTAGTGGGGGAGGGTCGACTTACCTGTGTGTGGGACGTGGGTTAGTCCCGGGGCACAGTGCTGCCTACTCTGGTTGTGCAGTTTCGCCCGGCACTGCTGGCCGGTCCGGAAGGTGATGATCACCACGCTGACTGCCTCTGCCACCTGCGCCCTGGGACGATGATGGCTGGCCACCTCCTTCCCGGGCCGGGGTACAGGGTCAACCGCCTCGCCTCCAGCGCGTCCAGGAGGGTCTCCAGCTCGGCGTCCATGAATCGGGGTGTCACTCTCCTCACTGCCATACTGTTGTCTGGTATGGTGTGTGTGGGGAGTGAAGTGTGTATATGAGGCTGCAGCTTGTCAGCGTCCTGAGCGTCAATTTCGGACCCTGTGAATCTGGCACCTTTTCTCATTGGAATGGATTGTGTTCCATGTGGCGCCAGTGCGAGCCCTTTAGCAGTAGCTGAATCGGTCCAGATGCGGCACCAGTTTTGCTGTTGTGGAACTCCACAAATCCTGTGCCAGCATCAACAGGAAGGTAGAATCCCGCCAATTGTCTGAGAATGTGGAGGAGGTAGATTCAATTGTGGTTTTGAAAAGGAAATTGGATAATCACCTGAAGAGAAAATAATTGTAGAGCTATGGGGAAAGAGCAGGTGAGTGGGGTTAGCTGAGTGACTCTTGCAGAACTCTGTCACAGTCTCACTGGTTCAAATGGCCTCCTTCTGTGTAAACATTCTATAATTCTATGAAAATAGAATGCGATTGTAATGGGAAATTCCTGTGCAACATTCAAGCTGTTTCAGAAACTTTAATATTTTCATGTGCTAAAGTGTCCACCACTGAAATGGAATGCATTTATATGCTAAGGGAAGGTGGTAGCACAGTGGTAATGTGGACTAGTAATCCAGATGCCCAGGCTAGTGCTCTGGGGAAATGGACTCAAATCCTACCATGGTGGAATTTAAATTCAATCAAAGAATCTTGAATTGGAAGCTAGTTTTAGTCATGACGATCATGAACCTATCATTGATCATCATAAAAACTGGTTTACTAATATCCTTAATCTGCGGTCCTTCACTGGTCTGGCCTACATCTGACTCCAGTAAAGTGATCTGCATATCTGTATATACGCAAGGGGTTAATGTAAAGACACTACAACTAAGTAATCACTAGAGGGCAGCACGAGAGATGTATAAATAGACAGACTGAAGCCAGGATGAGTCTCTTCACAGGGACAGTAGCTAGTGACCACAAGCATACAAAGGCATCTCAGCACAGGTGTAGATAATCATAAGTATTTCTTAATCAATCATGTTCACGTAACATCTAGTTTAAGCATTGGAGAGAGAACAAACTCATAGTTAATTCATCAACATTACACAATAAAGCACTTGCTCTAATTGGAAGACTACGAGTGTTAATCAACATCGAGTTAGGGATCATTCTGGAAGATGCAAGTGAGTAATTTATATTGCACAAAAGGAATACAACATTACTATCAGAAATAGTAACATAATATCCAAATCTACAACAATGTGATTGAACTGCCCTCTGAAATGGCCACTCAGTTCAAAGGCAATTAGGAATACGCACCAAATGCGGCCCTTGCCAGTGATGCTCACATCCTATGAAAGAACAAATAAATAAATTGTTGAAGTAGGAATGTTCTCAATTATGTTTGTCACTGTTTGACATTTGTAATTTGTGTTTGTGCTTTAAATCGTACACACAGTATTGCAAATGTTAATGTTCGCCCAAATGCAGCAGGACTGTGATGCAGAATAACAGCAGCAGGCAACGTTTTCAGTTGAATTCTAAGACCAGGCTGTCCCAGGAAGACGTCTTTAAGACAAGAATCTAATTAACAAATAGATGTATCTGGCCCTAAAGTTTCATTACATCGCTGAAACGTTACAAAAGAAACCAACTTGGACCTAACACAACCTCAGGGTATTCCAAAGCACTTCACAGTCAATTAAGAATTTTTAATTGTAGTCATTTTTGTAATGCAGGAAACAAAGCAACTAATTTTTAAACAAAATCTCACAAACAGCAATGACTTCAACAGCCAGTTGCTTGTTTCAGTAATTTGGCTGAGGGTTCAGTATCGGCGATAATGCCCCTTTTGACCTCCCCAAATAGCGTATGGAATCTTTTACATTCACCCAAAGTCCAGGCAGGATCTCGGCTGAACATCCTGTCTGAGTCACGGCAGCTCTGACAAAGCAGAGCTCCCTTGCTAATACCCTGAAGGAGCGTTGAATCCATTGTCTTCTGACTCAGAGACCAGTGCTGCTACAATTGAGCCAAGGCTGACACCTTAAGGTAACTGGCCCGAATACATTGAACACTCTCAGACCCTTCGGAACTGGAGACAAAGCTCATGAGGGGACTTTAAAATTATGGGAAGTTAGGAATTGCAGTTAAATGCTGATTTTCACCGGATGATACAAATGTGGAACAGTGAAGCATGAGTGGTCCTGTGGAGCTTGAGAGTTTACTCTGGACTCACCTCCCAGTGTGTAGTTCCTGTCTTTGTCCCGTTTCCACTGTTTGGGATTTGGAGCCCTGAAACTTTTCTGTAGCATTTTAACTTTTCGTTGTGTTGACTTAATCACATTAACAAATATCTACCAGGCACACATCCCCGGGGGGAGAGGGGTGATGGGAGGGGTCAGCTCCTCACAGTTTACTAGATCGGAAAGAAAATGTATATAAATCTTTTGCTGGCAGATCATGCTTATTGGAAGTGGGATACCAGATTTTGGAAAATTGACTGCAACATTTTAATCATTTTTTAAAAAATGTTGTTGATGTATCTTTCCATCTCTGCTTTTGTAAAAAATACATAAAACTTCAAAAAGCTTTTATCACAACAGATAAACCTTCTTATCGTACACAAGTTCTCCCCAAGCACAAACAATAGTTCAATTGGACAAAGTTGTTCAAGGAAACAGGGCTTCCCAAAAATACCCTGGCGAGGCTCTATAATCCTCAGAGGAGCTCTTTTGTCACTTCAATATTTTAACCCAATTACTGTGTATGCATGTAAACATCATGGAAATTCAGCATGATTCATATACAGCACATCAGCATTAACCGTGGACTTCTGAAACAAGATACTTTGAACAATAATATATCCATTTATTTGGATATAATTTAAAGGAAGTAGCTTGTTAAAAACAGTCAATGCCAAGTGTGGAAAGATCTGCAGGAATTTGGGCTTCAGATTTTCAGCTGACTCTTGGATGGCTCCTCATGCTATTCCTCTACGACCTCTCAGCTGATCAAATTTATGTGCCGCTTAAGACTGACCCATTGTCTGATCTGGTGCCTGTTTATGTGTGAGTTGATTATCCCCCTCCAGCAGACATGATGAGCTGAGTTATCAGTCCTCTGCCCTGGTGGAAAGGGAGAAGTAGGGCCTTTTGCAAGCACAGGAAAAAACTTTCCACTCCATTTCCATTGATGGTGCAGCTGTCCTATTGTAAGTTGTAGCAAACTCATCAAAGGACCAAAATAAACTGGACATGTTGGAACAGGACATTCCATTTTAAATGAGCAGATCAGGCAGACAACGGAATCAAGACAAACAGGCCATGAGTCATGAAATAGCTCAATCTCATCAAGGGACCAGGGGCAGTTGAAATGCAAATCACATATTGTCCTGGCCAGACGGAAGCACAATACCTTAATGAGATAACCAAGTTGGCTCCAGCGACCATTGTCAAGAGACCAGCAGAAACCAAAGACATTGCAAGCTTTTTGTAAGGGCAGTGACTAAAATCAAATTACATTATGACACCTTGTAATTGGGGAACTTGATCACTTCCATCCTGTCAACAATCAGAAAGGCTTCCTTTGTCCTGGAACTCACCTGTGGGATCAGTATTTGACCCATTAAGGATTTTGCCTTTAAAAAGTCAAGTCTAAGGAACTGTGAAATAAAAAAAGGAACTCTACTGAAAGAAACTCTACTCTCTTGCCTGACACACGCTTCGCCTGGCTGAAAAGAGACCACAAGAACTGAAGGAGCAACAGCCGCAAGGACCAGATAGCTTGGAAGAAGATCTAAAGAAATCTGTGTCAACGATTTTTTCAACTATCCTGTCCCTGGAGCGGTGAGTATATTCCTCCAGCTCACAGAAAACTCCCAATTAGTATAGCTTGTTGAGGTTTGGGGTGGGTGAGTGAATGTATCTGTGTTTGCGTCCCTAAAGTAAATCTGTGTAAACTGTAAGGATTTTCGATGTGCCGTTTAGTCTCTTGTTTTACACATAGTATTTCATAATCTGTGTGTGTGTGTGTGGGTTAATCTGAGTTGCAGAAGACTTAATTTCTTTTGAATAAATCAATTATTTTAAAACTACCAATCTTGTGGTTCTCACCTTCCTTTCACTGTCCACTCTGGTCAAGTCACAATAATTGCCAGGGCATAATTCTGTAGTCAAGGACCGGAAAAGGGAATCTGAGCACTTCGAACACATTCACTCAAGAGAGGCTACTGGTCAGGAATAAACAGTGGTCCCTCTTTCTCTCTCTCTTGTGAAGTTGCACTAGTGGGGTACTTCCGGGTGACATTTCACCATCACAGGAGAGAGACTCACACAGGCGTAGGTGGCAGTCAAGGTAACTGGTGTGGCACAAGGACAACCTCACTGGTTAGGTATAAACAGTGAGACTTGTCCCCTCTCTCTTGCGAAGCTATCCCAGTGCGACACTTCCAGGTTGTGGTTTTAACACCTGCAGGAGAGAGACACCCACAGTTATCTGTGACACCCAATACCAGCCTGTTGTGGAGTAAAGGAAACCCTTTCCGTTACAATGGCGTCCGCGGCGGGTCTACAGTGGACTGGAATTTGTGACTTACCAAATGGAAGAGAGGATTTCCTCCTATTTATTCAAGAAAATTATTCTCACAAAACCATGGGTATTAGCTCTCACAGGAGCAGAGCAGCCAGTACAGGCTGCAAGGGAATGGACAGAGAGTAAGAGCCATCATAAAAACCAGGAAACGGCAGTCTGGCTAGTATGCTTGTCCCAACAGGTAGCAAAAAATGGAAAAGCAAATTATTGAGTTGGAGAGCCAACTTAAGGTAGTACAGGGAAATGCTGAGGAAAGCGCTAGGGCAGAGGAAATGCTCTATGAGGAGTTGTATGAAGCCAAACAGTTCATTCAGCAGGTGAATGAGTCTAACCGGAATACCCAAGGGTATCTCCAATGCCAAGTAACAGAGGCAAAGGAAAGGAAGAGAAATTTCCAAGAACTCAGGCTACCCAAAGGTACAGAGAATTAGAGGGGAAATTCAAAGACACCCAGGCAGCGTACAGGGTGGCCTGTAGTGAGCTGGGTGGGAGTGACCACAGACCTTGTCATCTGAGGATCAAAAGCTGGAAGAGGCTCTGTCCCAGGCAAGGGGACAGATCTGCCTGAGAGGACCGGGAGGGTCCCCAGGAGATAGAGGGCTTCAAGCAGCAGATGATTTCCCAGGGGCAAGGGGGGTTAGACTGCCTCCTGAGGCGCCGGTAATGTGTCCGGATCGGCAGGTGGGGTTCGAGCTGTCCAGGAAGGAACAGGTCCAAGGGGGGTCAGGAGAGCACCCTCGGTTAGCGGCGTCTCCGCCATGTGTAGCATACCAAGGGGTGGGGTTACCGATCATGGGCAGATGTGCCTGATAAGGCAGTGCAAGTATGGTGCCCCAGTGAGACAGGCAGACGGGGGACCGCTAGAAAGTGACATTATCATTCCCCCCAGGACACAGACACTAAGGGGAATGGTGACCCACATCCCAAAATTGACCAGGACTGGGGACCCCTCGTTACACTTTATGGAGGTGCAGCAGGCAGCCGATATAAATGACTGTGATGAGGTGAAAAGGGTGAAGTTGCTGCTGATGATTTTGGACCCCTATCTTTGCAAGGCAGTGACTTCCCGGGAAGGGGGAAGACCTGCAACAGTGGCAGCAGTGCAGACTGCTGTTTTGGAGGCCATGGGATTAAATCAGGGTAGCCCATTTGTGAGGGTGCGGGAGACGAAACAACAGGTAGCAGAGTCCCCAGACATGTTCGCAGACAGGCTGTGGACAGTATTCGAGGGAGCGTGCGGGGCCCCCCTCAATAGGCAGAATTTAGATGGGAGGGCAGCCCACTGGCTTAAAACACTAGTGGCTAACTGTCTCCCCAGGATTAGAGCCAAGGCAGAAAATTGGTTTGACCTGCAAGACCCAAATCTCAGGGAAGATGAGGTGATCCGTAAGCTCACCCTGGCATACCGGAATGGGGAAAGGGATGAGGAAAAGCCCTCCAAGGGAAGGGTGCACGAGGTTGCACCAGCACCCCCAAAGAGAAGAGAGTGGAGACAGGAAGGCAGCAGAATCCCAGACAAAAGGCCGGAGTGCATGGATGTGGGAAGCCCGGACACTTCAAGAGGGATTGTAAGAGTCCAAAGAAGCAAGTTGAGGAGAGGGCTCCTGCAGTGATAACCCCAACGCCAAGGGGAACCGGGATTGGGGATGATAAATCTGAAGGATTTATTATCATTTCTACAATCGAAAGCCGTAGAATCAGGACAGGTAGCCATGGCAACAGGCCAGGGTGAACCAGTATCCATAACTCAGACACCCTTATGACTGCCCTTGAAACAGACCATTTATCTGTGCCCACCAGAATCTGACCCGTGTGGGATCCCCCAGCTGCAGGTGCAGGATATAGTAGGGAGTTACTTGCTGGACACAGGTGCCTCCAGCACCATAGTCCACACGGATAATCCCCAAGCATCCCCTCTCAAGGCATCCCAAGGGTTAAATGAGAATTTTAAAGTGACAGTAGTGCAGGCTGCAAGCCTGAGTGAAGGGTTTAAGGAGACAGTGTTGAGGCCGGTAAGCCTGTGTAAGGACACTGACTCCAGCCTTCCACAGGCAGGTAAAGTAAACTGCCTCAGGGAGACAGAAATGACAGAAGGAGAGGAGATGGAGGTGTCATCTCTGGTGTGGGAACCCCCTGTCAGGCGAAAGAGTAGCAGGGTCTCAAAACCCACAGTAAGGTGGTCTCCATCACTAATGACACCTGGGATCAAGGCCAGAAACAAGAGGGCCAGCAACGAAGGGGGATCAGCTTGGGCAGGGAGCCCAGGAGGACCATGAGATCCAATAGCAGAGGAAGAAAGGGGCAGGCAGACCCCCCAGAGAGAAGAGTTCTGGCTAGCGCAGCCCGGCCAGCCAGATGAGTGGCCTCACCAAAGTGAAGGCAGGTTTTAAGCTGGCCACCCGGAGATGGATGGCATTGTACATAGCGTCTGGTTTTGGGTCCCCCCCAGAGGGAGGTTTTGTTGCGTAAAATGTTTGTAATGTGTGGAAATTAGTTTAAACGGGATTTTATTCTTCAAAGCAGTAGCTGCTGCTGCCGCCTGAATAAAATTCATGCACTTTAAGTCAGGGTGTGTTTTAGGAAGGGTAGGTAGTACTGTAGAGGCATGGATGTGTTTTGTCTGTTTTACAGATGGGGCACCTAACGATGTGGATCTTGATGGCGATGGGCATACAGGTGTGTGCCGGGCGACGAGGGGACACAGAGGAGTCCCTGGTCTACGGGTGCTCTGGGGGCAGGGCACCCCTTGTAACAACCGGACAGGCAAACCTGGTAGCGGATGGCCAGGCCAACTATTCCCATGAGGGAAGATGGCCTGGATGGCTGTGGTCAAACTCAACCAGATTCTCCAGCCACAGGAGCTTTGAATACGGAGAAGTGTCTGTCGTCCCGTGTGCAGAAATTAAAGTGGTGACTGACCAGGTTAGAGTGACTGAGGGCAGGCGGGTGTACTTGACTTGTGTGGGGGACGTTCCTTTTGGGAGATGGTGGTGGCTCAGGAAGCTGGGCTCGGACATGAGGGATCGATCCTCGGACTGGAAAAGACAATGAGACCTACCGGACCATCACGGGGTCACCAGGAGGGGTCACTGTATGTCGGGAGAAATGGTGGGCATATGACCAGGGATTATATTTGTGTTTATGGGGGCCTGCCAAGGCGTGTCCCGAAGGGGCAGCAATTACCTTTGTGAGGTGGTGGCAAGACCCCGGGAACCGGATAAATTGGGACCGCAGTGGGGAAGCATGTGTAGCTCCCAGGGCAGGGATGGCAGTGAAAGCAACTGCTGGTTCAGGTGAAGAAGCCCCTACCCACCGCCCAACCGATCGACCCTCACAACTGTCCAACCACCACCCAAGGGCCCAGGAATGGTTTGTACTCATTCACACAGAAAAGCTGCTGTATCAGGGGGTACATTACTCTGTGGTTTCAGTGGTTTTAAACCTGACAGAGGTACAGTTACCTGTATGGTGCCCTCGGGAAACAGAACTACTGTACCAAGCCCTTCTGAAAGACATGTTTCAAAAGTTTTATCATCTGGATTTCGGGGATGTAAATATCGATCAATTGTATAAACAGGAAAATGTTTTTACTATGGGACCAGGGAGACAATGGCGAGGGCTGGTCAATGATGGTTTCACAGCATTTAATACTGGCACATCAATTGTCAATAGCCTAGACAATGTAGAATTGGCTCTACAAATGAACGATTTAAAGAGCCAGCTCAGGAAGATTTTGGGGGATGAAAATGCTGTGTTCGGGTCGAGGTTACACGAGGAGGTGGTAATGATTCTACATTTAAAAGATATTATAGCACAATTGGAGACACATGCCAAAACTATAAATGCTTTAATTAGAGAGGATCGGAATGCATCCGATCAGGCTGCACAAAATGAGGTGTGTGGGGGCAGCACGATGGCTCAGTGGGTTAGCCCTGTTGCCTCACGGCACTAAGGTCCCAGGTTCGATCCCGGCTCTGGGTCACTGTCCGTGTGGAGTCTGCATGTTCTCCCTGTGTTTGCGTGGGTTTCGCCCCCACAACACAAAGATGTGCAGGCTAAGTGGATTGGCCATGCTAAATTGCCCCTTAATTGGAAAAAATGAATTGGACACTCTAATTTTTTTTTTAAATGAGGTTTGTGGGCTCTATGGGGCTTGGTTGCTGGGAGAGGGGAGGAACAATCTGGGGGATTTGAGACAAGGTCAGGTCCCCTCATGGATAAGCAACCAGCACCTAGCAGCGGTACACCCTCATAACAACACATTGAGTCCCTGCCAACTTCGTGTAGCCTCAGAAGCTTACCCAGTACCTGTGGATTGTGGGAAGTCCAACCACACAATCATGGGGATAGTTGTGAAAATCCCAGTGATGGGAACCTCTGCACAACCAGCCCCTCTGTACCGAGCATAGAATGTGGGAGTCATTCATCGGGGTGTACATGTTCGTTACAAGGAAGTCCCGCCTGATGTGTTGGGTAAGCTGGGTCTGCGAGGACTGCGTTTAACATAGCAGAGAGAGAGACAGGCTTCCAACACTTGGAGGAATGCAACTCGATTTTATTGAACTACCAACTGTTAAACATACTTAAACTGTGGGTTGACACTATGCTGAGTTGACTGGAGACCTGAGGCTAACCTGACCAGACTATCTTACTACCACATGGTGGATGTTCTAGTTGTTGCTCACGGGCTCTGGCTGTCTCAGAGGCTGCATCCCAAGAGAGCGGGAAAACTAGTGCCCTCTGGCTTTATAGTGGCCGTGTCCTGTCTGGTGATTGGCTTCTGTGTTATGTGTGTTCATTGGTCATCCTGTGTGTCAATCAATGTCTGTCTGTGCACCATTATATACTTTTGTGTATATTGTGACACCGCCCTATGTCATTGTGTGGGAGCACACTGTGACAGGCATTGACCTTTCGCGTTGTCGGAGCAGGGGAGCACAAGTGATCTTGTGTCCCTAGCACATGAACACCTATGCTAGACCTCAGTGCGGGTTCAGTACTGCTGGGGCAGAGCCTATAAACTGCACCATGGAAGCAATGGCCAGTTTCAGCTGACTCTTGGATGGCTCCTCATGCTATTCCTCTCCGAACTCTCAGCTGATCAAATTCATGTGTCGCTTAAGCCTGACCCATTGACTGATATGGGCCTTGATTCTCCCAAAGGGAGACAAAGTGCCGACGCCGGAGTGAAAACCGGAGTGTTTCACTCCGGGGTCGGAGGCCGCTCCTCGCCCCCTATTCTCCCACCCCAGGGGGCTAGGAGCGGTGGCGCGTCAATCTCGCACGCCGGGCCTTGACGCTTGCGTCAAAGCGGTGCCGCCTGAATGACGCGGCCAGTGGCGCCTAAATGACGTCACCCATGCATGCGCGGTTGCCGTCTTCCCCTCCGCTGCCCCGCAAGACATGGAGGATTGATCTTGCGGGGTGGCGGAGGGAAAAGAGTGCATCTTTCAGAGATGCCGGCCCGATGATCGGTGGGCACCGATCGTGGGCCGGACTCCTCCTGAGCACTCCCCTGGTGCTCGAATCTCCCTCCGCCCCCCACAGGCCACATGCAGCGGTCGCGCGCTGTTCAAGCCGGCAGCGACCAGGTGTGGTTGGCGCCGGCGTAAACCGGTCGTATTAGGCAGGCCGCTCGGCCCTTCCGGGCCAGAGAATCGCCGCTCGACCGGAACGGCAATTCTCTGAGCGTCCTGTCGCAAAACGCGACACGCCGTTTTGGGGAGGTGGGAGAATCGCGTGCGGGTGCCAGGGTGGCGTGGCTCGAATCGCCCGGCACTCCCACAATTCTCCCACCCGGCGTGGGGGGTCGGAGAATCGCGCCCATGGTGCCTGTTTATGTGTGAGTTGATTATCCCCCTCCAGCAGACATGATGAACTGAGTTATCAGTCCTCTGCCCTGGTGGGAAGGGAGAAGTAGGGCCTTTTGCAAGCACAGGAAAAAACTTTCCACTCCATTTCCATTGATGGTGTAGATGTCCTATTTTCCACGGTTACAATAGTTGACCTGGGCAGCTGCCGAAATGCAATAAGCACCTACAAATCGTACATGAATATGGGTGCCTTGATGCGATTAGGACTCCATTGCAATTTATGGCTGTAAAACCAGAAGTGGCACCATGGAATAGGCCAGACCAGAAAACTTTGGCACATAATTGACATTTACAGTACAGAAAGAGGCAGACACAAGCATAGTGAACTAATGAGTAATGCTAGAATTCTTTTTACACTTGAGAGAGCGTTCAATTGGGAGGGACGAGTCAAAGTTATTTTAGTTACCCAATTGTGTAAGAGGAGAAGTTACAGCAAGTGGCACAGTAGGCACAATAAGCAAGAGCAATAGCAGATGTGTTCTGAGCAACCACACCGAGGAGGGATTTCTGCAGGCATCTTTACAGTCCACATATTGACACAGAATCAGTTACCAGAATTTTGTTGGGGAACAATGTGCAAGGAGGGTCAGGTTCTCTCCACCGACAGGAAGAGACATACAGCCTTCTGCAGGAGACACTTGGGCCTGGCTCCTCCCTCAATAACAGTTAAAGTGGCGATCATACTAAATTATTTTGATTCAAGGAATATTCCCAAGTTGCAGTGGATTATACGGCACATGTTAGAAAGGTGGCTGCACAAGTCTATGGTAAGCTAGCAGCAGATGTTCTGTTCAATAAGGCAAACCAGTACATTCAGATTTAGATTTAGATTTATTGGCACGTGCACTGAGGTACAGTGAAAAGTACTGTTCTGTGCACAGTCCAGGAACATCGTTCCATACATGAAAAACATAGGGGGCTAGATTTTCCACCGTCGGGATGCTCCATTTTACCGGCAGCCCGGGGGTTTCCCGACGGCGTGGGGCTGCCCCACAATGGGAAACCCCATTGACCAGCCGGCGTACCAGAGCATCCTACCGGCAGGGTGCAACAGAAATGTGGGGCGGCGGGACGGATAGTCCAGCCCAGGATATATGATCAATACATAATGTAAATACACAGATATAGACATTGGGGTGAAGCATAACAGAATGTAGTGCTACTCAGTAGAGAAAATGCGTGGAGTGATCAGTTCAGTTCAGAAGAGGTCATTCAGGAGACTGGTAACAACGGGGAAGAAGCTGTTTTTTAATCTCTTAGTGCATATTCTCAGACTTTTGTGTTTCCTGCCCGATGGGAGAGATTTGAAGAGAGAATAACCCATGTGGGAGGGGTCTTTGATTATGCTGCTGGCTTTCCTAAGGCAGCGGGAGGTGTAGACAGAGTCAATGGATGGGAGGCGGTTTTGCCTGATGCACTGGGCTATGTTCATGACTCTGTAGTTTCTTACAGTTTTGGGCCGAGCAGTTGCCAAACCAGGCTGTGATGTAGCCAAACAGGATGCTGTCTATGGTGTATCTGTAAAAAGTGGTAAGAATCCAGATGAAGTACAGGAGCTGTTGTGCTTTCTTGGTTGTATCGTCAACATGGGTGGACCAGGACAGATTTGAAGCTGTCAACAATCTCTATCTCGGCACCATTAATACAGTTAGGGATGGGTATGATACTTGGCTTCCTGAAGTCAATGACCAGCTCCTTAGTTTTGCTGACATTGAGGGAGAGATTGTTGTTGTTACACTATGCTACCAGGTTCTCTATCTCGCTCCTGTACTCTGACTCATCATTGTTTGAAATCCAACCTCCTAAGATTGTATCATCAGCAAACTTGTAGATGGAATTGGAGTAGAATTATATCACACAGGCGTGTGTGTATAGGGAATATAGCAGGGTGCTAAGTATGCAGCCTTGCGGGGCGCCGGTATTGAGGACTATTGTGGAGGAGTTGTTGTTTATCCTTACTGATTGTGGCCTATGGGTCAGGAGATCGAAGATCCAGTTGCAGAGGGAGGAGCCAAGTCCTAGGATTTGGAATTTTGACAAGAGCTTGGCTGGGATTATGGTGTTGAAAGTGGTGCTGTAGTCAATGAATAGGAGCCTGACATAGGAATCTTTGTTGTCGAGATGTTCAAGTGATGAGTGTAGGGCCAGATAGGTTGAACTGGTTGTGGCAGTTTGCAAATTGCAGTGGATCAAGGCATTCTGAAAGCATGGAGTTGATGTATGCTATGACCAACTTCTCAAACCAAGTCATAATGATAGATGTCAAGGCTACCAGATAGTAATTGTTGAGGCATGTTGCCTGGTTCTTCTGTGGCACCAGTATGATGGTGGTCTTCTTGAAGCAGGTGGTTATGTAGGTGGTCAAGTAAGTTATGGATTCTGCAAGTTAATATGACAGATCAGTAGGGTTTGTAGCAATTGGCAGGATCGGCAAATCCAGGTTTCTATTGATTGTGCTAATTTTCCCATTAAGAAACTCAGCAACTTTTATGACTGGGAGGAGATTCCATTCTCTCAATGTGCAGCTGATGTGTGACCATCATGAATGAATTATGCAGATGCCACACACCTCCAGGATAACGAGAGGATAGAGTGATGTACTAACAAACACTATAGGCTTGGCCTGCCTCAAAATCTCCACTCCTTCTGCTTGGCAGCACAGTGGCACATTGGTTAACACTGTTGCCTTACAGGGCCAGGGACATCGGTTCAATTCTGACCTTGGATGACTTCCTGTCTCCTCTCCCCAGCATACTCCTGGCAAACATCCAACCGATTGAAAATGAGCTGGACAAGCTTAACGCTAGACTTAGCTCTTAGAGGGAAGAGAGGCACTGCTAAGTGCTCTATTTCATAGAGACATGGCTCACTCCTGCCTCATCGGACTGTGCCATACAACCTGAGGGCTTCTCAATTTACTGGAGAGACTGAACAGCATCCTCGGGCAAGGCAAAGGGAGGGGAGGGGTTTGCCTCCTCATCAACTCCTCCTGGTGCTCAGATATGGCTGTGATGATATGCATCACTGTAAATACACAAGGGGTTAATGTAAGTACACGGAGACTAGCTAGACACTAGAAGGAGCACCAGAGACATGACACACAGACATTCATCCAATAGGTCAGTAAGATAGAACACAACCAATGGGCATTCACGATACACACAGAGGTGACACTACCACAGGAGGGCATTACACCAACACATATAAAAAGGACACAGCACACATAATCTTCCTCTTTCCAGTGGAGTCACTCAGTAAGTACAGACACAGGGTTGGTTCAACATCACACCCACCACGTGGATTGTAGCAGACTGGTTCATCAGTCTGAGTGGCTATAGAAGGATTAACAGTAGAGTCAAATCCAAGTAGGAAAATTGTTAATAGTTTAATAAATGTGTTGAAGCTACCTTCACGTCTGAACCATCCTTTGTCAGAGTGCACATCAAGGAAGCAGCTTATGCTAAATCAAGAGCATAACAAGACATGGTACCAGTGAGTGACTGTTTCAATCCATATAGTTACAACTCAGCAAACAGTGACAACCAGCAACAACACCCAGGCAAGATGATCGAGATTCCAGTTCCACAGCAGCTCACGTGCCACGGCAATCTCAGTGAAAACTGGCGTGCGTTCAGGCAAAGGTTTGAGATCTTCCTGGTAGCAGCCGACCTACAAGACGTGGCCGATGCTGAAAAGACAGAGCTTCTGCTCACCATCGCCGGTGCCAGAGCAGAAGAAATCTTCAAAACATTCAAGTTCTCCAATGGGCAAAACAGGAGCGACTTCCAGGAAGTCCTGGACAAATTCGAACAATACTGCGAGGAAAACACAAAGAAACCAACAGAAAATGGTAAGAGAGGCGCCAATACTCACCACGAGGCCCCAGAGCAGAGAATGACAATTTTGATCGGCGGCCATCTTGAAAAAGGTACCGCACATGCGCAGTTGAGAGAAATGCGCAAAGCAAAGGAGCAGCGCTCTGCGCATGCACAATCGCTTCCTATGACCTATGTCACGCGCGTCGAGCCATCAGAGGCCTCGGACCATGCCCACTTAAAAGGGAAATGTCCCAAAATAAGAAAAAAACATTTTAAAGCTGTAAAACCTGATTCTTTCACCTGGAACGACAGCACAATGCCTGAAATTCGACCAGTAGCTGAAAGTAACCTCTGCGGAACCCTGCAATAAGCAGTTAGCACCACCCAAAGAGATGATACAGTCCTTGAAGACTATGACTCCGACCTTGATTTCTTCTTTGGACATCTCGAGCCCAATGCCAGCTCCGACACAAAAAGTGACGATATGTTCTGAGAAGACTATGACGCAGCCGGAGGTTTCATCATTGGAGATGGCAACCCCAGTACCAAAACCGAACCGCAACGAGATGTGTTCTACAGTGATGAATCCGACACAGACGTGGATGTGTTCTTCAGATTTGAGGATCTTCAGTCCGGCATATATGACATCCCGACTCGTGAGTGCAGGATTATGCTGCGGCCTGACACCAAGAGACAGAGAGCGGTACAAACCAAAACTGACTCAGGTGAAACAGACCAGACTCCAGATGGGGAGCAACCACAAGCCAAAGATAATTCGAGTTAAGCCAAAGATAATTCGAGTAAGCCGGACATGACTCCAGACAGGGAGCCCCGCAAACTCAGTGTCAGCACGCTCAAGGAAACAGCAGATGTCACAAAGCACGCTGACACGAGTAACTGTGTGAAGGACTTGTATTATCCACAGTGTGGTTCTTGAGCGCAGCAAACATGACAACAAAACCAACCAACACAACAGCAACATCAAAAACAATAACAAGAAGCGTACCAAAGGCAACATCGTCGACAGCAAGCACGACAAAGGCTACACCAATGGAACTACAACTGGTACGACATGGTACAACTCTGCCCGTGAGGGGCACTATTACTGCTCAGCTCAATACAGTGACATCCCGTGGCAGGATAATGCATCTTTCCACTTCACGTTTGCTGCACTACCAACAGGCAACCTGGCTTTCAGGACAGATGTCATCAAACGTCGCTACCACAAGCATCGGAAGAGAACAAAGACTCCAAATCAGACAACAAAGTGATTTGACCACTTTGTGGTTCCTCACGCACAGGGACAAGGATGGCGTTTACAATGCAATGCCACCATCAACATCACCACCTCACCAACCCAACAAGAAATACATTCAACCATAATAATTGATGAATTTTGGACTCATACATCTGATTTGGACTTCTTGTTTAGTGATCACTGTTATCATTTATACATAGCATCACTTATCTACCTGTTTTTGTTCAATTTTCTTTAATACTGTACAGAAAATCTGTAGCATGAAAAAAAGGGGGATGTAGTGATATGCATCACTGTAAATACACAAAGGGTTAATGTAAGTACACGTAGACTAGCTAGACACTAGAGGGAGCACCAGAGACATGACACACAGCCATTCATCCAATAGGTCAGTAAGATAGAACACGACCAATGGGCATTCACGAAATACACACAGAGGTGACACTACCACAGGAGGGCATTATACCAACCCTTATAAAAAGGCCACAGCACACATGATCTTCCTCTTTCCAGTTGAGACACTCAGTGAGTACAGACAGGGTTGATTCAACTTCACACCCATCACATGGATTGTAGCAGATTGGTTCGTCAGTCTGAGTAGCTATAGAAGGATTAACAGAAGAGTCAAATCCAAGTAGGAAAATTGTTAATAGTTTAATAAACGTGTTGAAGCTATCTCCACGTCTGAACCTTCCTTTGTCAGAGTGCACATCAAGGAAGCAGCTTATGCTAAGTCAAGAGCATAACAAGGCAATGGCGACCCAGCCGAACCACTGCTCCCCAGACCTGGAATACCTGACTGTGAAGTGCTGCCCGTACTACCTTCCACAGGAGTTCACATCTGCCATTATCACGGTGATCTACATCCCACCCCAGGTGGAAATGAAGAAGGCACTTGATGAATTATACACCGCTATGAACAATCTTGAAATGGACTACCCAGAGGCCTTATTCATCATGGTCAGGGACTTCAACCAGGCCAAAATTCTACCAATACATCTCCTGTTCCACCAGGAGCTCCAACATCCTTGACCACACTGCACAAACATTAAGGACACCTACTGCCCCATTTACCGACCACATTTAGGAAAATCGAACCACAAGACGGTGTTCCTTCTCCGGGCATACGAGCAGAAACTTAAGCGGGAGAACACAGTTAAGAAGGTCGTGCAGTGCTGGCCCAAGGGCAACAGAGAGGCAGAAGAGCTCCTATGTAGATCCCAATTCCTGCCATGTCCACATAACTTGCTCTCCAGTCCACAAGGGATTGAACTCCAGGTCCCAGAAACAGCTTCTTGCCATGAACACCCGCTCTTGCCTGTTGGACAGTATGTCAAAGAACAAACAACAAAGAAAAGTACAGCACAGGAACAGGCCCTTCGGCCCTCCAAGCCCGTGCTGACCATGCTGCCCGTCCAAACTAAAATCTTCTACACTTCCTGGGTCCGTATCCCTCTATTCCCATCTTATTCATGTATTTGTCAAGATGCCGCTTAAATGTCATTATCATCCCTGCTTCCACCACCTCCCCCTGCAGCGAGTTCCAGGCACCCACTAACCTCTGTGTAAAAAACTTGCCTCGTACATCTCCACTAAACATCGCCCCTCGCACCTTAAACCTATGCCCCCTAGTAATTGACCCCGCTACCCTGGGGAAAAGCCTCTGACTATCCACTCTGTCTATGACCCTCAAAATTTTGTAGACCTCTATCGGGTCACCCCTCAACCTCCGTTGTTCCAGTGAGAACAAACCGAGTTTATTCAACCGCTCCTCACAGCTAATGCCCTCCATACCAAGCAACATCCTGGTAAATCTCTTTGCACCCTCTCTAAAGCCTCCACATCCTTCTGGTAGTGTGGCGACCAGAATTGAACACTATACTCCAAGTGTGGCCTAACTAAGGTTCTATACAGCTGCAACATGACTTGTCAATTCTTATACTCAATGCCCCGGCCAATGAAGGCAAGCATGCCGTATGCCTTCTTGATTACCTTCTCCACCTGTGTTGCCCCTTTCAGTGACCTGTGGACCTGTACACCTAGATCTCTCTGACTTTCAATACTCTTGAGGGTTCTACCATTCACTGTATATTCCCTACCTACATTAGACCTTCCAAAATGCATTACCTCACATTTGTCCAGATTAAACTCTATCTGCCATCTCTCTGCCCAAGTCTCCAAACAATCTAAATCTTGCTGTATCCTCTGACAGTCCTCATCACTGTCTGTAATTCCACCAACCTTTATGTCGTCTGCAAACTTACTAATCAGACCAGTTCCATTTTCCTCCAAATCATTTATATATACTATGAACAGCAAAGTCCCAGCACTGATCCCTGCGGAACACCCCGAGTCACAGCCTTCCAATTAGAAAAGCACCCTTCAATTGCTACTCTCTGCCTTCTATGACCTAGCCAGTTCTATATCCACCTTACAAGCTTACTCCTGATCCCGTGTGAGTTCACCTTTTGTACCAGACTGCCATGAGGAACCTTGTCAAAGGCCTTACTGAAGTCCATATAGACAACATCCACTGCCCTACTTGCATCAATCATCTCTGTGACCTCCTCGAAAAACTCCATCAAGTTAGTGAGACACGACATCCCCTTAGCAAAACCATGTAGATCCTGTCTCGAAGAATTCTCTCCAGTAATTTCCCTACCACTGATGTGAGGCTCACCAGCCTGTAGTTCCCCAGATTTTCCTTGCTACCTTTCTTAAACAAAGGAACAACATTGGCTCCTCCGGGACATCACCTGAAGACAGTGAACATCCAAAGATTTCTGCCAAGACCTCAGCAATTTCCTCTCTAGCCTCCTTCAGTATTCTGGTGTAGATCCCATTTGGTCCTGGGGACTTATCTACCTTAATATTTTTCAGGACGCCCAACACCTCGTCTTTTTGGATCTCAATGTGACCCAAGCCATGTACACATCCTTCTCCAGACTCAACATCCTCCAATACCTTATCTTTGGTGAATACTGATGCAAAATATTCATTTAGTACCTTGCCCATTTCCTCTGGCTCCACACATAGTTTCCCTTGCCTATCCTTCAGTGGGCCAACCCTTTCCCTGGCTACCCTCTTGCTTTTTATGCACGTGTAAAAAGCCTTGGGATTTTCCTTAACCCTATTTGCCAATGACTTTTCGTGACCTCTTCTAGCCCTCCTGACTCCTTGCTTAAGTTCCTTCCTACTTTCCTTATCTTCCACACAGGCTTCGTGTGTTCCCAGCCTTCTAGCCCTGACAAATGCTTCCTTTTTCTTTTTGACGAGGCCTACAATATCTCTCGTAACCCATGGTTCCCGAAATTGGCCATATTTATCCTTCTTCCGCACAGGAACATGCTGGTCCAGAATTCCTTTCAACTGACATTTGAAAGCCTCCCACATGTCAGATGTTGATTTACCCTCAAAAATCCTCCCCCAATTTAAGTTCTTCAGTTCCCGCCTAATATTGTTATATTTAGCCTTAGCCACGTTCACCCTAGGACCACTCTTATCCTTGACCACCAGCACTTTAAAACTTACTGAATTGTGATCACTGTTCCTGAAATGCTCCCCTACTGAAACCTCTACCACCTGGCCGGGCTCATTCCCCAATACCAGGTCCAGTACAGCCCCGTCCATAGTTGGACTGTCCACATATTGTTTTAAGAAACCCTCCTGGATGTTCCTTACAAACTCTCCCCCATCCAGGCCCTTGGCACGAAGTGAGTCCCAGTCAATATTGGGGCAGTTGAAGTCTCCCATCACAACAACCCTGTTGTTTTCACTCGTTTCCAAAATCTGTTTACCTATCTGCTCCTCTATCTCCCGCTGGCTGTTGGGAGGCCTGTAGTAAACCCCCAACATTGTGACTGAACCCTTCTTGTTCCTGATCCCTACCCATATAGCCTCGCTGCCCTGAGGTGTCCTCCCGTAGTACGGCTGTGATATTCTCCCTAACCAGTAGCGCAACTCCGCCACCACTTCTACATCCCCCTCTATCCCGCCTGAGACATCTAAATCCTGGAACATTTAGCTGCCAATCCTGTCCTTCCCTCAACTAGGTCTCTGTAATGGCAACAACATCATAGTTCCAAGTACTAATCCAAGCTCTAATAATACCTGTAATACTTCTTGCATTAAAACATATGCACTTCAGGCTCCAGACCTGCTGTTTTCAGCGACATCTCCCTGTCTGCTCTTCCTCAAGAGCCGTACTAGCCCTATTCCCTAGTTCTCCCTTAATGCTTTCACCTTCTGCCCTATTGCTCCGGTACCCACCCACCCTGCCATACTAGTTTAAACCCTCCCGTGTGACACTAGCAAACCTCGCGGCCAGGATATTTATGCCTCTCTAGTTTAGATGCAACCCGTCCTTCTTATACAGGTCACACCTGCCCCGGAAGAGCTCCCAGTGGTCCAGATAATGGAAACCCTCCCTTCTACACCAGCTGTTTAGCCACGTGTTTAGCTGCTCTATCTTCCTATTTCTAGCCTCACTGGCACGTGGCACAGGGCGTAATCCCGAGATTACAACCCTAGAGGTCCTGTCTTTTAACTTTCTGCCTAGCTCCCTGAACTCCTGCTGCAGGACCTCATCCCCCTTCCTGCCTATATCATTAGTACCAATATGTACAATGACCTATGCCTGTTTGCCCTCCCACTTCAGGATGCCCACTACCCATTCAGAGACATCCTGGACCCTGGCACCAGGGAGGCAACATACCATCCTGGAGTCTCTTTCACATCTACAGAAGCGCCTAGCTGTGCCCCTGACTATCGAGTCCCCTATGACTATTGCTCTTCTGCGCTTTGACCCTTCCTGCTGAAAATCAGAGCCAGCCCTCGTGCCACTGCTCTGGCTGCTGCTGTTTTCCCCTGATAGGCTATCCCCCCCGACAGTATCCAAATGGGTATACCTGTTCGAGAGGGGGACAACCACAGGGGATTCCTGCACTGACTGCCTGCACCTTCGGTATGACCACATTTATACAACTGCTATCTATGATGCATTCCACCACCTGCATGCTCCCAAGTGCATCCACCTGCTCCTCCAACCAAATCATGTGGTCTGTGAGGAGCTCCCCAGACCTGCCACATCTCACAGTCAGAGCACTGCACCCCTCTAATTGACATTGCGTCAATGATGGAACCATCAATTCACCAGACACGTGCTTCCGATATGAATCTAGGCTTTAATCGACTTACTTCAGAGCCAGCCTGTTACCCATTGATGAACTCTTAGTGAACTCAGGCTGAGTCTGGACAAGGGTATTTATACAGCTGCACTAGGGGGAGGAGTCGTGGGTGGAGCCAAAGGTGGAGCCCAGTACAAGTTCCTGAGTACTCCCAGAGCTACTCCCCCTAGTGGTAGGATAGCGCTACTGTGCTTACAAAGACAGTGTGAATTATCATATATACATTTATATATTACATTCACCACAGTCAAAATTAAAGTTACTGTTAACCATATGTTTTCTAGCACTGGATTTCTACTATAAATGTGAAAGCTAGATACAGTACTCTCCAATCTCTGGCTTAGATACTCCTCTAAATTATAATTAAATAATTAAGTAATTATGTTTAATTAGTTTAACAATGCTTAATTTTTAAAATTAGTGTAGATTCCCAACCAGCGAATCAGGTCACAGCTATACTGTGATGTCACTTCTGCCCCCCCTCCGCGCCCCCCCCCCCCGCACCCCCCCTGCCCCCCCCCGCCCCCCCCCCCCCCCCCCCCCCCCGCCCCCCCCCCCCCCCCCCCCCCCCCCGCCACGCACAATTTGAAAAGGTAATAAAAATAAAAATGAATAAAAATCACTTACCATCCCAGGTTCTCAGATGCTCTTTGCTTCTCTCTCTGCAGATTAAAAGTTACTGGCCAGAAGAAAGAGAGAGAACAAAACAGTAGGAAAAAGGCACCTTCTCCCACTCTGCACTGAATTACCTCACTGCACCAAATTACCAATTTCCAAATTCCCACTCTGGATGTGCGTCACTCCGGCTGTGTCTCCTTCACTTGCGCAAAGCTTACTGAGTGCGCTTTCTGTCTGTCTTTCAGACAGACCTCAGCTAACCAGGGTGACTCACACTACTTAAGCTTCAAAGAGAAGCAGACAATGTGCACCTTTGTGCCACTAAAGAGGCCTCAGGTGACTGACAGATAACTGCCTCTCAGCAATTAGGGTGGGGGCAGCTTCAGCCAATCAGACACTAAGCTACACAATGCACTTTTAACTGAAAAACAGCAGAATTAAACTTACCACTTACCTTCCCTGATTACCTCTGCACCAAATTACCAAGTTCCAAATTCCCACTCTGGATGTGTCTCACTCCGGCTGTGTCTCCTTCACTTGCGCAAAGCTGTCAATTTCCTTGGTATTGCTCCAGGACTGTCTTGTGTTTAGTTAAATGGGGATCAGCAGGGCCTCCACAACTCTGACTTTGAGTTTGTTGCTTGCTATTGAGCTTTGCCAAACCCTCCACGTGTCTTTGTTAATGTTGAGACACTGATTTCTTGCCTCTCCAAACAGGTGTAGGGTCAATGAATATTCCAGGTAGTGCTGGCTGAGTGCCTGACTCATTGTTATGAGTTGGCAGCATATGTATTATAGGCTGCCTGAGACATTAATCAGCATGTTCTGTGCCAGCCTTACTTTGTGCACACACATTTTTGGGCAATTTGGAATTGCTAGGGCTTCACGTTGACTCTGTCTTCTCAAGTACCCACATAGCTCACTCAAATCAAAATGCACAACTCCCAGAATCAGTTGAGAAACATTTAGCTGGTTCTGAATGTGCTACTTCAAGTTCAGGAACCCACTGTATTGGTCATCCCTAATTGTGCCTTGGACTTTCAATAGTTTTCTACTCTGAAGACAAATAGCAAACAGCTGCAACTCAGAAATCAGTAGTTGCAGTAAGGTGCTCAATTAGTCATCTCAGAAACTTGTAAACAGGGGTCTGTGGAGTGAAAAATAATCATCATGAAAAATAATATTCTCCTCCCTGCTGTGTTTAGAAAGAATTGTAAAATGCACCTGTCTACTCAGCAATATACCAGAAACGTGCATTCCTCCAGGGATTAATAAACTATTTTATATAAAAGTAGGCAATGTCCCTTTGAAGTTGTGTATACATCTGTGGCTGTGTGTGGTGTGCACGGGCAAAATATTCTTAGCCTCATTGAAGCAGCTGTTGAGGCTGGGCCGGGAGTAAATTCTGAAAGCTGCATATCGGGTCAACACAGACTGGTCTCTGCGAAATATTGCTGGGGGTGGGATCTATGTGGCAGCGGCTGACAGTCAATTTGGGTCAAATATAGACCCCTTTAGGGCCAAGATTCAGATGCTGCTGTCATTCTCTCAATGCCATGCCAGCTGCCCTCTGAGATGGGAAGCCGGCAGCAACTGGGAGGCAGCCTCCACATGACAGGCTGAGGGACCACCAGTGCCTCACCTCAATGGATCCATTACTGAGCCACATGAATCCAAAGGCTGAAACTAAACCATCAGCCTAATAACCTTTCCAGTTCCTTCATCAATGATCATCCCTCCAGCATAAGGTCAGAAGTGAGGATGTCATAGATGATTGCACAATTCAGCACCATTCAGATACTGAAGCGGTCCATTTAATAATAATCTTTATTATTGTCACAAGTAGGCATACATTAACACTGCAATGAAGTTACTGCGAAAAGCCCCTAGTCTCCACATTCTGTTGCATGTTCAGGTACACAGAGGGAGAATTCAGAATGTCCAAATTACCTAACAAGCCCGTCTTTCGGGACTTGTGGGAGGAAATCCACGCATACACGGGGAGAACATGCAGACTCCGCACAGACAGTGACCCAAGCGGGAATCGAACCTGGGATCCTGGTGCTGTGAAGTAACAGTGCTAACCACTGTGCTACCGTACTGCCCATGTTCATGTGCAGCAGGAACTGGACAATATTCAGACATGAGTTAATCAGTGGCAATTAACATTCGCAAAACACAAATGCCGGGCAATAATCATCTTCAACCAGAGAGAATCTAACCATCTCCCCTTGACATTCAATGAGATTACCATCGCTGAATCGTCTGCTCTCAACATCCTAAGGGTTGCTATTGACCAGAAACTGATCTTGACCTGTCGCATAAATATAGTGTCTCAGAATAGGTCAGAGGATGGGAAGTAACTCACCTCCTAATTCTGCAATGCCTGTCCATTATGTATAAGGTACAAGTCAGGAATGTTTCACAAGCATGTGATTATGATATTACATATTTTAAGAACAATTGTTTTAAATAAACATACCTTTTTTTAAACTTCTGCATTGAGTTTAAATGTATTTTTTACAAAGGAGATAGAGACAAAGAACATGAAAACTTCAGGTGTATATTCAAACCTCATCAGACTCATATGCCGAGAGCTGGCTAAGAAGGGCCATTGAAAATGCAAAGACTGTTGAATTTTAAAATGTATCAGGGCAGCATGGTAGCAGAGTGGTTCACATTGTTGCTTCACAGCGCTAGGATCCCAGGTTCAATTCCTGGCTTGGGTCACTGTCCGTGCGGAGTCTAAACATTTTCCTCATGTCTGCGTGGGTTTCCTCCGGGTGCTCCGGTTTCTTCCTATAAGCAGCTTCCTCTGAATAGCTGTGGTAGTCACCACTGTTGTATTGTCTTTACTGCATACGAGGGTATTACAGTAAGGCCCCTGTGCTACAGGTACGGCGGTAGAACCCTGCCTGCTGGCTCCGCCCAGTAGGCGGAGTATAAATGTGTGGGCTCTCCAAGCTGCAGCCATTTCGGCAGCAGCTGTGGGAAGCTCCACATTTCTGCATAATAAAGCCTTGATTACTCTCTACTCTCGTCTCATCGTAATTGATAGTGCATCAATTTATTAAGCAGAGATTTTACAACGATGGATCACCGCATCAAGCCTGATCACCTTCAGCTGCACCCTCAAGCAGACAACGCCAAGTTGGTCTTCGCACATTGGCTAGCTTGCTTTGAAGCATCCATTGGATCTGCGACTGAACCACCCTCAGAGGCACAGAAGCTCCAGAACCTCTACATGCGGCTGAGCTCCAATATTTTTCCCCTCATCTGGGACACACCGACCTACGCGAGGCCATGGCGCTACTGAAGGAAAACTCAGCAGACTAACAAAATCTACTCCAGGCACCTCCTGTCCACACGGCATCAACTCCCCGATGAGTCTGTGGAAGATTTCTGACGTGCCCTGCATGTCCTGGTGAGAGACTGCGATTGCCAGGCCGTTTCGGCCACTGAACATTCTGACCTGCTACTTAGAGATGCGTTCGTTACGGGCATAGGGTCGGCCTACATCCGCCAGCGCCTCTTGAAAGGGGATACCCTCGACCTCGCAGCGACCAAGAAACTAGCGCTCTCGCTCACAATCGACTCACGCAATATACAGGCGTATGCCCCCGACTGCACGGCCCACCCCTCCTGCGCATCATGGACCCCATCAGCAACCTCCCCCAGCCAACCCCAGGCCTGCGCCACGCGGCAGCCAACCAACCCGGGGGACCCAAGTGCTACTTCTGCGGAGAGTCAAAACACCCCTGGCAGTGCTGCCCGGCACGGAGCGCGCTCTGCAAAGTCTGCGGGAAGAAAGGAAATTACGCTGCTGTGTGCCAGGCCCGCTTGATTGCCGCTATTGTCCCTGCACCCCCCATGTGCGACCCGTGGGCGCCGCCATCTTCCTCGCCTCAGACCACGTGCGGCCCGTGGGTGTCACCATCTTGCTCCCCTCACAACACATGCGGCCCGTGGGCGCCGCCATCTTGCCTGCCTCAGGACCCCTGCTTGACGGGCACCTCTTCGGGATGCTCATTGCCTGTAACCGCCGCCGACTAGCCAAGTCTGGCCTCCATCACGGTCGACCAGTCCCGACCGCACAACTTCGCGATCGAGTCGAAAACAGTGAAGGTCGACGGGCACAAGATATCCTGCCTTCTGGACTCCGGGAGCACTGAGAGCTTCATCCACCCCGATATGGTAAGGCGCTGCTCCCTCACGGTACACCCCATCAACCAGAGAATCTCCCTGGCCTCCGGATCCCACTCCATGGTGATCCAGAGGTACTACAACGCCACCCTCACCATCCAGGGTGTAGAGTTCAGCGATATCCGGCTCTACGTTCTCCCCAACCTCTGCGCTGCCTTGCTACTTGGCCTGGATTCCAGTGCAACCTCCAGAGCCTAACCCTGAAATTTGGCGGGCCCCTACCACCCCTCACTGTCTGCGGCTTCGCGTCCCTTAAGGTCAACCCACCTTCCCTGTTTGCAAACCTCACCTCGGATTGCAAAGCCGTCGCCACCAGGAGCAGACGGTACAGCGCCCAGGACAGTACCTTCATCAGGTCGGAGGTCCAGGGCTGCTGCAGGAGGGTATTATCAAGGCCAGCAACAGCCCCTGGAGAGCCCAAGTGGTAGTGCTGAAAACTGGGGAGAAAAACAGGATGGCCGTTGACTACAGTCAGTCCATCAATCGGTATACGCAGCTCGACGCGCACCCCCTCCCACGCATATCTGATATGGTCAATCAGATTGCACAGTATCGGGTCTTCTCGACAGTGGACCTAAAATTTGCCAACTACCAGCTCTTCATTCGCAAGACGGACCGTTAGTACACCGCGTTTGAAGCGGCTGTCGCCTTTACCACTTCCTTAGGGTTCCCTTCGGCGTCACTAACGGGGTCTCGATCTTCCAACGGGAGATGGACTGAATGGTTGACCGGTACGGACCGCGGGCCACTTTTCTGTACCTGGATAACGTCACCATCTGTGGCCACGGCCAGCAGGACCACAACACTAACCTTTCCAAATTCCTCCACACCGCCAAACTCCTCAACCTAACATACAACAAGGAGAAGTGCGTGTTCAGCACGAACCGATTAGCCATCCTCGGCTATGTCGTTCAGAAAGGAGTTCCAGGGCCCAACCCCGATCGCATGTGCCCCCTCATGGAACTCCCCTTTCCCCACTGCCCCAAGACCCTCAAACGATGCCTGGGGTTCTTCTCGTACTTCCACTCCACCGTTTTTCCACTGACGGCCGAGGCTCACCAGGCCTTCAACCGTATCAAGGCTGACATCGCCAAGGCCGCGATGCACGCGGTCGACGAGACACTCTCCTTCCAAGTCGAGTGCGATGTATCAGACGTCGCTCTTACCGCCACCCTCAACCAGGCAGGCAGGCCTGTGGCATTCTTTTCCCGCACCCTCCATGCCTACGAAATTCGGCACTCCTCTGCCAAAAAGGAGGCCCAAGCTATCGTTGAAGCTATGCAGCATTGGAGGCATTACCTGGCCGGCAGGAGATTCACTCTCCTCACTGACCAATGGTTGGTTGCCTTCATGTTTAATAACACACAGCGGGGTAAGATCAAAAATGATAAAATATTGAGGTGGAGGAACGAGATTTTGTGGCCCTACACAATGGTCTCTGTCACACAGGGGTCACCCGGTTCTTTCACTTCATAAAGGCCCGCAACCTACCCTACTCTACTGAGGAAGTCAGGGCAATCATCAAAGACTGCCAGGTCTGCACGGAGTGCAAACTGTACTTCTACCGGCCAGACCGAGCGCACCTGGTGAAGGCCTCCCGTCCCTTTGAATGCCTCAGCATGGATTTCAAAGGGCCCCTCCCCTCCTCCGACCAAAACACATACTTCCTTAACGTGGTCAATGAATACTCCAGATTCCCCTTCGCCATCCCATGCCCCGATATGACGTCTGCCACAGTCATCTAAGCCCTCAATAGCATCTTCATCCTGATCGGTTTCCCCACTTACGTCCACAGTGACCGGGGATCCTCCTTTATGAGTGATGAGCTACGTCAATTCCTGCTCAGCAAGGGCATTGTCTTGAGCAGGACGACTTGCTACAACCCCTGGGGAAACGGGCAGGTGGAGAGGGAGAACGTGACGGTCTGGAAGGCCGTCCTGCTGGCCCTCCGGTCTAAAAATCTCCTGGTCTCCCTCTGGCAGGAGGTCCTCCCCGACGCCCTCCACTCCATTCAATCGCAACTTTGCACTGCGACTAATGCAACCCCCCCATGAACATCTCCTTGCCTTCCCTAGGAAGTCCAGCTCCGGGGTTTCGCTCCCAACTTGGCTGGCAGCTCCAGGACCCATTCTCCTCTGCAAGCACGTGCGGCTCCAAAAGGCGGACCCATTGATCGAGAGGGTACAGCTTCTCCATGGAAACCCGCAGTACGCCTACGTTTCGTACCCCGACGGCCGCCAAGAGACAGTCTCCCTTAGGGACCTGGCACTAGCTGGTTCCCCACGCTCCCCAACTGCTCCGGTGCCACCCATCCTCCCCCCAGCGCACCTCACCACAGCCCCCGCTTCAGGATGATCCGTACTTCCCTTAGTCCCACCCGGGGATGAAAATGAGGACGACACGCTCCCGGAGTCACTGGCGACCAAGCCGGCACCTGCATCACTATCGGGACTAAGGCGCTCACAACGGAGGATCAAGACACCCGACCGGCTAAATTTGTGAAGTTTCCCTAAACTGTACACTTTAAAAATGCTCATATACATGTAAATAGTTTTTCCACCACCCCGCTGGACTCTTTTTTAACAGGGGGTGAATGTGGTAGTCACCATTGTTTGTATATATTACGTATATGAGATGTAATACGGTAAGGCTCCTGTACTACAGGTACGGGGGTAGATCCCTGCCTGCTGGCTCCACCCAGTAGGTGGAGTATAAATGTGTGGGCTCACCTCCTACGGCAGCAGCTGTAGGAGGCAACACATCTCTGCTTAATAAAGCCTCGATTACTCTCTACTCTCGTCTCGACGTAATTGATAATGCACCAACCTGCAAACCAAATTTTTGGGATTGATGCACAAGGACACCCAGGTCCCTCTGCACAGCAGAATGCTGCAATTTTTTACCATCTAAATAATAATGCATTTTGCTGTTATTCCTACCAAAATGGATGACCTCGCATTTACCAACATTGTATTCCTTCTGCCAGATCCTTGACAACTCACTTAAACTACCTATATCCCTCTGCAGACTTTCAGTGTCCTCTGCACATTTTGCTCTACCATTCATTTTAGTGTCATCTGCAAACTTTGACACATTACACTTCATCCCAAACTCCAAATCATTGATGTAAATTGTAAACAATTGCAGTCCCAAAACTGATCTCTGAGGCACACCACTAGCCACAGAAAAACACCCATTTATCCCCACTCTTTGCTTTCTGTTAGTTAACCAATCCTCTATCCATGCTAATACTAAACCTGTAACACCGTGCACCTTTATCTTATGCAGCAGCCTTTTGTGCGGCACCTTGTCAAATGCCTTCTGGAAATCCAGATACACCACATCCACCAGTTCCCCATTGTCCTTCACCCTCGTAATTTCCTGAAAGAATTTCAGTAAAGTAGTTAAACATGACCTGTTTTCATGAACCCAAGCTGTGTCTGCCCAATGGGACAATTTATATTCAGATGTCTCGCTATTTCTTCCTTGATAATAGATTCAAGCATTTTTCCCACGACAGAGATAAAGCTAACTGGCCTATAGTTACCCATATTTTGTCTACCTCTGTTGTTAAACAGTGGTGCCACATTAGCTGTTTTCCAATCTGCCGGGACTCCCCCAGAGTCCAGCGAATTTTGGTAAATTACCATGAGCGCATTTGCTACTTCCCCCACCATCTCATTTAGTACCCTCGGGTGCTTTTCAACAGGGCAGAAAACTTGTCTATCTTTAGCCCCATTAGCTTGCCCTCCTTAGTGATAATGATCGTTTCTAGGTCCTCACCTGCCATAGGGTCTTTACAATTATTGGCATGTTATTTGTATCTTCCACTGTGAAGACCATCACAAAATACCTGTTCAATGCCTTGGCCATTTCCTCATTTCTTATTATTTAATCTCCCTTCATATTCTCTAAAGGACCAATGTTTACCTCAGCTACTCTTTTTCATTTTATATATTTGTAGAAACTTTTGTTATCTGTTTTTATATTCTGAGCTAGTTTACTCTCATAATCTATCTTACTTTTCTTTATAGATTTTCTCATGGCTTTCTGTTGACCTTTAAAGATTTCCCAATCTGCTAGTTTTCCAATTATCTTTGCCACTTTTATTGCATTTCCTTTCAATTTGATACCCTTCTTTATTTCCTGAGCTATCCATGGCTGATTATCCTTTTTCCGACAGTCCTTCCTTTTCACTGGTGTATACCTTTTTCTGAGCACTGTGTCCAATCGCTTTGAAAGTCCTCCACTGTTCCTCAGTTGTCCCACCATAATTTCCTTGTCCCAGTCTACCCTAGCAAACTCCTCCCTCATCCCATTGTAGTCTCCTTTGTTTAGAACATAGAACATAGAACATAGAACACTACAGCGCAGTACGGGCCCTTCGGCCCTCGATGTTGCGCCGACCTGTGAAACCATCTGAAGCCTATCTGACCTACACTATTCCATTTTCATCCATATGTCTATCCAGTGACCACTTAAATGCCCTTAAAGTTGGCGAGTCTACTACTGTTGCAGGCAGGGCGTTCCACACCCCTACTACTTTCTGAGTAAAGAAACTACCTCTGACATCTGTCCTATATCTATCACCCCTCAATTTAAAGCTATGTCCCCTCGTGTTGGTCATCACCATCCGAGGAAAAAGACTCTCACTGTCCACCCTATCTAACCCTCTGACTATCTTATATGTCTCTATTAAGTCACCTCTCAGCCTTCTCCTCTCTAACGAAAACAACCTCAAGTCCCTGAGCCTTTCCTCGTAAGACCTTCCCTCCAAACCAGGCAACATCCTAGTAAATCTCCTCTGAACCCTTTCCAAAGCTTCCACATCCTTCCTATAATGTGGTGACCAGAACTGCACGCAGTACTCCAGGTGCGGCCGCACCAGAGTTATGTACAGCTGCAGCATGACCTTGTGGCTCCGAAACTCAATCCCCCTGCTGATAAAGGCTAGCACACCATATGCCTTCTTAACAGCCCTATTAACCTGGGTGGCAACTTTCAGGGATTTATGTACCTGGATGCCGAGATCTCTCTGTTCATCTACACTACCAAGAATCTTGCCATTAGCCCAGTACTCTGCATTCCTGTTACTCCTTCCAAAGTGAACCACCTCACACTTTTCCGCATTAAACTCCATCTGCCACCTCTCAGCCCAGCTCTGCAGCTTATCTATGTCCCTCTGAATCCTATAACATCCTTCAGCACTATCCACAACTCCATCGACCTTCGTGTCATCTGCAAATTTACTAACCCATCCTTCTACACCCTCTTCCAGGTCATTTATAAAAATGACAAACAGCAGTGGCCCCAAAACAGATCCTTGCGGTACACCACTAGTAACTGAACTCCAGGATGAACATTTGCCATCAACCACCACCCTCTGTCTTCTTTCAGCTAGCCAATTACTGATCCAAACCGCTAAATCACCTTCAATCCCATACTTCCTTATTTTCTGCAATAGCCTACCGTGGGGAACCTTATCAAATGCCTTACTGAAATCCATATACA
Source organism: Scyliorhinus canicula (assembly GCF_902713615.1). NCBI lineage: Eukaryota > Metazoa > Chordata > Chondrichthyes > Carcharhiniformes > Scyliorhinidae > Scyliorhinus > Scyliorhinus canicula. Next base: position 105,668,285 of record NC_052150.1, read on the forward strand.
CCACATCAACCGCTTTACCCTGATCCACCTGATTGGTCACCTTCTCAAAAAACTCAATAAGGTTTGTGAGGCATGACCTACACTTCACAAAACCGTGTTGACTATCGCTAATCAACTTGTTCTTTTCAAGATGATTATAAACCCTATCTCTTATAACCTTTTCCAACATTTTACCCACAACCGAAGTAAGGCTCACAGGTCTATAATTACCAGGGTTGTCTCTACTCCCCTTCTTGAACAAGGGGACAACATTTGCTATCCTCCAGTCTTCCGGCACTATTCCTGTCGACAAAGACGACATAAAGATCAAGGACAAAGGCTCTACAATCTCCTCCGTGGCTTCCCAGAGAATCCTAGGATAAATCCCATCTGGCCCAGGGGACTTATCTATTTTGACATTTTCCAAAATTGCTAACACCTCCTCCTTTTGAACCTCAATTCCATCTAGCCTGGTCGACTGAACCTGAGTGTTCTCCTCGACAACATTGTCTTTCTCCAGTGTAAACACTGACAAAAAATATCCATTTAACGCTTCCCCTATCTCCTCTGATTCCACACACAACTTTCCACTACTATCCTTGATTGGCCCTAATCTTACTCTAGTCATTCTTTTGTTCCTGATATACCTATAGAAAGCCTTAGCGTTTTCCTTGATCCTATCCGCCAACAACTTTTCGTGTCCTCTCCTCGCTCTTCTTAACTCTCCCTTTAGGTCCTTCCTGGCTAACTTGTAACTCTCAAGTGCCCTAACTGAGCCTTCATGTCTCATCCTAACATAAGCCTTCTTCTTCCTCTTGACAAGTGCTTCAACTTCCTTAGTAAACCACGGTCCCCTTGCTCGACAACTTCCTCCCTGCCTGACAGGTACATACTTATCAAGGACACGCAGTAGCTGTTCCTTGAAAAAGCTCCACATTTCGATTGTACCCATCCCCTGCAGTTTCCTTCCCCATCCTATACATCTTAAATCTTGCCGAATAGCATCATAATTGCCTTTCCCCCAGCTATAATTCTTGCCTTGCGGTATATACCTATCCCTGCCCATTGCTAAAGTAAACATAACCGAGTTGTGATCACTATCAGCAAAGTGCTCACCTACATCTAAATCTAACACCTGGCCGGGTTCATTACCCAGTACCAAATCCAATGTGGCCTCGCCCCTTGTTGGCCTGTCTACATACTGTGTCAGAAAACCCTCCTGCACACACTGTACAAAAACTGACCCATCTATAGTACTCGAACTATAGTATTTCCAGTCAATATTTGGAAAGTTAAAGTCCCCCATAACAACTACCCTGTTACTCTCGCTCCTGTCGAGAATCATCTTTGCAATCCTTTCCTCTACATCTCTGGAACTATTCGGAGGTCTATAGACAACTCCCAACAGGGTGACCTCTCCTCTCCTGTTCCTAACCTCGGCCCATACTACCTCAGTAGACGAGTCCTCAAACGTCCTTTCTACCGCCGTAATACTTTCCTTGATTAACAATGCCACACCCCCCCTTCTTTTACCATCTTCTCTGTTCTTACAGAAACATCTAAATCCTGGAACCTGCAACAACCATTCCTGTCCCTGCTCTACCCATGTCTCCGAAATCGCCACAACATCGAGATCCCAGGTACCAACCCATGCTGCAAGCTCACCCATCTTATTCCGGATGCTCCTGGCGTTGAAGTAGACACACTTCAAACCAGCGTCTTGCTTGCCGGTGCCCTCTTTCGAACTTTTAACCCTATCCCTGACCTCACTACTCTCAACATCCTGTACACTGGTTTAAGCACAAACCACTGATATTGGATTTTACCTTATCACCCTTCATCTGTATTTTAAATTCAACCATACTGTGATCGCTCCTTTCGAGAGGATCCCCAACGATGAGATCATTATTTATTCCCGTCCCATTACACAGGACCAGATTTGGATAACTTTCTCCCTCGTATGTTCCATTACATGCGGTTTGAGGAGTCTATTGCGGATACATTCTATGATCTCCTCCTCAAGTCTACACTAACCGACCTGGTTTGACCAATCGGCATGTAGATTAAAATCTCCCATGATAATTGCTGTACTATTTTTACATGCACCAGTTATTTCATTGTTTATTGCCCATCCGACCATTATGGTATTATTTGGTGGCCTGTAGACTGCGCCTATCAATTACCTTTTCTCCTTACTATTTTTAATTTACACCCAAATGGATTCAACCCTTTTATCTATAGAACCTATATCCCCTCTCACTACCGCCCTGATGTCATCCTTAAATATCAGAGATACAGCACCACCCTTATCTTCCTGTCTGTTCTTCCAACTAGTCTGATACCCCTGGATATTTAACTCCCAGTCGTGACCACCCTGTAACCAAAGGATAGCTCACACCACATTCTCAAGGGCAATTAGGGATGGGAAATAAGTGCTTACCTCGTCAGTGATGTCCAAATCCTGCCTCAGCGGTGTCCACCTCTCCCACTGGTCCATCCATTACTGTTGACCCTTTGATGGGGCCTCCCACATCAGAAATTCACTGACCATTCTAAATTGACTGGCAATGTGGAAAAGTCAAACTTGGAGGCAGCCTGTTAATTCGCACCCTGTGACCTGTGTGGAGTCGGGCCCTGGAAATGGTCCTGACGTCTGAAAATTTTAAAGAGATTTAGGATTCTGCCCTATGTGTCTGTGCATCACAGTGCATCACTGTCTGTGTAGAGTCTGCACGTCCTCCCCCTGTGTGCGTGGGTTTTCTCTGGGTGCTCCGGTTTCCTCCCACAGTCCAAAGGTGTGCGGGTTAGGTGGATTGGCCATGCTAAATTGCCATGCTAAATTGGGTATAGGGTGGATATGTGGGTTTGAGTAGGGTGATCATGGCTCGGCGCAACATTGAGGGCCGAAGGGCCTGTTCTGTGCTGTACTGTTCTATGTTCTATCTCTCCACTTTGGTCCTCTTTATATTAAAAAAATGTATTTAAAATTTATTTTTAAAAATAGAACAATTTATACTGCTTTGTATCGTGTAAATGTACATTTTGCTCTGCAACTAAACAAATGCGTAGAATAACTGAAGTCAAATTTAAGGGAGGTAGGCTTTGCTTAGCTTTTACAATTGCAGTGCACTGCAGTATTTTTAAGGAGTTCGTGTTCAGTAAGACATGATCAGATAGTTGGCTCTTCTCACACATTTAAAATTATCCTGCAGATGCATTTTGGTAACTAGAGCTCAGTGTATTTATTTACATAGACATGTGTAGTCCCGTGTTTCCCCCTAATTTGATAGTCTTGGTATGGCATTAGTTTATGCTGTTGCCATTATTAAAGCTTTGACTAGTATAAAAGTATTCGGCTTCGAACAAAATTAATAGCATGTGACCTATTGACTCTCACATAATTGAGGGTCTTGCAAAACGAAGAAGCAAATCAAAGTGATATCTGAAGTACAACTGAATTAATATGATGATATGTTGTTATATTGCAAAATATTGTCTAATTGTACATTGCTGCCGATTTGTTTCATGTGCAAAGTATTGTGTTTTATTTTAAAAGTAATGTAGGAGAATAAACTTCTTATTATTAACGATTCAGAGACTGTTGAATGACATATTTTCATTTTACTCAGTTTTTAATAATGAAAATGTTGAGGTGTTTTGCCGTGTACGCAGAAGAACATGAGAGGGGTATATTTTGCAATGTTGCCACACTTACTATATTACATGGATAACAAGTTGTGTATATGTCTAGGCCTTATAGTATTTTCAACAGACAAGGAGCAAAAAAATCAGGAAGTTCCCACTTACATGTTTTTCAGAATTATGAACTACCTAGGATGGCACGCTGCCAGGGCACAGGTTCAATTCCATCCTTGGTTGACTGACTGTTTGAAGTTTGCATGTTCTCCCCATGTCTACGTAGGTTTCCTCCGGGTGCTCAGGTTTCCTCCCATATTCCAAAGAAGTGCACGTTCGGTGGATTGGCCATAAGAAATTGCTCTTTAGTGTCCAAAGGCTAGGTGGGGTTCAGGGATAGGACGGGGGATAGGGCATAGGTGGGGTGTTCTCTCAGAGGGTCAGTGCAGACTCAATGGGCCGAAAGGCCTTCTTCTGCAGGGATTCTATGATTCTACTTTCACCATGCTACTTGAGAAGGACAATCAATCTAAAAAGTTGTTTTAGAATGTTCAATTTTATATGTTTCATTGGACACAAATACTGTTAATAATTAAGTGAGTGTGTAACATTTCTATAGTGTTCATTTTATAGAGAGAAAATGAAAAATGTATTTTAGGGCTATGAATAATGATTGAACATGGAAAGTTTCATAACAGGAAGAAAGGATGGATCAAAAAAGTATGGGGCGGGATTCTCCATGAACCGACGCCGAGGAGTGGCGTGAACCACTCCGGCATCGGCCGCCCCGAAGGTGCGGAATCCTCCGCACCTTCAGGGGCCTGGCCGGCGGCGGAGTGTTTGGCGCCATGCCAGCCGGTGCAGAAGGGCTTGGTGCCATGCCAACTGGCGCGAACTGCCTCCGCCGGCTGGCACGATCTGGCACATGCGCGGGAGCGCCAGAGTGTGCTGGTGCCATCCCAGCGCATGCACAGGGGGCATTCTTCTCCACACCGGACATGGCGGAGGTTGACAGCGGTCGGTGCGGAGGGAAAGAGTGCCCCCACGGCACAGGCCTGCCCACGGATCGGTGGGCCCAGATTGCAGGCCAGGCCACCGTGGGGCACCCCCCGGGGCCAGAGCTTTCCGTGCCCCCGAGGACTCTGCAGGCCGCCCGTGGAGCCAGGTTCCGCCGGTAAGGACCTGTTGTGATTTACGCTGACGGGACCCACCGAAAACGGCCGGCTACTCGGCCCATCGCGGGCAGGAGAATCGCCGGGGGCGGGGGGGGCGCTGCCAGCAGCTGCCAACTGGCGCACCGTGATTCCCGCCCCCCCTAAAACCCCGGCGCTGGAGAAATCGACAGCCGGTGGGGACGGAATTCATGGCCCCCCCGGCGATTCTCCGACCCGGCGAGGGGGTCGGAGAATCCCACCCATGATTAGTGAAGAATTTTGAACATGAAGAGGGGGATGACATATCTGGTTATCACACTGTAGCAAGGAGATCGAGCATGGGCAACCAGATAAAGGAAAGGACACTGATGGTGGAGTACAAGAGATAGATTAGCAAAGGACAACTGGGGTGTGCATCTACAGGAATATAAGGTCAGAGCAGATTGTAGAATGTTAATGTTGACTTGCTGAACGGCTGCTCTCTGCCCAGTAAGATGCTTTGATTCTCTGAGACACAGACAACCAGTGGAGTTTAGAAAGGACTTCGATAAGGGGCTGTATGATTTAGATGGGGTGAGGACACAAGGATAGCATTCTGGAGGACTTGCAGTTATGAATGATAGCTAGATCAGGGTTTTGGGAGGACTTCAGCTGCAAGGTAACAAAAGGGTGAACAGAAGGGTAAGTGCCAAATTGCTAAATGCAGTCAGGAAGGATGCGGGTGAGGAAGCTGAGATTAAGCAACAGGCTAAGATTGAGCAGCACTGGACTAATGCTAGGATATCTGGCGGGGAAAGAGATGCATTCAAGGCCACAGGGGTAACACTTTTAAAAGGAACGTGAAGAGGATAGCTTTAGTTTACCCACATTAAATAAAAGGAAGTTTAGGTCTTTCAAGGGAGAGGTATTTGATATAGTGGTGATAGCCTTGGGGGAATTAATGTTAAACATTAAACCTTTGTTAGGGAAACTGATCTTGGTTAAATGTTTTTCATGCAATTCGTTTAGTCTGCATGGAAAGAAGTAATGCGACTCAGCAGTTCCAGGACCAACACCCCCAGTGTGTGACCTAATTGATTCAACTACAGCACCATCTAGTGGCTGATTACCATATGGACTAAAACAAGAAGACAAATAATTCAACTTGACAACAGGAAGTCATCTCTGCACTCTATATTTTTGCTACTGGTTCCCTTGAAGTGGAATTACCTTTGCATTTTTCCACTTCATCCGCCTTGCTGCCTCTGTATTTATTCTCCAGGTCACAAACACAGTCTTCAAGGAATGACTGCTGGGACAGCACATTGCTAGAGAGATGTGTTGCTGGTTGCTGGTTTCCCCAATCTTCAGGGTTCAATAATTGGTGCTCACCTGCCCTGCAGTGAGTGTTTTTATTAGCAAGCCCACCATCTTTCTGCCCATTCCTGAACACTCCCCCATAAGACAGTAGGTGGGAGGGTGCTGAAGTCAGAAGCCAACCGTCGTATTTCAATAAATAATTAAAGGCCAATTGAGTTTATTCTAAAACTAATTGACCATGATAATACATTGCCCATGCCATAATATGGTCGCAGGAATAGGCAGGCCGTTTTTCAAAAATAATTTGTACATTGGGGGTAGCCCCAAAGATGTTACCATCCTGTTTTGATCCTCACTGTCTGATATCCAAAACAGGCCCTCTCATCCCCATCCCCAATGATGTCAGCATCTCAACTCCAGGACATCACTGCAGGAGTTCCTCAGGATAGTGTCTCTCAGGCATTTTCAGCTGCTTCATGTTCGCAGATGACTGCATAATATTCAGCACTATTCGTGACTCCTCAGATAATGAAGCTGTCCATGTCTACGTGCAGCAAAACCTGGACAATGTACAGGCTTGGGCTGACAAATGGCAAATTACATTTGCACCACACAAATGCACGGCAATGACCATCTCCTACAAGAGGAGATCTAACCATCGCCCCATGACATTCACTGGCATTACCATTGCTGAATCCCCCACAATCAGCATTCTGGGGGTTACCATTCATCAGAAACTGAACTGAACTAGCCCTATTAATACAGTGGCTACCAAGACAGGTCAAAGGCTAGGAATCTTATGGCAAGTAACTCGCCTCCTGACCCCCCAAAGCATGACCATCTACGAAGCACAAGTCAGGAGTGTAATGGAATACTCTCGACTTGTCTGGATGAGTGCAGCTCCAACAACATGCAAGAAGTTCAACACCACCCAAAACAGAGCAGCCCGCTTGATTGTTCCCCCTTCCACAAACATTCTAACCCTCTACCACCAACGAACAGCGGCTGCCACTGATACCATCTACAAGATGCACTGCAGTAACCCACTAAGGTTCCAAACCCACGACCACTACCATCTAGAAGGACAAGAGCAGCAGATGCCTGGGAATCCCACCACCTGGAGGTTTCCCTCCACGTCACTCACCACCCTGACTTGGGACTATATCGCCATTCCTTGCTGGGTTAATCTCCTGGAACCTCCTCCATAACAGCACAGTGGGTGTAGCTACACCTCAAGGACTGCAGCGGTTCAAGAAGGCAGTTCACTGCCACCTTCTGAAGGGTAACTAGAGATGGGCAATAAATGCTGGCCTAACCAGCAACGCCCACATCCCGTTAATGAATTTTTAAAAAAATCCCTGGGCCGGGATTCTCCAAAACCCCGGCTATGTGTTGACGCCAGTGTAAACACCGGAGTGTTTCATGCTGGCGTCAACGGGCCTCTTGGCCCAGCAATTCAGTGGCCCACAGGGGGCCAGCATGGCGCCGGAGTGCTCCACGCAGCTCCAGTGCCAATACACTGCCCTGCACTGCTGGCGCAGGTCTGCACATGCGCGTGGCAGTCGTTTCCGCGCCGGAGCATGCGCGTGGTGGCCGTTTCCGTGCAACATGGCATAGCGACACAGCGGGCCCGCGTGGAAGAAGGTAGGCCCCGATTGTGGGCCTGGCCATCATGGAGGCCCCCTCCCGGAGTCTGATCCCCCCGCCCCCCCGCCCCCCCCCCCCCCCCCCCCCCCCCCCCACCAGGACGGCTACCGCGGGTCTGAGCTCCTGCCAGATGGTACCATGTGTGAACCACGCCGGCGGAACTCAGCGGGAACTCAGCCCCGATTTAGATGATGCAGAACATAACTTAGTACCATGCATTACGATGCCAAAAGAAGTTCAATGACCTCACACAAGTGGTCAAGGTCAGTGATTACATCGTCAAATATTATATCAATGAACTTCATCACAAGCCTCACCCATTGTACAATAGTTCACACTTCCAACACTCACTTACCAACAATATCCATCAATTATGGTTCATATCTCATAATCAAAGCCTCACACCATCCTCACACTTAACAATGCTGCCAGTCTCCCACTCCCACATCTCACACCTTATACACATTGCTAGCTATTCAACCATGACAGCCACACCATCCAAACACATTCCACAGCACATATTCCCACACTGCCCTCTCTCACAGGGCAAAGTGCTGCATCACCACAGGCAGCAACAGCTACCTGTCAGGAGAAAGATAAGGCATCATTTTCTCATCATGACGGAGAGATAGTGTTCACCATCATTGGCGAGGCCATGATTGAGAACTGTACCAATGACAGAGCTGAAAGGATTGAAGATGATGGGAAGCCCCTATCTAATCCTTCTTACATCCCATTATCCCTCATCTCTTCTGATAATGGCACCGCACATACTTTAGAGGGTAGCAAAGAGGTGGAATCTTCACATGGCAAGTCAATGAACATGAATGGCCTTCAAGCAGGGCAGCTGGAGAGAGCAACACTCATGCCAATTCATCAGAAGGTGAGGCCAAACATAAGCTCTACTGTAGAAGAATCAGCTGAGCAATTTGATGTTGCAGTGCAGGATCCTCAATGGTTGAGAACCATCAAACTCACTGTCAGCACATAAATGGTCCACATCCTTGCTAGCCAGCCGAATTGTTCTCCCCCAGGGTCTGTCAGGACCTGAGTTCAGGCATCCCTGCAACAGTCTGGGACCTCTCCCTTTTTTTGTGCGTCAGCTTGTCCTGCATGAAGACAGAATACAGAAGGAGAGTGTCAGCAGCACGCGTGCAAGGCCAGGCGATAAGGATGCCTGGCATGTGTGGATGATGAGTGGAGGCATGAATGGAATGAGGATACGATCCACAGGGGAGATGAAGGTGTGTGTGGGAGAGTGAGTGATAGTGTCGGTAAGTTAGATCCCTGGGAATGTGTAATGTGTCTGTGTCTGTGACTGTGCGAGTTGAGTGTTTTGTTAGAGTGACTTATCCTGGTGGAACTGAAGAGATCCTTCATCCTCTTTCAGGACTGGATGGATACCCTCTCTTGGAAGGCATTGTTGCTGACAACTGAGGGGTGACCTGATTGAGGTGCACAAATTTATGAGGGACATTGACCAGATGGATTGGGAGCAGCTGTTCCCCTTAGTTGAAGGGTCAGTTACGAGGGGACACAAGTTCAAGGAGGTTAAGGGCAGGAGGTTCAAGGGGGATTGGAGGAAAATCATTTGTACCCAGAGAGTGGTGACGGTCTGGAATGCACTGCCTGGGAGCTATTGGTGCACAGCGGCTTCCTATTCCTTGAAGAGTGCTAGCTGTGTGCAGGCATGGCCTTTAAATATGGTGCCTGGTTTTCGGAAGCTCTGAGGTCATGGCCGGGTGGCTGAATTTGAGGCTACCCTCGATAAGATGCGAAACCTGTGTCTGTTCATTTTTGTGCGAAGTGCCACGCAATATGGTGGAAAACACAGCTATTGGCGTCAGCGGGTTCAACATTGCTTTCTCCAACCAACAGCAGACATTGACGGTTTCTGGGATAATTCTGGGAAATGCCTTGCTTTAAACTGTGTCCCTTTTTATAAACAGCCCATTCATCAACCAGAACTGAATAAGTCAGATCAGTTGTTCCTGATACGAGAAACTCTCTTTCCCAAACTCTGTAACGGCATTTGTAATCCTTTCATAGAGGTGTTAATGAAAAAATACAGAAATAAATATTATCTGACTCTTATTTTAATTACATATACTTCAATGACAGAGTAATTGACGTACTGCCTTCGATTACAATCATATGCTGCTGATCAGTGACTGCTTCCCAGTACTATATTAAGTTGGTTTCTATTCGTGTGAAAGGTTAGCAGCATTAACATGGCCTTGTTTTTGTTCTGTTCAAGTTAAACAAGCACATTGGGCAGCACGGTAGCATAGTGGTTAGCACAATTGCTTCACAGCTCCAGGGTCCCAGGTTCAATTCCCAGCTTGGGTCACTGTCTGTGCGGAGTCTGCATGTTCTCCCCGTGTGTGCGTGGGTTTCCTCCAGGTGCTCCGGTTTCCTCCCACAGTTCAAAGATGTGCTGGTTAGGTGGATTGGCCATGCTAAATTGCCCTCAGTATCCAAAATTGCCCTTAGTGTTGGGTGGGGTTACTGGGTTATGCAGATAGGGTGGAGGTGTGGGCTTGGGTAGGATGCTCTTTCCAAGAGCCGGTGCAGACTCGATGGGCCGAATGGCCTCCTTCTGCACTGTAAATTCTATTAATCCTACTAAGATTAAATCTAAAATCTAGGTCAGCTTGCATTAAGAATACGAAAGCCACTGTCTTGGTCACCACCATGAACTATGCTTCCTTGCCATTGATTCCGTCCTCCTCCCCAGGCTTTGGGCACAATTTAATGCAAAAAAAGTGCTGTTTTGGCATGTTTAGCGGGATGTTTCTTGGCACCTGCAGCGCCGAGTACAAGCCTGCTATCTAACGGGACTTTGCTGCTTTTTTGGCCTCGTCGAGGAATGCCCCTTCGAGGCCACACTTAACTCATTTCCTGTACAGGAAGAGTATTTGCAGATCTAGGTTCCATTTTTAAATGTCTTCTCGATCTTTCAACCTCCTTTGATCCCCCACCACAATCTACAGATCCCTCCACGGCCCCAACCTCCCTCTTAGGGGGTCCTCGAGAACCCGCTCACCCTACCTCTTAAAGGCAGGAATCCCGGGTCTGATCCCTGGCACAGGCAACCTAGCACCCAGGCACCTTGGCACTGCCAGCCTGGCACCCTGGCAGTGCCGCTGAAGCACCCTGGCAGTGTCAGGGTGCCAAGGTTGCAGTGCCAGTGTGCCAGGCTGGTAGCGCCAAGATCCTGGGTGCCAGCAGGAGTGCCAGGGTACCACCCTGCCCAGAGACCGACCTCAAGGGGGTCCTCCAATGGCCATGGTGACTCTCCCAGGTGCCATTACGCTTGGTCACATTTGTGTGGATCAGTATTAAACGGCGCCATGGCACTGTCTCCTAGGCGAGGCTGGTAATTCCCACGCATCTGGTGAATACAGAGTACACATAGTTAAATAATAATAATCGCTCATTGTCACAAGTAGGCTTCAATGAAGTTACTGTGAAAAGTCCCTAGTCGCCACATTCTGGCACCTGTTCGGGGAGGCTGGTACGGGAATTGAACCTGCACTGATGGCTTTGTTCTGCATTACAAGCCAACTGTTTAGCCCACTGTGCTAAATCAGCCCAATGAACCTGATGGCTCATTGAAATATGTTAATCCGGATCACACCCAGTCACAGGCCTCTCACGAGATTAAACAGCCTCATTGTGTCACCAAGTCGGGCGAGACAAGGCCATTAAATCGTGCCCTTTGTTTCAGCCTGAAACTAGCAATCCCATTTCATTCTGATTTGCACTTCCAACCCTATATCATATTGTCTTCATTACCACACCTGCCTTAATCCCACATCAACCTATCTTCTTCCACAAAGAAGGTAGCACAGTAGCACAGTGGCTAACACAGTTGTTTCACAGCTCTTGGGTCCCACGTTTGATTCTCGGCTTGGGTCACTGTCTGTGCGGAATCTGTAAATTCTCCCCATGTCTGCGTGGGTTTTCTCCGGGTGCTCTAGTTTCCTCCCAGTGTCCAAAGATGTGCAGGTTAGGTAGACTGGCTATGCGAAATTAATGGGGGGATTGTTGGGTTACGGGTATACAGGTTACGTGGGTTTAAGTAGGGTGATCATTGCTTGGCACAACATCGAGGGCCGAAGGGCCTGTTCTGTGCTGTACTGTTCTATGTTCTATGAATAATTTGCTGCATTACTGAATTTGTTTGTATTATTATTTTTTTCAGTGTTTTTCAGCATAATACTGGAATAGATTTGAAGCAAGAGTGTGGCGACTCTCTGCGAGCTCTCTCCCACAGATCCTCTTCCTACATCTCTTATAACAGTACTCACCCTTTAAAGCTTAATTCTAACATGAATATTATCTCTCACCTTTCTCTTTTATATTCCCTTACATTCCAATGTCTGTGTCTATGTATTTACATTGTGTGTTTATGTATATCTCATGTTTTGTTGTGTACAGATCTGCCTGGACTGTACGCGGAACAATATTTTTCACTCTACCTCGCTACATGTGGCAATAAATCAAGTCAATTCAATGGAAGAGCTACTTTCATTGCTCTTTATTTTCCTCGACCATAAAATCCAAAGAATAAAGTCTGAGTTAAGACTTTAATAAGAAAATTGTGCCAGAGGTTCTGAAATTTGCATGCAAAACATCCAAAGTATTCTCGAACTATTTCAGTTTAATGGTCACATTTAACATCTCAAATGCGCCATTTAATTTCCATATTATATTGAATAATGTATACCTCATGTAGTTGGATTATAGGTGCTTTATCAGGTGCTGATTGTCTCTTATTCATTATGCACTTCTAAACAGCAAGGATTGAAAGGGTAATGAATGATGAGCCTTCGTTAGTTGGTGTTGAATTTATCACGTTTTTATCACCTTGGGGACTCGATTCTTATGAACCCATTAACCCAGTATTTAATGGATTTCAGGATCATTTCCACAGCCTTTGAAAAATTCTTTTGATACATGATAATGTACAATAATAGATGTATTGGAATGTGTTACAAGGATGTAACAAAATAAAAAGAATGTGGATGTCATAAATTGTAAGAACAAAGCTTGCAAAACACATGAACATAATTCAGCCTTTGAGGGTATTTTTGTTTTGAAGTTCTATGACCTTGACATTGCTCTCCCAGCATCTGGGAAGACTAATATCACAGTTGCTACTGAGAGGAATCGGGTAGGAAATAAAATGTGAAATTCATAACCAGGTAATGTCCAGGTCAAGGAAACACGGCTTTAATTTCAAACTGGGGATGCCCAAATAGTGCCAATCTGCCAGTGAAACCAGAAGTGAAGCATGTTAAATTATTTTTTAGATAGATTCTTTAGGGGGGCCTGGTAGATGAGGAGTTCTTCGCCAGGGCGAACATGAAATCTTTCTGACTCTTTTGGCATGAGTGTGACTTTCCTCCTCTGACCAGTGTCAACTGTGCACCATCCACCACCTCTCCTCACCCTCCCCCCCCAACCACCCCAACAAAACCCCAACACCTACATTATGCTGGACATTGATTCCTTGGATCTCAATGGTTACCACTCCTATTCCTGCTCCCATCACAAGTCCTGCTCCCCTCCCAACTCCTGCTCCAACTCAAATTCCCATTCGCAGCTCAATTCCTGCTCACTTCCCAAATCTGACGATTTACTGACTTCCTGCTTCCAACTCAATCCTGATCCCATCACCAGCACTGACATAATTCCTGCTGGGTTAGAGTGGGAGATACATCTCTAATATTAAAATGGGACTCCATCTGGTTGTAATAATTCAGTCCTCATGGGAAAAACGTCTGTGGCTGAGTCCTTCGCGCCCCATCCTACCAAACCTAGCCCAGATAAACACAGGGCTCAAATGTTCTACATAATTTAAAATTAGTGGGTTATAGGATTTCTATGAACAAAGAACAAAGAAAAGTACAGCACAGGAACAGGTCCTTTGGCCCTCCAAGCCTACGCCAACCATGCTGCCGTCTAAACTAAAATCTTCTACACTTCCAGGGTCCGTATCCCTTTATTCCCATCCTATTCATGTATTTGTCAAGATGTTCCTTAAACGTCACTATCGTCCCTACTTCCACCACCTTCTCTGGCAGCGTGTTCCAGGCACCCAGGCACCCACAACCCTCTGTGTAAAAAACCTGCCTCTAAACCTTGCCCCTTGCACCTTATACCTATGCTCCCTAGTAATTTGACCCCTCTACCCTGGGAAAAAGTCTCTGATTACCACTCTGTCTATGCCCCTCATAATTTTGTAGACCTCTATCAGGTCGCCCCTCAACCTCCTTTGTTCCAGTGAGAACAAACCGAGTTTATTCAACCGCTCCTCATAGCAAATGCCCTCCAGACCAGGCAACATCCTCGTAAATCGCTTCTGCACCCTGTCTAAAGCCACCACATCCTTCTGGTAGTGTGATAACCAGAATTGAACAGTATACTCCAAGTGTGGCCTAACTAAGATTCTATACAGCTGCAACATGACTTGCCAATTTGTATACTCAATGCCCCGGCCAATGAAGGCAATATGCTAGACAAGGATCATAACTATTTCAAATGACAAAGTTTAGTTCAAAACTTTGTCCGTATTATATCCGGTCCAAAAGTTCTTCATTGTTCCCAATGGTTGAGCAGCACTGGAGCAGCATTGGAATCATTTCCTGTGAGAAAGACTTTTCTGAATCTTGAACACCATTAAAAGGCTCTCCCTAAGTTTCCTTGCAATCATTAAGATTGGATTTCTCCTGCTGGTTCCCACTTGCCTCAGTCACGGCAGTGCTGTGCGTGACTTTCTTGGACTCACTTGTTATTACGTTCAGTGTGACTTACACTTACTGGAATGATGTGCAGCAGCTGTGAGCATCAGTGGTTACAAAGGAATTGGGGAGTCCCTGAAATAGAACAAGTTGAAGATCTGGAACGAAGATTTCTAACGCAATGAAACATTTTTTAAAGTGTGAAGCCACCTGAGTTCTTTTCTGATGACATCATGGAGAGTCAGAGTACAGGCAGAATTTTGGAACTGCTCCCATCCAACATCATGGATACTCAGGAACAAGGACAGAATACCCTATTGGCACCAGTTCTCATGGCTTATCTAGTGATCACTAGAATCAGGGGATTGTTTAGCTTCTCATGCTGCACAGGAAGATCATGGAACAAAGTTGGCTTTTTCCCATACCAGATTTCTCACAGCATGGTGATACTGCTAGCTCCATCTCCACTGGCTAGTCCTGGGCAACCTGGCCTCACCACTCAGATTCCACTGCCATGATGTTCTGAGGAGGGCGACATGTGCTGTGGTCCAGTAGGAGAGCTTGTTTTTCTTTAATCATAGGATGTAGGTGTCACTGACCCGTCCACAATTGCACGTGAACTGAACAGCTCGCTCGGCCAAGTCAGAGGAAAGTTAAGAGGTCATAACATTGCTTGGATCAAGATTTATAAGCAGTTAAGGGGTGGCAGCAGCTTACCAAAGGGCATTAGTGAACCAAATGTTTTTGTAACATTGATGATAGTTTCATTGTGGAGACTGGTTTTCAATTCCATATTTAATGAACTTAAATTCCACCAGCTGCCTTGGTTGAATTTGAACCCAGGGCCTCAGAGCACACGCCTGGGTTTCTGGATTACTAGTCCCGGTGACTTGACCATTCCGCCACTGCCTGCCCCTGCAGCTGAAATGACTTCCATGTGTCTTTGTCCTTACCATCCTGTTCACCATAATTATCCCCCTGATCAACTGACTCCTGCTGGAATCATAGGATCCATACAGTGCTGAAGGAGGCCCATCAAGTCTGCACTGACCCTCTGAAAGGGTACCCTACCCAGTCCCAATCCCCCAACCTATCCCTGTAACCCCACCCAACCTTTTGGACACATAGGAGCAATTTAGCATGGCCAATCTACCTGGCCTGCACAGATTTCGACTGTGGGAGGAAACTGGAGGCAGGAAACCCACACAGACTCGGGGAGAAAGTGCAAACTCCACACAGAGAGTCACCCGAGTCTGGTTTCGAACCTGGGTCCCTGGGGCTGTGAGGCAGCCGTGCTAACCGCTGTGCCACTGTGCCACCACCATGCTGTGTTAGATTTTCAGGAAGGAAGTGTAGGAGGCAAGAATAGGAGGGCATTATTCCCCAGAATGGATCAGAGAAAGAAGAGCAGGTTTAATGATGAGTGTGTTCTTCATAGGGATGCCCGCATGACAGTGGAGTGAGTCAGCAACCAGATACAGACAAACTGGGGCAGCATGGTAGCATAGTGGTTAGCACAGTTGCTTCAAAGCTCCAGGGCCCCAGGTTCGGTTCCCGGCTTGGGTCACTGTCTGTGCGGAGTCTGCACGTTCTCCCCATGTGTGCGTGGGTTTCCTCCGGGTGCTCCGGTTTCCTCCCACAGTCAAAAGATGTGCAGGTTAGGTGGACTGACCATGCTAAATTTCCCTTAGTGTCCAAAAAGGTTAAGTGGGGGTTACTGGGTTACGAGGATAGGGTAGAGACGTGAGCTTCAGTAGGGTGCTCTTTGTCAGGGCCAGTGCAGACTCGATGGGCTGAATGGCCTCCTTCTGTACTGTAAATTCTATGATTCTATGAAACTGCCGCTGACCTCAACAGCATTCCCCAAGGATCATTGCTGCTCTGGTTTCAAATTAATTCAGCAACATTTGATGAGAATCGTTCTTGTTTGAAATGCCCTGCTCTTTTGATCCTCATACGAGGCAGGCATGGGACTCATTTAAATTCAAAAGGCATAGCTCAGACCCAAACTATATTTTAATGTTCAGTAGCTCGAGTGAATGCTCAGTTCAGACCTTGCCAACAATATCAGGCAAGTTGGCTCAGAGGCTGCTGGAGAGGTTCGTAATTTTCTTTCTAAATGTTGCCTTTGAGGGTCATGGAGAAGAATGAGTGCTGCTGGGGCCCACAGGGAAATTCAATGCCACAGATTCCCCTCTCCCTGACCTCGACCACAATCCACAATCGCTTTGCAGTTAAAATGGCGCAAACCCCATGTCAGATGAGCCTGATGATCAACATAACTGAAACATATATAGAAAATAGAAGCAGGAGTAGGCCATTTGGCCAGACAACAATAGTATCCTCACTGTGCAGAAGGAGGCCATTCAGCCCATCTTGTCTCCCCGACCCTGTGAAAGAGCACTCTTAACTGAATCCGAGTTTTAATGGCCTAACTAGGTCAGGTAAAGTGAGTACAGTCGCAAATTCACCAAGATCCTGTATTGCATCACCACACTCTGCCTTGTTAAGTGAATTCTATGATATCACCATCACACCCAATTTAATTTGATGAATATTCATTGTTCAGTTTCTACACAGTTTATTATCTACATGCATGTCCATCCCCCACCACCAGTCACTCCAATCCTTCTGCATTGTGATGCATTTGCCTTTTGATCACCCTCACCAAATGTATTGCATTCATTGTGTAACAAATATAGACACTCATAGATCTGTAGTTTCCCATTGCAAAAGAAGCAATAGCAGTACGTCAGAGAGAGTAACGATGGCACTATTGGAGCTGAATGCCTTCCCAGCGGGATTCTCTTTTTTAAAAATAAATTTAGAGTAACAAATTATTTTTCTTTTCCAATGAAAGGGCAATTTAGCGTGGCCAATCTACCTAACCTGCACATCTTTGGGTTGTGGGGGTGAAACCCACGCAGACATGGGGCGAATGTGCAAACTCCACACGGACAGTGACACAGAGCCGGAATTCGAACACAGGTCCTCAGTGCCACAGTCCCAGTGCTAAGCACTGCACCACATGCCGCCCTGGGATGCTCTATATTTTTAACTGCCTGCAGCATGGTGGTAAGAACGGAAGTAGAGAGCTGAATTCATGAAGTCCATAAATTTGAATAATTATCATGGGCGAGATTCTTTGACCACCCCGTGTCGTGTTTATCAGTGCCGGGAGACAGCCATCATTGTCTGGCGGCAAGATCTTCTGGTCCCACTGCAGTCAATGAGATTTCCTATTCAATTCACCCCATGCTGTCGGAAAGCCTACGGTGGTGGTGAGCCATCGGCAGGACTGGAAGGTCCCTCCCATTTGTTTTCCTTTTGTTTTCCGCAAGCACAAACAGCACTTTAGCTGTTAGTCGGTGAAGAATAGGAAGAGTTGCTCTTAAAGGATTGTGGCCTTTTGTACACAATAGGCTAATTTTTGGGTACCCCAGGAGATGCACAGCAGGCAAACCATGACCAAAAGATTCGGTGCCATGCAAGCCATGCCATTCCCAGTGTCTACATAAGGCCATTGCATTTTCAGCAACTGGAGAGGCAGTGAGGTACCTGCCTGACAATAGGCCAATTGAGTGAGACTCTTAAGTGGTCAATTACTGTGGCTGCGAAAATGACCTTTTTGTGGTTCCATGCTAATTGAAAGTCCCCCTCAAAAGTATTCACTCCCACTGTGTTTCTCCTTCCCAAGAGCATAAGATATTCGGCCCATCGAGTCTGCTCCACCATTCAATCATGGCTAATATGTTTATCATCCCCATTCTCCTGCCTTCTCCCCATAACCCCTGATCCCCCTATTAATCTGGAACCTATCTATCTCTGTCTTGATGATACTCAGTGATTTGGCCTCCACAGCCTTCTGCAACAAAGAGTTCCACAGATTCACCACCCTCTGGCTGAACAAATTCCTCATCATCTCTTTTTTAAAGGATCGTCTTTTCAGTCTGAGGCTGTGACCTTGGGTTCTAGTTTTTCCTACTAGCGGAAACATCCTCTCAATGTCCACTCTATCTAGACCTCTCGGTATCCTGTAAGTTTCAATAAGATCCTTCTAAACTTCAATGAGTACAGACCCAGAGTCCTTAACTGCTCCTCATATGACAAGCCACTCATTCCAGGGATCATTCTTGTGAACCTCCTCTGGACCCTTTCCAAGACCAATACATCCTTCCTTAGATATGGGCCCAAAAACTGCTCACAATACTCTAAGTGGGGTCTGACTTGGGCCTAATACAGCCTCAGAAGTACATCACTGCTCTTGCATTCTAACCCTCTCGACATGAATGCTAACATTGCATTTGCCTTCTTAACTGCCGACTGAACTTGCACGTTAACTTTAAGAGAATCTTGATCTAGGATCCTAAGTCCCTTTGTACTTCTGATTTCCTTAGCATTTCCCCAGTTAGAAAATAGTCTATGCCTCCATTCTTCCTACAAAGTGCATAACCTCACACTTTTCCACATTGTATTCCATCTGTCACTTCTTTGCCCACTCTCCTGGCTTGCCCAAGTCCTTATGTAGCCCCCTTGCTACCTCAATACTACCTGTCTGATAGATTATTGATTTATTGATTCATTGATGTATTCATGGATTTAGGTGCTAATTGAATGCATAGCTAAAGGGCAAAATTAATTAAAATGTCTTAACTGTGAAAATACAGTCATTGTTTCAGATAATTAATTAACTATTGAACTCTAGTGTCTTGTCTGTGGAAACTTTGACATCATTTCAACAAATGTTTCATATAATTAATAGACTATTGTCTTTCAGTGCATTTAGCAATAAGAATGTATCAAATAATCAGTTACAGCAAGGTCTATGGCCAGCAGTAGTATGAGTAACCAATTCTCATGAGGCTGCGCACAAAGACACTGAATTAACTTGATGGACATCAATCAATCTTAAGTAATGGCCAATGTTTGATTAATAAATCGTCCTCTAAGTAACAGACATCTATTTGAACAAATCAGGAGGACTCAGCTGAGAATTAGAAACCAATGAGAGTAAATGAGGGAATGAACAATTGATAAGGATTCCCTTAAAGTAAGACCTCGTGTCCGAGGTCGCTCCCTGTATTCCCGCCTTCCTGAATTCTTGAATCATCCCATTTGTTTATTTAAAGTGATTTCTTAATTCTTTTACATTTAATGTTTTCCTTTGTCATGTATTTCACCAACTCATGTATTGTTTAATATTTCATTCCTAAGTTTTGATTTAGTTCGAATGCAAGTGTATTAAAGTGAATAATTAGCAATAAAGTTCCAATCTACCAGACAATCAAGTAAAACAAGAGTTCCTGCCTTGTCCCTCTACAGATCTTTGTATCATCTGCAAACTTAGCAACAGTGCCCTCAGTTCATTCTTCCAGATCGTTATGTATATTTTGAAAAGTTGTGGTCCCAACACCAATCCCTGAGGCACACCACTAGTCACCCACTGCCACCCTGAAAAAGACCACTTTATCCCAACTCTCTGCTTTCTGCCAGTCAGCCAACCCTTTATCTATGCCAGCATCTTACACTTAATACCATGGGCTCTTAACGTTTTGAACAGCCTTCACTGTGGCACCTTGTCAAAGCCTTCTGGAAATTTAAATAGATCACGTCCACTGGTTCTCCTTTGTCTAACTTCCTTGTTACCTCCTCAAAGAATTCTAAACGATTCGTCAGACATGACCTCCTTTGACGAAGTTGTGCTGATTCAATCCTATTCTATCATGCACTACCAAGCACTCCACAATCTCATCTTTAATAATGGACTGTCAACCCTAGCTCTTCAATCACCCATGCCCTACTCATTGGGGCCTGCCAGCCTGGCCCTGGACCTACTATTAAGTCTAACCCAACGCAGGGACAGCATGGTAATGCGGTGGTTAGCACTGCGGTCTAATGGCACCAAGGACCAGGTTCAATCCCTGCCCTGGGTCACTGCCCATGCGGAGTTTGCAAATTCCACCCCCCCCGGTGTCTGCATGGGTCTCAACCCCACAACCTAAAGATATGCAATGTAGGTCGATTGGCCACACTAAATTGCCCCTTCATTGGAAAAAAAAAATGAATTGGATACTTGAACTCAAAACAAAAGTCTGACCAATCGCACCTCACTTTCTGTTGGGATTTCCTGTAGTCCTTTTCTTCCCATGTACTTAATGATGTGTTGAGTTGCTCACAGAAAAATACTTTTCACTGTACCTCAGTACAAGTAACAATAAACAAATCTAATCCAATCCCAGCAATAGCAATCATTCCTCATGATCTTAATATGACCGGAGAACGTCTGGACATTTGATTGGCTAGCCACCCTCAGAGGTGTGTCTTCCTCCCCTATGGGGCAGAGGTCCCAACTCAAGCTAATTAACAGCCTGATA
Organism: Scyliorhinus canicula; assembly: GCF_902713615.1. NCBI lineage: Eukaryota > Metazoa > Chordata > Chondrichthyes > Carcharhiniformes > Scyliorhinidae > Scyliorhinus > Scyliorhinus canicula. The sequence continues at coordinate 105,689,123 of NC_052150.1, forward strand.
GTATTAAAATGCACTGTAGCACAGTGGTTAGCACTGTTGCTTCACAGCTCCAGGGTCCCAGGTTCAATTCCTGGCTTGGGTCACCGTCTGTGTGGAGTCTGCACGTTCTCCCCGTGTTTGTGTGGATTTCCTCCGGGTGCTCCAGTTTCCATCCACAAGTCCTGAAAGACGAGTTAGGTGATTTGGATAACCTGAATTCTCCCTCAGTGTACCCAAATAGGTGCTGGAGTGTGGCGACTAGGGGCTTTTCTCAGTAACTTCATCGCAATTTTAATGTAAGCCTACTTCAAGACAATGGCGGGCTTACCCCAAACTGTACACCTGGGGAAGGGTCCTGCCTCCATCATAAAATTCAGCCCCATGTTGCTTTCTGTGGTTGCCGTTCAACCGGTGTTCTGAGGTGTTCTGTTGGAAGATGGGAATGGTCATAAATAGGAGAGAATGGGCAGAAGCTGTCAGTTTGGCAGAAGCAACCAACTTTTGCAGGGGTCAAAGTGCCTGTGGAAATTCTTTATGCAAAGATATATAAGGTTACAGTCATGTCAAGACATCTCCATTGAGGAGCAGAAGGCTGTGACCACACTTCCTCCTCCCAGTTTATAGAGGCACAGGATTAGGCTGGAGGCACCTCCTACACTCTCATCAAACCATATCATCAAACACCACATCATCAAGTTCTCATCAAATAATATTAAAGCAAATATATGTGTGGTAGCATGACTAGGGGTATTACGGTACCTTACAAGTGAGCTGCTATTGGTGCAGAGGACTCGCTGCCCATTGGCCCGGGTAAGTCATGTGCCTCTCAGCCGATTGGCTGAGAGGTAGGTAGCTCCGCCTACAAGGTGGGATATAAGAACCCGTGCTTCCCGGCAGTCGGCCATTCTTCTGTACGTCTGCTGCCGGGCACACATCTTGTGCATTAAAGCCTATCGTTTGGATCTCATCTTCGTCTTGTGTCCAATTGATGGTGCATCAATTTAATGCACAAGTTTTAAAGGATGGAGCTTCGTATCAAGCCGGAGTGCCTTCAACTCAGCCCTCACGCAGCAAATGCAACAGCAGCATTTAAACACTGGCTGGCGTGTTTCAATAGTTACTTGAGCACAGCCGAAAACCGCCCGACGAGGGAACAAAAACTGCATATCCTCCACTCGTGTGTTGGCACCGCCGTGTACACGCTCATAGAGGACACAACAGACTATGACGCAGCCATGGACATGCTTAAGGGACATTTCATCTGGCCGGTGAACCAGGTCTACGCACGGCACTTGTTGGCCACGAGACAGCAATTCCCTGGTGAGTCTTTAGACAAATTTTATCGGCCCTCCTTGTTCTGGGGAGAAACTGCGCCTGCCCACAGGTTTCTACGGCCGAACACACCGAACCTTTAATCAGAGACGCTTTCGTTGCAGGTATTCAATCTTCCCAGATCCGCCAGAGACTCGTAGAGAAAGAAACTTTAAGCCTCACCGAGGCACGGGCCCTCGCCTCCTCCCTAGATGTCGCCAATCGCAACGCCCACGCATACGCTCCCGAACGCGCGGCGGCACCCTGGGCAGCATGGAACGCGACCCCCCTCACCTCCGCAGACTCGGACCCCCCTCAGGCCTGCGCCGCAGGGCACCCCGATAAACCCACGGGGCTCCGCTGCTACTTCTGTGGCCAGGCCAAGCACCCACGCCAGCGCTGCCCGGCCCGCACCGCAACCTGTAAAAGATGCGGCAAAAAGGGCCATTTTGCGGCCGTTTGCCAATCAAAGGGGGTCGCTGCAGCCCCAAGCAGCGACCGCAGGTCCCCCCCCGCGCTCCTCACGTGGCCTGCGGACCTCACTGCCCGCCACGAGTGATCACCGGGCGCCACCATTTTGGGCCCCCGACGCCATGTGCGATCCCCGGGTGCCGCCATTTTGTTCACCCCCCACCACATGCGGCCGACGGACACCGCCATCTTGGATCGGCACCGAGGACCCCGCAAGTGACCACTCGCTGCTGGATGACGACTCGGAGTTCCTGCCACGACTCGCCTCAGTAACATTGGACCAGTCACGGCCCCGCACGCTGTCCACGGCGACCACGAAGATCCTTCTCAACGGCCATGAGATGAGCTGCCTGTTGGACTCCGAGAGCACGGAAAGTTTCGTCCACCCCGCCACGGTAACATGCTGCGCACTTCCTGTTTACACGGTAAAACAAAGAATCGCTCTGGCCTCTGGTTCGCACTCGGACAAGATCACAGGGTGCTGCATAGCGGACCTCACGGTCCAGGGGGGGAAGTTTAAAAACTATAAGCTCTTCATCCTTCCCCACCTCTGCGCGGCAGGACTCCTGGGGTTAGATTTCCAGTGCAACCTCCAGAGTTTAACGTTCAAATTCGTCGGCCCTATGCCCCCCCTTACTGTCTGCAGCCTCGCGTCCCTCAAGGTCGATCCCCCATCCTTGTTTGCAAACCTCACCCCAGATTGCAAACCCGTCGCCACCAGGAGCAGACGGTACAGTGCCCAGGACTGGACCTTCATCAGGTCCGAAGTCCAAAGGCTTCTGAAGGAAGGGGTTATCGAGGTTGGCAACAGCCTCTGGCGAGCACAAGTGCTGGTGGTAAAGACCGGGGAGAAAAATCGGATGGTCATAGACTATAGTCAGACCATCAACAGGTTTACGCAGCTGGACACGTAGTCAACAGAATCGCGCAGTACAAGGTTTTTCCATGGTGGACCTTAGGTCCGCCTACCATCAGCTCCCCATCCGCGCGAGTGACCGCAAATACACTACGTTCGAAGCGGATGGGCGACTCTACCACTTTTTAAGGGTTCCTTTCGGTGTCACAAATGGGGTCTCGGTCTTCCGAAGGGAGATGGACCGAATGGTCGACCAACACGGTTTACAGGCAACCTTCCAGTATCTCAACAATGTCACCACCTGCGGCGATGACCAGCAGGACCACGACACCAACCTCCGCTAATTCCTCCGTACCGCAAAACTCCTTAACCTGACCTACAATAAGGATAAGTGCGTGTTTAGCACCGACCGTCTAGCCATCCTCGGCCACGTAGTGCGTAACGGAGTGATAGGCTCCGACCCCGAACGCATGCGCCCCCTGATGGAGCTCCCCCTCCCCCACTCCCTCAAAGCCCTCAAGCGCTGTTTGGGCTTCTTTTCATATTACGCCCAGTGGGTCCCCAATTACGGCGACAAAGCCCGCCCACTCATCCAGTCCACCACGTTTCCCCTGTCGATGGAGGCCCGCCAGGCCTTTAGCCGTGTCAAAGCAGACATTGCAAAGGTCAAGGTGCGCGCTATTGACGAGTCCCTCCCCTTTCAAGTCAAGAGCGACGCATCGAATGTTGCTCTGGCGGCCACCCTCAACCAAGCGGGCAGACCCGTAGCCTTCTTCTCCCATACCCTCCACGCTTCCGAACTCCGCCATTCCTCGGTCGAAAAGGAAGCACAGGCCATAGTCGAAGCTGTACGACATTGGAGGCACCATCTGGCCGGCAGGAGGTTCACCCTCCTCACAGACCAACGGTCAGTGGCTTTCATGTTTGATAATGCACAGTGGGGCAAGATAAAGAATGATAAGATCTTGCGATGGAGGATCGAGTTGTCCACGCACAACTACGACATCTTGTATCATCCTGGGAAGCTAAACGAGCCTCCCGATGCCCTGTCCCGCGGCACTTGTGCCAACGCACAAGTGGACCGCCTCCGAACCCTCCACGCGGACCTCTGCCACCCGGGTTCACCCGCTTTTTCCATTTCATAAAGACCCGCGACCTGCCCTACTCCATCGAGGAGGTCAGGACAGTGACCAGGGAATGCCACATCTGCGCGGAGTGCAAGCCGCACTTCTACCACCCTGAACAAGCGTATCTGATAAAGGCCCCTTTGAACGTCTCAGCATGGACTTCAAAGGTCCCCTCCCCTCCAACAACCGCAACACGTACTTCCTCAACGTGATTGACGAGTACTCCCGTTTCCCTTTCGCCATCCCCTGCCCCGACATGACCACGACCACCATTATCAAAGCCCTGCACACCATCTTCTCACTGTTCGGTTACCCCGCATACATTCATAGCGATCGGGGGTCCTCATTTATTAGTGACGAGCTGCGTCAAATCCTGCTCAGCAGGGGCATCGCCTCCAGCAGGACGACCAGTTACAACCCCGGGGTAACGGACAGGTCGAGAGGGAGAACGGTACGGTCTGGAAGACCATCCTGCTGGCCCTGCAGTCCAGAAATCTCCCAGTCTCCCACTGGCAAGAGGTCCTCCCAGACGCCCTCCACTCAATCCGGTCACTTCTGTGTACCGCCACTAACCAAACGCCTCACAAACGTCTTCTTGTTTTTCCCAGGAAGTCTTCCTCAGGGACCCCGCTCCCGACCTGGCTGGCTACCCCCGGACCCATTCTGCTCCGGAAACATGTGCGGGTGCACAAGTCGGACCCGTTGGTCGAAAGAGTCCAGCTACTCCACGCGAATCCGCAATACGCATATGTGGAGTATCCCGACGGCCGACAGGACACAGTCTCCCTCTGGGACCCGCCGGATCTTGGCCACACACCCCCCCCCCCCCCCCCCCCCCGGCCCCCACTGCCCCCAGCACCGACGCACCCACAGCTCAGCGGACAGGAACTCCCTCCCCTGGACTGGCCCCCGCTAGCTCCGACCAGGTGTATGAACACAGGAACAAGACCGTCGCTCCCGGAGTCAAGGACGACCACCGCTCCGACATCGCCGGCACCCGCTGCGCAGGTCAAGCAGGACATCGAAGGCGCCCACTCGACTGATTGAATCGATGTGATCTACTGGTGGACTTCTGCCTGCGGATGGACTCTTGTGATTTTTCTTTGTTCTTTACCTGTTCCCCCATTCCACCCCCCCCCCTCCCCCCCCCAATTGAGCACACTGTACATAGTTGTTGTATTTCCTTTTGCACATAGGTTACGGGTCAGTGGGCAGCCATCGATGCAACGGTACGACCTAGACATCTCTAGTCATACTACCAGTCTCACGTACTCACGGGACCCCAACCCCTTCATGCCCGCGATTCCCCCCCGCTTCTTTTTTAACAAGGGGTGAATGTGGTAGTATGATTAGGGGTATTACGGTACCTTAGAAGTGAGCTGCTATTGGTGCAGAGGACTTGGTGCCCATTGGCCTGGGTAAGTCATGTGTCTGTCAGCCTGAGAGGTAGGTAGCTCCACCTGCAAGGCGGGATATAAGAACCCGTGCTTCCCGGCAGTCGGCCTTTCTTCTATACGTCTGCTGCTGGGCACACATCTTGTACATTAAAGCCTATCGTTTGGATCTCATCTTCGTTTCGTGTCCAATTGATGGTGCATCAATATTCTAAATAGTTGTAATGGCTAGCTCCTTGAAAGAATGTTCTCTGAGGGAGAGGTCATGTGACCCGCTCGACCAATCAGGGACGGTAGCTGGGAATTCACTGGGACATGTTTGGACTTGTCCTGGCCATTGGATCCTGGAGCTGAATATGGAAAGACCTTTAAAAACACTCTGTAAATAGTTGTTTACAGTTGGAATAAAATGTTATTTCTTATAACTGATGGCGAAAATTCTTCATATTATTATAATAGTAGTAAAGAAATAAATTGGATGTGTCTTCATTACAATGTCAGGTGCAACTTTATTCGCAGTTACTGTCAGATGTCATCAGTAATGGCTTCGAAGGATCAAATTGTATTTAAATTAGAAGCTGCAATAACTTTCACTCGAAAGGCCAAGGTTGCCCCTGTGGTAGATCTTATTTGCATATCAGCTGTGAGGAGATGCGATTAATTCCATGATAACCTCCCTCCTGAAGTGTAGATGAGAAAAACAGGTCTCCTCAGCTGTCTCAACCTAGGTGTGTGTTTTGTCATTGCTGGAGCTAAATATTTGCGCGTACAGTTAAGGTACAAGTGTCTGAGTCTTTCTCTAAACGCGCCTTCTGCCCTTCTGCTCACATGCTGAGCACAGTGTTATTACGACGGAAGCAGCTGCTGTGAGAAACAGCTATGACAAAAGGTCACAGCAAAGAGACTTAAAGTGCAAGAATGATGCAGAAAATAGAAAAGAACAACAGAAAATGATGGATATCAAGTTCTGAAGGTCAGAAGCTATGGTTTAAGGTGGACAAGCAGCACGAGAAGAGTGAGGAGAAAGCATATGAGCAATGTAATCTATAGTTAATTACAATTAGTAGCTTTAATGAAGTTCACAAACACTACAGGCACAAACTACAGAATCAACAGAAAAGGTTTATTACCCCAAATTCAACATCCACTTAATTCATGTTACATAAGTGTCAATAAATGATCAATTCCAACTGAAGAAATAGAGCATAGTCAGAATGTAGTTCAATTCAATGAAGGGGATATCATGGTGGAAAAGGCCTTAGGATCATGTGGGAGTGGACAGGGAGGATTCCCAAAGGCGGGAAATGATGGTTGGATAAACGGCCGGCAGGAAGATAGTGCACGGTGCAGAGGGGGAGGGCGTAATGGAACAGCCTGAGGGGCATGGTGCAGAGGGGGAGGGCCTGATGGAACAGCCTGAGGGGCACGGTGCAGAGGGGGAGGGCCTGATGGAACAGCCTGAGGGGCACGGTGCAGACTGGGACAGCCCGATGGGACAGTCTGAGGGGCACGGTGCAGAGGGGGAGAGCCCGATGGAACAGTCTGAGGGGCACAGTGCAGACTGGGACAGCCCGATGGAACAGTCTGAGGGGCACGGTGCAGAGGGGGAGGGCCTGATGGAACAGTCTGAGGGGCACGGTGCAGACAGGGACAGCCCGATGGGACAGTCTGAGGGGCACGGTGCAGAGGGGGAAGGCCTGATGGAACAGCCTGAGGGGGAGAGCCCGATGGAACAGTCTGAGGGGCACGGTGCAGACTGGGACAGCCCGATGGGACAGTCTGAGGGGCACGGTGCAGAGGGGGAGGGCCTGATGGAACAGCCTGAGGGGCATGGTGCAGACAGGGACAGCCTGATGGAACAGTCTGAGGGGCACGGTGCAGAGTGGAAGGCTCTGCTGGAACAGTCTGAGGGGCACGGTGCAGACAGGGACAGCCCGATGGAACAGTCTGAGGGCACGGTGCAGACAGGGACAGCCCGATGGAACAGTCTGAGGGCACGGTGCAGACTGGGACAGCCCGATGGAACAGTCTGAGGGGCACGGTGCAGACTGGGACAGCCCGATGGAACAGTCTGAGGGGCATGGTGCAGAGGGGGAGGGCCTGATGGAACAGTCTGAGGGGCACAGTGCAGACTGGGACAGCCCGATGGAACAGTCTGAGGGGCACGGTGCAGAGGGGGAGGGCCTGATGGAACAGTCTGAGGGGCATGGTGCAGAGGGGGACAGCCCGATGGGACAGTCTGAGGGGCACGGTGCAGACTGGGACAGCCCGATGGAACAGTCTGAGGGGCATGGTGCAGAGGGGGACAGCCCGATGGAACAGTCTGAGGGGCACGGTGCAGACAGGGACAGCCCGATGGGACAGTCTGAGGGGCACGGTGCAGAGGGGGACAGCCCGATGGAACAGTCTGAGGGGCACGGTGCAGACAGGGACAGCCCGATGGAACAGTCTGAGGGGCACGGTGCAGAGGGGGAGGGCCTGATGGAACAGTCTGAGGGGCACGGTGCAGAGAGGGAGGGCCTGATGGAACAGTCTGAGGGGCACGGTGCCGACTGGGACAGCCCGATGGAACAGTCTGAGGGGCACGGTGCAGACAGGGACAGCCCGATGGGACAGTCTGAGGGGCACGGTGCAGACAGGGACAGCCCGATGGAACAGTCTGAGGGGCACGGTGCAGAGGGGGAGGGCCTGATGGAACAGTCTGAGGGGCACGGTGCAGGGGGGGGGGGGGGGGGGGGGGGGGGGGGGGGGGGGGAGACTGATGGGACAGTCTGAGGAGCACGGTGCAGGGGGGGGAGACTGATGGAACAGTCTGAGGGGCACGGTGCAGAGGGGGAGGGCCTGATGGAACAGTCTGAGGGCACGGTGCAGAAGGGGGGAGCCTGATGGAACAGTCTGAGGGGCACGGTGCAGACGGGGAGGGTCTGATGGAACAGTCTGAGGGCACGTGCAGAAGTGGGGAGCCTGATGGAACAGTCTGAGGGGCACGGTGCAGAGGGGGAGGGCCTGATGGAACAGTCTGAGGGGCACGGTGCAGAGGGGGGGGGGGGGGGGGGGGGGGGACTGATGGAACAGTCTGAGGGCACGGAGCAGAAGGGGGGAGCCTGATGGAACAGTCTGAGGGGCACGGTGCAGAGAGGGAGAGCCTGATGGAACAGTCTGAGGGGCACGGTGCAGAAGGGGGGAGCCTGATGGAACAGCCTGAGGGGCACACTTCAGAAGGGGAGGGTCTGATGGAACAATCTGGGAGGATAGTTTATAATGTGGGCCAGCAGCCAGTGACATTTTGGGCAATTTTTATATCCTCAGTACAATGCAACCACTTTTGCATTGGAGTCTGGATTGTATGAAATTTATGACAGCACAAAAATAATCTAGGAGCAGCAGAACTGAAATTAGTGTCATTATTGCCAATTTTACAACCACTAACATTATATGGTTATGATGGACCACAAGCTTTACTTGTTCAGTCATATCAATGGAGCTACAGGGAATGGATAGTGGTTCGGTGGCTGTGGTGTACGATTCAGTTTTTGTCCCTCCATGACTTGCAAAGTTCAAATCAGAAAGATAATGGAATGGCCACCACTTGTCTAGATGGAAGCTCTTTCTTTTTCAGCGATCACTTGCTAACGAGCATGGTTGTTCACCTCCGAAACTCCATGTTACTGGTCATGGATTCAGTCGGTTCTTGCCTGACTAATGAGCCTGATCCGAGAGCGCATCTTTGATCACACGCTTGGCCGGTATTTCCTGGAGGTGGGATCAGCCCTTGGATTCTAGATCACTGCTATTCCTTTCACAGGCTCCCTTTCCAGGCCTCCTCTTGCCACCGGGTATTCTCGAAGAACTGTGTCCCTAGAGTCAAGAGGTTCCTCCAAGTAGATCACTTATGAACAAGGCTCACCCAGGCATTGATGTTGATGTTCTATTTCTTGAGGTAAGCCTTTAGGATGTCTTTGAAACACTTCTTTGTCCTCCTCTCGTTTGGAAGCCTTCCTTAAGCTGGTGAAGAAGATTTGCTTTGGAAGTAGGGACTCTGACATCCTAAGCACATGGCCGTGACCTTGATGTTGATGTTGGTGCTCTTTGTTCCTTCAAGGACACCGATGTTGGTGGACCTGTCCTCCCAGCTGTTGCGGAGAATTTGTCTCAGACAGCATTGACAGTACGTCTCCAGGGTCTTGAGATGGTGCCTGTACGTAAGACAAGTTTCTGAACTGTATGGAAGAGTTGGGAGGAAAACTGCCTTGTACACGAGGATCTTGGTATCAGTACGGATGTCGCGGTTGTCAAAGACTCTCGTCCTTAGGTGTACGAAGGAGGTATCTGTGGATTGGATGCGATGTTGCATCTCCACGTCACTGTCAACCTTAGAGGAGAGGTGGCTCCTGCCTTGGGCAAAGGATTTGAGTCTTCTTGAGGTTGAAGCTGAACCGATTCTTTGGTATGCTTATGTGAAGGTGTCAAGCATGGCTTGACGATTCTCTTTTGAGAGAACAGACGAACACTAGAAATAATAGCAGGAGTAGGCCACCAGGTACTTCAAGTCTGCTCCACCATTCAATACAATCATGGCTGACCTATTGCCGCTCTCAACTCCTTTTCTGTGCCATTTTCCCACATCTCTCTAGTCCTCAATCTTTCAAATAATTATCCACCTTCACTTTAAATACTTCTAATGAGCCAGCCTCCACCAACCTCCAGGCAGAGAATGCTGGAGATTCACCACCATCTGCGCGAAGAAATTTCGAGGCACCTGTTTTAAATGACCGGCACTTTAACTTGTGGCAATATCCCCTTGTTCAAGACTCTACCACTAGTGAAATATCTCACCATCTACCCTGTCAAGCCCCCTCAGGATCTGAATAAGGTCACCCCTCACTCTTCCAAACTCCAAGGAATACAGACCCAGACTATTTAGTCTCTCTTGATAAGACAACTGGGGGCTGGTTTCGCTCACTGGGCTAAATCGCTGGCTTTTCAAGCAGACCAAGCAGGCCAGCAGCACGGTTCGATTCCCGTACCAGCCTCCCCAGACAGGCGCCGGAATGTGGCGACTAGGGGCTTTTCACAGTAACTACATTGAAGCCTACTCGTGACAATAAGTGATTTTCATTTCATTTAATTTCAACCTGCTCATCCCAGGAATTAGCGTGATAAATCACCTTTGTTCTGCGTCCAGTGTTACTATATCCTTTTTTAGATAGGGGGAACAAAACTGTATTCCAGGTGAGGCCTCACCAACACAATGTTGGTGGGAAGCACAGTAGCACAAGTGGCTAGCACTGTGGCTTCACGGCGCCAGGGTCCCAGGTATGATTCCCCTCCGGGTGCTCCGGTTTCTTCCCACAGTCCAAAGACGTGCAGGCTAGGTGGATTGACAATGCTAAATTGCCCTTAGTGTCCAAAAAGATTAGGAGGGGTTATTGGGTTACGGGGATAGGGTGGAAGTGAGGGTTTAAGTGGGTCAGACTCAATGGACAGAATGACCTCCTTCTGCACTGTATGTTCTTGTCCAATTGCACTAAAAGCTCCCTATTTTTAAATTCCAACCACTTTGCAATAAAGGCCAAAATGCCATTTGCCTTCTTAACTATTTCTTGGACCTGCCTGCTAGCTTTTTGTGATTCATGTACTCGAACACCTAGATCCCTCTGTAATTCCCCCTCCACTGACAGAAACCAGGGGCGGGATTCACCCCTACCCGGCGTGACGGGGGATCCCGGTGTAGGGGAGTGGCGCCAACCACTCCGGGGTTGGGCCTCCCCAAAGGTGGGGAATTCTCCGCACCTTTGGGGGCTAGCCCCGCGCCGAAGCAGTTGGCACCAGAAGACTGGTGCAAAAAACCGGCGCCCCCGGCAGCGGGGCTGGCCGAAAGGCTTTAGCCGGTCGGCGCATGCGCCGGCGGTGACGTCAGCGGCCAACTGCCGCTGATGTCACCACCGGCACATGCGTGATGTGGGTTTCTCTTCCGCTTTCGCCATGGCGGAGGCCGTGGCGGCCGTGGAACAGAAAGGGTGCACCCAGGGCACTGGCCCGGAGTCTGAGCGGGGGACCCCGATCACGGGCCAGGCCACCGTGGGGGCACCCCCCGGGGTCCGATCAACCCCCCGCTCCCGCCAGGACCCTGGGGGACCGCTCGCGCCGCCGATCCCGCCGCCACCAGAGGTGGTTCAAACCTCGGAGGCGGGAGAGGCCTCCCAGCGGCGGGACTTTGGCCCATCGCGGGCCGGAGAATCGCCGCAGGGGCCTCGCCGATCGGAGTGGCGTGATTCCCGCCGCCGCCACCTCCCGGGTGGCGGAGAATCTCTGCCACGGCAGGGGCCGGATTTTCGGCGGCCCCAGGCGATTCTCCAACCCTGCTGGGGGTCAGAGAATTTCGCCCCAGGTCTCCAAAATGTAAAACAAACAAAGGGTCTCCTGGACTCGAAACGTTAGCTCTTTTCTCTCCTGACAGATGCTGCCAGACCTGCTGAGATTTTCCAGCATTTTCTCTTTGGTTTCAGATTCCAGCATCCGCTGTAATTTGCTTTTATTCAGTGTAAAACAAATAAGCCCTATCTCTGTTGGAACCCCTCATCCGCCCCTCTCAGGACAAATTTCACCTTCTCCAAATACCGAAACTCCATTAGATCCCCCAGCCACGCTGAGGCACGAGGGGAAAAGCTGACCTCCACCCCAATAGAACCTTCCTGTGAGAAAATGATGTGGTGGCCAAAATGTCTTCCCCCGCTCCAGTCTGCAGCTCCGCAGGTCCGACACCCCGAATATGGCCTCTCAGGGACCCGGCTCCAAATCCACATACACAACCTCAGACATAGTGCTGTAAAATCACCCCAAACATTTCTTCAACTTTGGACAGGACTAGAACATTTGGACATAATTGGCTGGGCCCTTCCTTCACTGCTTGCAACTTATCCTCCATCCCCTCAAACAGCCAGCTCTTCCTTGCCTTTGCTAAGTGCACCTGATACACCACCTTTAACTGAATCAACCTCAGCCTTGCAGACGAGATTGAGGCATTGACCCTTCGTAGCACTTCTCACCATAATCCTTCTTCCAGCCCCATCCCCAAATCTTCCTCCCTACTTGGCCTTAATTCCTTCTATGGACTCCTTATCATCCTCAACAATCCCGCTGTAGATCACTGAAATGACCCCACTTTCCAAACCCCCACCGACAGCTCCTCCTCCAGCAATAAGGAGGAAGGGGCCACTAGGAAGCTCGGGAAAACCTTTCTTGCAAAACTCCACAGCTGCAAATACCTGAAGCCCTCCTAAAGCAGGAGTGCATACTTCACCTCCAGCTCCTCCAAATTTGCAAATCGCCACTCCAGAAACAGATCCGTCATTTCTTTTACCCCTTTCTCCTCTCATCCCTGGAACCTCACATCATTCCTCCCTGGCTCGAACCTGTGATTGTCTCTTATCAGCAACACTCTCGACCTTGCCCTCAAGTTAATGTGCTTCTGAAAATGCCCCCAAATCTTCAGCGTGGCTTCACTACAGGATAATTCGAATACTTCCCTGCAGTGAACCATAGCAACGCCGTTGCCAGCGCCCACAACCCTGCACCTTGACAAGAACCCACCTCCATCCGCATGCACAAAGCCTCTATAGAGCAACAAGTTTGGAAGGGTCAGGCTCTTTTTGGAGCACCGTTTGGAGCACCATCTTCCTTGTGCTCGCTTGTTTCCCGGGCCACACAAACGATGAGACCAGCCTGTCCACCCCTCGAAATAATTACTTTGGCAAAAAGACTAACAGACACTGGAAGGAAAATGGGAACCGGTGGCAAAATATTAATTTTTACTGTCTGCACCCGACCTACCAACGACAAAGGGATCTGTCCCATCTCCCCAAATCCTCCTTCACCCTCCCCACTCGGCTCGTGAAATTTAACTTACAAAGTTGTGCCCAGTCCCGTGCCACCTGCACCCCTAAATACTTGTGTTTCTACCTGAAATGGCAATCCTCCCACTCCTGCCCCTGCACCTGGAGAAGACACCTCAAAATATTCTCTATCCCTCAATTTAATTTAGACCACAAAAGCACCTCAAATTTCCTTAACAACCCCACTATGTCCATCACTGATGAGTCCAGGTCTGAAATGTACAGCAGCAGATCATCCGTGTCCAGAGACACCCCCTGCGTGGATTTCCTCCGGGTGCTCCGGTTTCCTCCCACAGTCTAAAGATGTGCAGGTTAGGTGGATTGGCCATGCTAAAGTTGCCCTTAGTGTTCATAAAGTTTAGGAGGGGTTATTAGGAGGGGTTATTAGGTTACGGGGATAGGGTGGAAGTGAGGGGTTAAGTGGGTCGGTGTAGACTTGGGCGGAATGGCCTCCTTCTGCACTGTTTGTTCTATGCTCCACCTTCCCTCACTAGTAGTAGTTGTAGTTTCCCTCACTATCCTCCATAAATCCAAACCCCTCAGCGCAATAGCCAACGGCTTATTCGCCAATGCTGTTGCTAATTGTGTTCTCTCTTTAATTGGCTCTGTTTATGGCGGTCAATATGGTTGCCTTCCTTAATTCTAATTACGTTTGCTCAAGAGTCACCAGGTATATTTTTGATACCGCCACAAAGTTAAAAACCGAATACTGATCAAAGACTCGATACACCAGTTAGTAAGTTCGAAATCAATACACATTTATTTACACACACAGTCAAATATACTCATGCATGAAACTCTACTCACTAAACTACAACTACTACTAAAGCCTATACTTAACTTCGGGCGCCCACTCAGTCATAGGAACAATGGCCGTTGTCCGGTTCTGAGGCTGCTGGGGTTGAGCTGGTATGGAATAGCAGATAAGAACGTCTATCGCGTAGCGTGCATTGACTTTGGACTTACTTGTTCTGGTGCAGCTGCTAGGCAGGTCTCTCCTCGCTGAGAACCAAGGCCAAGAGCGTGAGTCTCTGTTGGGGGATCCTTCTTATACCCAAAGGGGCTTCGCGTGCTTTTGGGCGGGCCTTGAACTTGGTCCCAATTAATTGGGCCGTTTCTTGATCGTTCCTATCGATTTCCTCCAATAAAGAGGTGGGTGCACTGATTGCTGGGCGTGTCCTCGGTGGCCGTTGGCCTGCTTTGTTCTCGTCTCCTCTGGCGCCGGGGTGTCTGCCTTGGTATTGTTTACTTAAATGTTACCCTTTTTGTCCCTGGAGATGGCTCATTAGTATGTTAATAGCTTTGCAGTATCGGTCTTGTCTGGGAGCTACAGCTCCAATCAACAGACAAAGCTTGCACCTGCTTGCTTTCTCAGTATTGACCATTTCCCCTGCATTCTTTGCAAAGTGTCCATTTTGTAATTTGGGACGTGGCCATCCCAGATGGCTACAATGCTAACAGAGGGGGGAACATGGAGCATCCCTGCCTCTTTCCCCAAAATAGTGAGAAATACACCAAATTCATTTCATTTACCCACACACTTGCTGTCGGATCCCTGTACAACAATTTCATCCATGCCACAAATTTAGGCCCAATCCCAAACCAGCACCGCAAACAAATAAATTCACTCCACTCTATCAAACGCCATCTCTGCCGTCACAAGTTGTAGCTCTCTCCCCTATGCCGGAGAAAGCACCACATTCAGCGGCCGCTGCATGTTCGACGATAACTGCCTGCCCTTGATGAATCCTATCTGATCCACCCCCACCATCTTCGGCAGACACTCCTCCAGCCTCACTGCCTACACCTTCACCAGTACCCTCGCATCCATGCTCAGTAGAGAAATGGGCCGACACGACCACACTCCACCAGATCTTTCTCCTTTTTAAGTAACAATGAAATGGATGCCTGCCTCATTGTCTCTGGCAATCCTCTCTTCACCATCATGCCCTCAAACATTTCCACCATTAGCAGCAACAACATATCCTTGAACTTCTTATAAAACTCCACCGGGAACCCATCCGGCCCCGGTGCCTTGCCCCACTGCACCTTCCCTATCACTTCCTGTACTTCCTTCATCCCTATTGGTTCCTCCAGTCCCGCCCTCTCCTCCTCTCCCATCTCCGGACACTCCAGTCGCTCTAGAAATTCTCTCATCTCCAACGGCTCTGCTTACACAAGCTCCTATAAAAGTCCTCATTCACCTGCTCCAGTGCCACCGCCACCCCACTCATTTCATTCCTGATCCGCACAATCTCCCTCGTCGCTGCCTGCCAATGGAGGTGGCCCGCCAGCAATTGACTAGCCTTCTCACCATTCTCATACACAACCCCCCATGCTCGCCGCAACTGCACAACCACCCTTCCCGTGGACAGGAGATCAAACATCACCTGTAACTCCTTCCTCCTCACCAATAGCCCTGGCTCCTGATCCTTCGCATATCTTCCATCAAGCTCTAAAATCTCCTCTATGGGCCGTTGCCAATCCTCTCGTGTCTCCCTATCCATACTCACCTTAAATGAGATGACCTCACCCCTCACTACCGCCTTCAATGCCTCCCAAACCACTGATGAAGTGTCCTCCCCATTTTGGTTAAGCTCCACTTATTCATCAATCACCTTCCCCATCTTAATGCAAAAATTCGGGTCTGTCAACAAATCCACGTCTAGTCTCCATGCCGGCCTCTGGAATGGACTCTTCTCCAATATAATTTCCACCAGTGCGGAGCATGGTCCAATACCACGATCGGCAAATACTGCCTTCTTCCCCTCAGCTAGCAGCATCTTCCCCACCACAAAAAATATCGATCCTCGAGTACACCTTATGCACCAGTGAAAAGAACAAATATTCCCTACCCTGCGGGTGTAGAAACCTCCACGGATCCACCACTCCCATCTCCTTAATTAACCTGGCCAAAATCTTCGCCCTCCCTGAAGGGACGAACAAGTGCAACCAGGACCTCGCTACCTTCTGGTCTAACACCATATTCCAATTCTCCCCAATATCAACTGGTGAGTATTCAAGTCCAGATCTTCATCATCTTCCTCACAAACCCAGCATCCTCCCAATTTGGGGCATATACGATAACCAAGACTATGAGCCTCCCTTCCAATGCACCCGTCACTATCACGTACCTGCCAACCTGGTCTCCATTTGGAACCTCACCCGTTTACTGACGAATATCGCCATCCCCCAGACCCTACTGTCAAAGTCCGAATGGAACACCTGGCACACCCAGCCATTCTTTTGCCTCATCTGGGCCTTATGCCCTCAGATGTGTCTCCTGCAACAGCACCATGTCCACTCCCCCATGCTCCGCCCTCGACAGTGTCAGTCGTGTGTGTGGTCTCATCCGTCGGGAAATCGGCGTGGTGGCTGCGGACTCAGTCCAGCTCCGCCACAGTCGCGGGAGGGCCGATCCACGGGCAGAGAGGACTTTGCCAGGAGCTGGGGGCACTGTTGGGTGGTGGTCTGGGAGCCTGCAAAAGGGGGGGGGCACTATTTTGCAGGCCGCCGGCGTGCGCATGCGCGGCCACAGACCCAGTAGTTCTCCGGGCCATGTCGGCAGCTGGAGCCAGGTGTTCTACATTGCCTTGATGCTAGCCCCCAGCCAAACAGAGGATCGGTGGCCATTTTATTTTAGTTTTTATAAATTTAGAGTACCCAATTAATTTTTTCTAATTCAGGGCAATTTAGCGTGGTCAATCCACCTACCTTGCACATCTTTGGATTGTGGGGGCGAAACCCATGCAAATATGGGGAGAATGTGCAAACTCAACACAGTGACCCAGAGCTGGGATCGAACCTGGGACCTCAGCGCTGTGAGGCAGAACTGCTAAACACTGCGCCACCGTGTGCCCTAGGTGGCTGTTTTATGCCAATTTTTCTGTCGTAAAACGCCACCGTTCCCACGCCGGCGTTGGGACATAGCCTCAAAATCGGAGAATCCAGCCCCATATATCCCAAACCACCTGGCCCAAACCCCTGTTCCACAAAAAGGTTAACCCTCCGCAACTCCTCACCCATCAAGGTGAACCGGTCGCTGCGCCACAACATTGCCTCCGCCACCCCCTTCATTTTCTACCCCTGCTTCCGCACCACCGTCAAAGTTCTCATCAACAATTCTCTCATCGGGGAAAGGGCCTCATCCACCCACTCCTGAAGCAAGGTCATCATCTCCGTCTGATGCCTTTCAAAATGCTTCAAAAACAACTGCTCAAACTCTCCAGCTATCACTTTAGCCATCTTCTCCACTGTAATGGGCAGAGCCCAACCCGACAGGCTCTCTAGCACCATCTTTCCTCCCACTGCACCCTCACTATGCTCAGCGGCAGATCTTCACTCCCTACCTTTCTCATTGGATTCTTCTTTCCAGTTTTTGACATTCTATGAATGCCCCAAATCTTCCCACAGATCCTCACTAGTTAATTTTCCCCAACAACTGCGTGCGACGGGCGTAAAAAAGACTACTCTGGCAGGAGCCACCAAACATGTGACCTCCACCTACATTACGCAACCGGAAGTCCCATCTCTCTCCATTCAGTTAATAATCTGCCTTTTGATTCCTCCCACTGAAGTGCATCTCCTCATACTACCCCACATTAAACTCCATTTGCCAGGTTTTCAGCCAATCACACAATCTATCTATAGCCTGTCGCAGAATCACAATATCATCATCACAACATACCCTTCCACCTATTTTTGGATCATCTGCAAATTTAGAAACTTTACATTTTTCTCATTCCTACAGGTCATTAATGTAAATAATGAACAATTGTGGGCCAAGAACGGATCCCTGCGGTAATGCACTAGTTACATTTTCCACTCTGAAAAGGACCCATTTATTCCAACTCTCTGTTTTCTATTTTTTTCATAAATTTAGAGTATTCATTTTTCCAATTAAGGGGCAATTTAGCATGGCCGATCCATCTACCCTGTGCTATATTACTCTTTAGTAATATGTCATTACTCTTTGCTTTATATATCCAGAATGGTCTGATGGTGTGATTCTCAAGAAACCATCAATCTTCAACTTGGAGCAAAATAAGTTTAATAGATAACGAATTTATTAATATTCTCGTGGAATCTTTCTTTTTGATTGGGATAAACTCCTACTGAGCATTATGGACCAGCTGTTTGAATATCTGCTACTGCTCATATCTGTACCTTAGCTTGTTTACCCAGGTCACCTTAGACAAAGACAAAGGGTCATCTGGATTCGAAACGTTAGCTCTTTTCTCTCCCTACAGATGCTGCCAGACCTGCTGAGATTTTCCAGCATTTTTTCTTTGGTTTCAGATTCCAGCATCCACAGTAATTTGCTTTTATTCACCTTAGACAACTCCTCCCTCATACCATTAGAATTGCCCTTAAGTTGAAGACACTGGTTCTGGACCTGTGGTGTTCACCTTCAAACTGTGTTTGGAATTCTATCATATCGTGGTCACTATCCCCTAGGGCACCCTTAACCACAAGGTCCCTTATTTATCCTTCATTGCTACCCTTGCCAGTTTGGTTTGTCCAATCAGTATGCAGATTAAAATCTTCCATGATAATTGCAGTTCCCTTCAAACATGCCCTTGATATTTTCCCTTTTAGCACTGATCTCTTAATAGGTCATATTTTGGGGGTCTTTAGACTACTCCCACACTTGTCCTCCTTCCTCCGCTGTTCATGATTTCAACCAAACTGATTCCACATCACTATCTACTGCCTTTATATCATGACTCAGCATTTCTCTAAACCTTCCTTGAATAACAATGCTGTCCCACCTTCTTTTCCCTTTGGCCAGTTCTTTTGGCACATTGCATTCCCTGGAATGTTAAGCTCCCAGTCCTGGTCACCCTGCAACCACATTTCTGTAATAGCTAATACATCACACTCATATGTTGCAATCTGTGCTATTGACCCATCTATCTTGTTGCAAATGCTTTGTGCACTGAGATAAAGAACATTTAGCTTTGATTTTTTGAGAGAGTGGAGATGGCATGTGGTCCGCATACTGAAGCTCCACAAACGATGTCAGTATTGTTTTCTTATTGGATTTCAACCAGTTGAGGTTGAAAGGTTTTCCGTCCATCCTGTAGACAATGCCCACTCCACTGGGAAGCTTGCTCTTGATAAGGTGAAGGATGGTGGTGATGAAGATGGAGAAAGGGATGGGGCAATGACATATCCCTGCTTGACCTCAAAGGTTTGTCTTATTTCCGTCAGTGAGTACTGTCGCCAACATTTTGTCGTGGAGCAGTCGGAAGATGTTGATGAATTTCTCTGGACAGCCAGCCTTTCACAGCACTTAATGATTGACTTGGTCAGATTGATGAAGTACAAGTCGAGTGGGTGATAACATTTCTTTTGAAGTTGTCATGTCCGCTGTTCCACGATTTGTTCAGAAGTCACACTGGCTTTCCGGAAGGATTTCTTCACAGACTGGCAGAAGGCGTCTCGAGAGGATTGGAGCGATGATTGTCCCGGTGATGGAGAGCAGGGAGAATCCTTGGTAATTCCCACAGTTTGCTTTGTCTTCTTTCTTGACGATGGTGTTGATGAATTCATTCCTAAGGTCGGTAGGAATTTCTTCTCTGTCTTAGATTTTCAGCAACAGCTGATGGAGATGAACAGTGATCTCTTCTCCTCCAGTTTTGAATATTTCCATTGGAATCCTGTCCACTCCTGTGGCATTTCCATTCTTCATATGTTTAATGGCAGCTTTGGCTTTGTCCACACTTGGTTGGAGTCTAAGATCCTCTTTGATAGGGAGTTGGGGGTTTTCCTCAAACCTGTCCTCATCTATGGTTGTATCGTGGTTTAGGAGTCCTTTGAAGCATTTTCTCCATCTTTTCTCTGTTTCTCAAGATTGTTCTCTCCTTACTCCGCACCGGTTTGAAGCCCAGGGATTTTACCTCGTGATTGTCAGTGAAAAGTTGCAGCTCCTTATCTTTATAAGTACACCATTGATTCTTGATTTCCCCAGTTCTTCTTTGTACCTCCACCTTGGTAAATTGATGTTTGCCTTGCTTGTTTGCCTTGCTTGTTTTGTCGTTTTGCCAGGCACGGAGAGTTTGACTCTACTTGTCAATGAGATCTTGGACAGTGTGGTCATTCTCGTAGAACCAGTCTTGATGTTTCCTGGTCTTGCAGCCGTTGGTTTCTTCACAGTTTGAGAGGATAGCTGTCTTCAGCTCTTTTGAATCTTCCTCTACTCGATTGGAATGGATCCTTTGGAGATTTTGGAGAAGATATTGTTGGAAGTTCACTCGTATGCTTGGTTCTTGAAGCCACTCAATGTTGGTCTTTTTTCTGAGTTGTTTCTTCATCTTCCACTGCTTTATTTGCAATTTTATGGACATAGAGGAGCGGATGAGCATGTGGTCTGTCCCGCAGTCATCTGCCCTGGCCATCGCTTTTGTGATGAAGTCCTTTTGGTCTCGGGATCGAACAATGACGAAGTCTATCATGTGCCAGTGATTTGATCATGGATGCTTCCAGGAAATCTTGAGCTTGTCTTTTTGGTGGAACAGTGATGACAAGCTGGTGTTCCGAGTATTTGGCGAGCAGGAGAACCCCGTTGGAGTTGCAATTCCCAACTCTTTCTTTTCGTATGGACCTTTCCTGATTTGTGAGTCCTTTCCTCCACTGGCATTGAAGTCCCCAAGGAGGGTGATCTTATCTTCCTCAAGAATGTTGGGGAGTATGGTGTCCAGGGTGGAGTACAAGCTTTCTTTGGACTCATCATTGGCATCAATGGTTGGGGAGGAGGCACTCATGACCGTTGCCTGCTGGTTCTTGGCAAGTTGCAGATGAAGGGTCCAGAGGCCGACATGGAGTTCCAAAAGTCGGTTAATGAGTTTGTTTTTGATGGCGAAACCAATTCCATGCATCCGGGGCTGATCCTTGGGTTTTTCTCTCCAGAGGGGCTTGTGACAAAGTTGGGAGAGCTATCTCACAGACTGGTTAAGCCTGACATAGTCACATTCACAGAATCATACCTGACAGACAATGTCCCAGACACCACTATCACCATTCCTGGGTATGGCCTGTTTCACCGACAGATCCAGTAGAGGAGGTGGCACAGTAGCATACAGTCAAGAGGGAGTTGCCCTGGAAGTCCTCAACATTGACTCTGAAACCCATGAAGTCTCATGGCTTCAGTTTAAACATGGGCACGAAAACCTGCTGATTACCACATACCCGCCACCATCAGCTGATGAATTAGTACTCCTCCATGTTAAGCACCACTTGGAGAAAGAACTGAGGCTGGCAAGAGCGCAGATTATGCTCTGGGTGGGGGACTTCAATGTCCATCATCAAGAGTGGCTCGGTTGTACCACCACAGACCGAGCTGGCCTGGTCCTAAAGGACATAGCTGCTGGACTGGGACTGCAGCAAGTGTGAGGGAACCAACAAGAGGGAAAAACATACTTGAGCTCACCCTCACAAATCTGTATGCTGCAGATGCATCTGTCCATGACAGTATCGATAGAAGTGACCACCGTTGGGAGCACGGTGGCACAGTGGATACCACTGCTGCCTCATGGTGCCGAGGTCCCAGGTTCGATACCGGCTCTGGGTCACTGTCCGTGTAGAGTTTGCACTTTCTCTCTGTGTTTGCATGGGTTTCGCCCCCACAATCCAAAAGATGTGCAGGGTAGGTGGGCTGGCCACACTAAATTGCCGCTTAATTGGAAAAAATGAATTGGGTACTCTAAATTTATATTTAAAAAAAAGAAGTGATGACTGAACAGTCCTTGTGGAGACAAAGTCCCGTCTTCACATTGAGGATATCCTCCATTGTGTTGTGTAGTACTACCACCTTGCTAAATGGGATAGATTTCTCACAGATCTGGCAACTCAATACTGGGCTTCCATGAGGCGATGAGGGCCATCAGCAGCAGCAGAATTATATTCAACCACAACCTCAAGCCCAGCATATCCCCATTCTACCATGACCACCAAGCCGAGGGATTAACCCTGGTTCAACAAAGAGTGCAGGGAGGGCATGCCAGGAGCAACATCAGGCATACATAAAAATGAGGTGTCAACCTGGTGAAGCTACAACACAGGACTACTTGTGCGCCAAACAACATAAGCAGCAAGTGATAGATAGAACTAAGTGATTCCACAATGAACGCATCATCCTAAGCTTTTGCAGTCCCGCCACATCCAACCATGATTGGTGGTGGACAATTAAACAACTCACTGGAGGTGGAGGCTCCACAGATATGCCTATCCTCAATGATGGAGGAGCCCAGTACGTATGTGCAAAATACAAAGCTGAGGCATTCACAACAATCTTCAGCCAGAAGTACAGAATGGATGATCCATCTCGATCTCCTCTGGAGTCCCCAGCATCACAGATGTCAGTCTTCAGCTAATACAATTCATTCCACATTGATATCAAGAAACGGCTGAAGACATTGTATATGGCAAAGGCTATGGGCCCTGCCAATATTCCGGCAATAGTACTAAAGACACAGCGCCGAGGTCCCAGGTTCGATCCTGGCTCTGGGTCACTGACCGTATGGAGTTTGCACATTCTCCCCATGTTTGCGTGGGTTTCGCCCCCACAACCCAAAAGATGTGCAGGCTGGGTGGATTGGCCAGGCTAAATTGCCCCTTAATTGGAAAAAAAGAATTAGGTACTCTAAATTTTAAAAAGAATAGTACTGAAGACGTGTGCTCCAGAATTGCAGCACCCCTAGCTAAGCTGTTCCAGGACATCTACAATACTGCCACCTACCCAGCAATGTGGAAACTTGCTGGGGTGTGTCCTGCACACAAGAAACAGGACAAATCCAATCCAGCCAATTACAACCCTATCAGTCTACTCTCCATCATCAACAAAGTGATGGAAGGAGTCATCAACAGTGCTATCAAGCGGCACTTACTCTGCAATAACCTGCTCATAGAAGCTCCGCCAGGGTCACTCAGCTCCTGACCTCATTACAGCCTTGGTTCAAACATGGACAAAAGAGTTGAATGCCAGAGGTGACGTGAGAGTGACTGCCTTTGACACCAAGGCAGCATTTGACTGAATATGGCACCAAAGAGCCTTAGCTAAACTGGAGACAATGGGAATCAGGGGGAAAGCTCTCCATTGGTTGGAGCCATACCTGGCACAAAGGAAGATGGTTGTGGTGGTTGGAGGTCAATCATCTCAAATCCAGGATATCACTGCAGGAGTTCCTCAGGGTAGTGTCCGAGGCCCAACCATCTACAGCTGCTTCATCAATGACCTCCCTTTCGTTATAAGGTCAGACGTGGGGATATTTTACGGATGACTGCACAATGTTCAGCACCATTCAGGGCTCCTCAGATAATGAAGCAGTCCATGTCCAAATGCAGCAAGACCTGGACAATACCCAGGCTTGGGCTGACAAGTGGCAAGTTACATTTGCGCCACACAAGTGCCAGGCAATGACCTCCTACAAGAGAGGATCTAACCACCACTCCTTGACATTCAATGGCATTACCATCACTGAATTGCCCACAACTTATGGTGGTTACCATTGATCAGAAACTGAACTGGACTAGTCACATTAACACTGTGACTATCAGGACAGGTCAAAGGCTAAGAATCCTACAGCAAGTAACTCACCTCCTGATCCCTCAAAGCCTGTCCACCATCTACAAGGCACAATTCATAAGTGTATTGGAATACTCTCCGCATGCCTGGATGAATGCAGCTCCAATAACACTCAAGAAGCTCAACATAATCCAGGACAAAGCAGTCTGCTTGATTGCTCCACCTTTTACAAGCACCACAAACAGTGACAGCCGTGTGTACTATCTACGAGATGCACTGCAGTAACTCACGACCACTTCCATCTAGAATAACAAGAGCAGCAGATACCTGGGAACCCACCATCTGGAGAATCCCCTCCAGGTCACTGACCACCCTGACTTGGAAATATATAGCCACTCCCTCACTGTCGCTGGGGCAACATCCTGGAACTCCCTCCCTAACAGCACAGTGGAAGTACCTACACCTGAGGGACTGCAAAGGCTCAAAAAGGCAACTCAACACCACCTTCTGAAGGACAACTCGGGATGGATAATAAATGCTGACCTAACCAGAGACGCCAACATCTTGTAAATTAATTTTTTTAAAAGGAGGCGTAACCACTGTCACCTTCTCTCAGCTCTCCTTCGTCTGTTCTTCGGGTCTCTTGCAGGGCTGCAATGTCAATGTTGAAGTGGCTGGGTTCACGGGCAACAAGGGCACCTCTCCATTGCGGTTGCTTGTTTTTCTCATTATCCATGAGGTTTTGCGCATTACAGTTTCCGAAGTTCAGTTTAACTTTGATTTTCTGACTGCAGCCTGCTCGGTGTGCTTTTCTAGCCAGATTAGGGACAGAACAGACTATTTTTTGGGCTTTATTCCCCAGCCTTTTGCCCATGCAGGGTGAGCAGAGTGGACCTGAAACGAGCTACTTAGTCATGAAGAATGCTGCCTAAATGCTGCCCTGTTCGCATTCCAAGACTGAATGGAATCTCTGACTGAATCAAACTCTACTGCGTATATGCTGGTCTGAAGCTAGGAATTTCCAGATCTCACAATCTTGTCCATACCACCTCTTGCCGATTGCTGCAGGGCTTATCTGTGCTAGTTAGACGCCAGGTGAGGGACATCTTTTAACATGCCATTGCACCTCAGCAGACACACTGGTCCTTGACAGAGGATAGGTTCAGTTCCAGTGGGAAGGGAAGCACAACTATTTGGAATCTCCCTACTGCTGTTGCCTTCATCCCGTATCACAGCCATTGATATCATAAGATTATCTTCTGCCTGATCCACTATTGAGGATTTGGTTTGGGGTACACTTTGTCTGATTCCTCCCCTCCCACCTTACCTTCATGGGTGACCCTGCCAGGAGCTTAAGTCTTCTGACAGCATTGTTCTTGGGGTCAACTAAATGTTCAAGCCTCTCCACCACGGCAAGGTGGCAATCCAAGGAAAGGCTAGATGGAAGCATCCCGCAGGTTACTAATGAGAAAGAAAGCTGTAGACTGCAGGAAGATATCAATGAATGGATCATGTGGAAAGAAAAATGCAAAATGGAGAATGAGGAGGACAAACAAGGCAGAGAAATATTCAATTAAGAGTCATATTCTGAAAAAAATTGGAGTGCATGTCCACAAATCCCAGAAGGTAATAGGGTAAGCCTGATTATGCTTTATTGGCTGACAGCCTAAACATTTATTAAAGCTGCCCCCATGGAATAATTATTTAATTGACAGCACTTGCTCTGTAATCTATTCTGTCAATTGCTCAATGCTTATTTATAAAGATAGAGACGTTTTAAGTGCTTGCAGTTTCTGATATTGATACTTTACAGGCTGTGGATTATTGACACTTTTATTGGACTGTAGTAAAAACAGTTCTTTTAAGAAAGTATGAAGCAGGAGGTGGCATGTGGTGCAGTGGTTAGCATGGGGACTGCGGCGCTGAGGACCCAGGTTTGAATCCAGGCCCTGGGTCACTGTCCGTGTGGAGTTTGCACATTCTCCCCATGTCGGCATGTGTTTCACCCCCACAACCCAAAGATATGCAGGCTAGGTGGATTGGCCACGCTAAATTGCCCCTTAATTGGAAAAAACAAATAATTGGGTACTCTAAATTTATTTTTAAAAAAGTAAGTATAAAGTTATGAATGAATTACATTTTAAGGTTTTTCCACACATTATCGGGTTCATTGGCTCTCTACAGAATATAAAGCAGATGAATGGGCATGGAAGCACCATAAGTTGGCATGGAGGGCCAGAGGAGTCATAGGGATTGGAGACATAGCTTGGTATGGAGGCATGAGTGAGATATTTTGAACCTTCCTTTAAAACTTTCCCTCAGCCAGACCATAGTTCTTAACTCTGATGGGCCATTAAAGAGTTCTTTAAAAGTTGATCTAACTTGATGTAAATTGTGGGGGATATGAAGACATACTACTGCCCACTTTGGAGCCTGCGAGGTAACGAGTTCAGGGAGCTGGATTCTGACCCACAGCAACCCACACTCTTAACTCACACTGGTGAAAATTATGACCAGTGAGGGAATGGGGTCAACAATTGGAAATCTGGTCCACCGAATTTCCCCAACTCAATGAACATCTAATGCATCATCTCTACATCCCCAAAATTTCCAGAAAGCACCATAATTTATGAATGGAGGGCAAGAGATGAACAACTGGGAACCCATTTGTTGCACGTTTTACTATGGGCGTAAAACGCGTTTATTGGGGTGTATTAACTTCCAAGTGCTTAACACCACTAGGCTCTGTCTTATGTATTTATTCAGCTTTAGGAGTCGCCAGTTGCCGTATAGACAACGTCACGAGTATTCCAAGGTCAAGTTCAAAGTAATAAAGACGATACACCGATTAGTAAGGTCCAAACGATAATATTTATTATACAGTTATAATAAATATTCATGCACACACTAAGAGACTAAGCTATGACTAAACTAAAGTAATCAGAATACTTATCTAACAGGAACAGGCAAGGTCAGGGAGCGAGGCCTTCGTCCTGGTCTTGGGCTGCAACCTTCAGCAAGCGTTCTGGTCACTGGGGGTTCTAGCGGGCTTAGTTCGCGTAGCGAGCGTCGTACTGGCACTTACGGTTCGGCGGCTGGTGCTCAACGGCTGGAGTCAGTTTGGATCTTCAAGGTCGTGGTCAGAGCCGGAGCACGGAAAAGCAGACCGGACAACACGAGGTCCCTGTCTTTTATAGGGGTTCCATTGTCCTTCCCTCTTCTTGGGCGGGCTCTACCTATTGGGTCAATTCCTCATCGATACTGTTTTAATTCCCCAATGCGAGGGGGTCTCCGTGATGGGGGGGGGCGTTTCTTATGCCCTTTTGTTTGGAGGTTTCTGGTGCCTCGATGTCTGGGCCTTGATTAAAATGTGTCCATTCAGAATCAAATGTATCTATTGTGTGGGTGTTCAGGTCTGATTGCCTCATTAGCATGCAAAGCGTTTTGCCATTTGCACCTAGCTAAGGTCTTCTCACCTGAGCCCAAACTGGTTTCTGCTGCTGCAGAATGCAAAATGCTCTTTGCAGACTGCTGTTCTGGCTAAACTGTCTGTTTCCCAGCAGTCTTAGCGCTTGGCCTATTTTTGTAGCTCAGCATCCATTTTAGGTGGCTACACCATTCACGTCCAATGAACAGTGCATAAGGCTCCCTCCATTAAGTTCCATCTGGAGTGCAGGAGCATTCCCAGAAGAAAGAAGAGATGACCTTCCTGAAGTTCGTGTTAAGCTTCAATGGTATAGAGTGGAAGGTTGAAAATGAAAGATCAAAGTAGAAGGGGGAATTAAAGTGGAGAACCCCATAGCTCAGGGTCACACTTTTGGACAAGTCAAAGATGTTCAGTGGAGCAATCACCAAATATACATTTACCATCCGCAACAAAGAAGATGGGTTTGGTAGTGCGGTATGGTTGATTTGCTTCCTCTTTGGAGAAAGGTGTCAGGTGAAATATTTGTTGAATGTGGGTGGGAGTTGGAGGTGTTGGAGGGGGGGAAGCAGGACGACTGAGTGGTGAGGTGTGGGGTAAGGCTGAGGGAACAGTAGAAGAGATTTGGGGAATGTGAATCTTTCATCCTCATAATTTTTCTACTATATGTTATAGCATGACCATAGAGGAGGTTTGGGCCAGGGAACAGCAGGTACCAAAGGTAGAGTGCAACGTAGATGCTAGATGTAAACAGCTTAATGTTGAACTGTTACCTCTAATTGTACACAGGGCTGTCTGGTAATAGAACTTCAAATCCTTCAAAATATGAACTCAATCTAATGCAAGGCAGGTTGGTTTGCAACAATCTCTTGATTTTTTTCTGATCTCAGCAACATTAGGATGTTGACAAAATATAACTTCATTATTTGGGAATTGAGAAGTCGTGTTAGGCCATCACAAATACTTAACATAGAAGATTTTGCTTCCTGTGGGATAGGCCTTCAACTTCCGCTGATATTAGGTACGAATGTCAATGTATAATTTTTCCGCCTATGAAGACAAAATAAATGATTTTCAGTGAGTTTTGGAATTTTGCTTACATTGTTGTTTATATGAAAACTATTCTCGATTGCAGTACTTGTGCATTACCACCTGTATTGCAAGTTTTCTTTGATAATAATAATCTTTATTATTTTCACAAGTAGGCTTAAATTAACACTGCAATGAAGTTACTGTGAAAATCCCCTAGTCGCAACACTCCAGCGCCTGTTCGGTTACAGTGAGGGAAAATTCAGAATGTCCAATTGACCTAACAAGCACATATTTATGGTCTTGTAGGAGGAAACTGGAGCACCCAGAGGAAACCCAGGCAGACACAGGGAGAACTTGCAGTCTCTGCACTGACAGTGACCCAAGCTGGGAATCGAACCTGGGTTCCTGGTGCTGTGAAGCAACAGTGATAACCACTGTGGTACCATGTTCAAAGCTCCTACGGATGGAAAACTACTTTTTATGTTTGTTATGTTGTTAACATTTTCAAAATCAGAGTTTGTTTGGAGTCACTTATCCTTAGCAACAGAAGATTTATTTATGCAGGGAAGATAAATATAGTGGAGAAATCAGTTGTCGCCTGACCTTAAAGCTGAATACATGAACAGGCAGAAATAACGGTAATTTAGGTTGGAATCATTTCAGAATAATAAAAGCCCAGCAATTGCAGGCATGGCAGTGACTGGATGAATGATTGTTAATCAAAATGAAATGTTTTCCAGAAAGGCATCTCCATTTTTAAGTGCATTTTCTGAAAAATTCCGTTACTTCAGTGATCATATTGAGATGCACAGATGGGATTTGTTAATGTAGAATCGATAATGCAAGACGTGTGATGGTTATTTTTACAAAATACCGTCAAGAATGTTTTATGGAAGATCATCTGATGCAATTTTCATAGAACCACGCAGCACAGAAGGAGGCCATTTGGCCCACTATTATGGGATCGCTGTTTTAAATAACTGCCCAATTAATTCCACTACTCTGCTTTTTCTCCATAACATCCGCACATTTTTTCACACTGAACTAAAATGCAGACTGTCCTTCAGTCATTTTAATGTTTCAACTGATGACTCTTCTAATGTTAGCCCGCCCTACAGATCTCCAAATGCAAGGGAAAGCAACTGCAAATGAGAAATACATATTATCACAGTTCTTCACAGGTTGCAAAATTTTATTTTGAAGGAATACTGGCCCTAGATTGTCTTCTTCAGGCCTGGGCTAGTTAAAGGTCCAAAGGAGGCACCAATTGTGTTACAGTGGTGATGGTGTGAGGTGTTCATGGTCGGAAACAATGGAAGGAGCTTCTGAGTTCACACTGGGCAGGCTCTGAAGCCTGAATTTTCACTCCCAGATTGTCAGCGCAGAGTAGGGACAATTCCTGACTCCACAAACCCGACCTGGATAAAAGTGTCCCAGAAATTCCGATTTCTTTGTCCAGGATGGGGCAGGGGGTTGGGTTGCAGATAAAAATAGGAGTCATGGTGGACAACCGGCTGCTGGGTGAGGAGGTAGGTCTACCTTGGTGCTTCGGAAATTTGCTGAAGATGTTAAAAAATGAGTACAACCAAAAAAGCCCTTCATCCCTCACAACCCCTCACCTCCTCCACACACTCCACATGTCCCATCCATTCCAACCCCAACCTCATGCGCTCCACTCATCCTATTGCTCATCATATCCTCCATATCAGCCTATGCCCCAACCCTCCCCCATGGGTCCTCATAGCTTCCATGCCAGTGTGACCCCATCCACCCACTTCCATGGTCTCTTATATCTTCCATGCCAATGTATGCCTCTCCACAAACACTTTTGGCCCTTTATTTCCCTTTGTCACCTTAGTTCCAACTCATACTATGCAATTACCCCAACCATCACCCTTATATCGAACCATGCCAATTAATCACTTATCCACCATGGAAAGACATCAGGACCCATCCTGAAATTAATAATAATAATAATAGCTTATTGTCACAAGTAGGCTTTAATGACGTTAAAGCCCCTAGACACCACATTCCAGCGCCTGTTCAGGGAGGCCAGTACGGGAATTGATTCCGCGCTGCTGGCCTTGTTCTGCATTACAAGTCAGCTGTTTAGCCCACTGTGCTAAACCAGCCCCTTTAAAATTAAATAAAGTTCTAAAGTGTCTCTTGATGAATTCACCAATTTCAATAAAATACATTCTCATAGAATCATAGAATTTACAGTGCAGAAGGAAGCCATTCAGCCCATCGAGTCTGCACCGGACCCTGGAAAGAGCTCCCTACCAAACCCACACCTCCACCCTATTCCCGTAACTCAGTAACCCCACCCCAGCTTTTTGAACAATCAGGGCAATTTAGCGTGGCCAATCCACCTAACCTGCACATCTTTGGACTGTGGGAGAAAACTGGAGCACCCAGAGGAAACCAACATAGACATGGGGAGAACGTGCTGACTCCGCACAGACAGTGACCCAAGCAGGGAATCGAACCTGGGACCCTGGCGCTGTGAAGCAACTGTGCTAACCACTGTGATCATGTGGTTGATTAAAACTCATTATCTGCATGTAATTACCTTCAATCCCTTATGAAAATAAACATTTGCATTCATAGTCCCACTGCAAAGAGTTTATAACCAGTTGGAGCTGTCAATCAAGCTGAATTGATAGGCAACCTACTGTGAAATCAGTTTTGCAAAACAAATGCTGTAATAACCCTCAAGCTTATATCAACATACAGAGTGAAATAGAAAGCACTGATATTTTTAACTGTCGCCACCTGGGTTGGCCACTTCCCGACTTTAAAATGGAGATTCGCTAAGAACGCAGGGAAAAATGGACAGGTACAGGGAAGCAAGCAGAATGCCAAGCTTCCTGTATATTAGACTCGCAGAAAAGCAGACAGCACTGAAACTGACGACCATCTGCATATTGATGAGCGATCCCCGGGAACAATAGCAACAGTTAAGATAATCGAGGCAAAGCCAGACTCCTCGGCGCCAGCAGGAGCCAATACAAAAGAAGCCAACGGACACTTAGGAACTGCCCAGCGATCAGGGAATAGCCCCAGTATTGGGGAAATCAAACCAATCGATTGTAACATGGTCCAATCAATTGGAACCACGTACAGGGTCCGCCCAAAAGGGCGCAAAGGCCCTGGGGACTATAAATTAGAGTCCCCAAGTTCAATTCGGTCTTCTTGGCAGGGTCTCCCAGCAGCTTGAAACAACCCTTGACAGAAAACTGCCTAGCAGCTGCACCAACAAGTAAATGTCCAGTCACGCACGCTACAAGATAGGCGCTCCTAACCCTTAGTCCATACCAGCTGGAAGCCTGCAGTCTCAGGATCGAACGAGAGGCCATTGTTCCCTGACCCAGTGGGTTCCTTTTCCAAAGCTAAGTATTGGCCTTTAGTGGTAGAAATAATCTAGTTCTGTAGTATTTTATGCATGAGTAGCGATTGACTGTGTATATAATAAATGTGTTTTGATTTGAACCTTACTAACTGAGTATTGAGTTATTGATCAGCATTTGAACTTGAACCTCGTGGTGGTATCATAAAGATACCTGGGGACTCTAGAGCAAGGTGATTAAACAGAGCAATTAAGTGTAAAGCACACTTAGCAAAACGAGCAACATAACACTGCAGTTTCTTATTCAAATATTTCAAGGGCTCAAGTCAGGGATCACAAGGCAGCTCAAATTGGAAGTGTTCATGAGATAAAAAATTGATAGGGGCCCTTGGAGTGGAGAAGAAACATCTCCAGAGGAGCCATGGGTGCAGTTTATTCTGCCTGTGACTGTATCATTGGGGCATGGAGCCTCTGCCTCTGATGCCCCCATGACTGCTGGAGGTAGGCTGCCTCTATGGAGCTCTTGTGGACTGCAAACATGGTGGGAGCATCCCTCCACCACTTGAAAAATGATGGTGAAGCCACACAATTGCCGTAATTGGGGCCTTCATTATCTTAATTGGCTGCCCCTTCGATGGCGAAGGGATCCAATCTGGTTCAAAACCCGCGCCCTAGAAACCTCCCTGGTGATGGGAATGCATCAGGAAGTCATCCCGTTGTCACCTGCAAGTGATTGGGAAACCCAATGGGCAATGAATTGAAGCAGTCCACTCAGTGTGTGTGTGTGCCACCATGAAAGGGTTGGTTTTAGCCTGTTCCTAACAAAACAAAAAAATGCTCATTACAGACAAGATGCAGCAATATAATCATGAGTATGAAATGAGATTGGACATTATACAATTAGTTTGAACAGTCAGAAGAGTGACTGAACAAATCTGCAATAGTTCTGTGAGTGAAACAAAACTTATCCTTTGTCTACCTCCAAACTGTAACTCTTAGGGCTCATGGGTACGATTCAGGGGAGTCAAGTTAAAGTTCGCTGAACAGCACATTTAGAGGGGTTTCATTGGTGCCTGCAGCGATGAGAAAGACCCTGCTGCTCAGGGCACTTTGCCATTTTTTTGGCCTCGGCGAGGAAAACCCCGTCAAGGCCACTCCAGGTTACTTTGGACCAGGGCACCATTTTTAAAGGCTGCCCTGATGTTTCATCCCCACCCTCCCCCAGCGATCTCAACCACCCCCCTACTTCACCCAATGTACCTCTTCTGGGACCCTTGAGTCCTCGCTCAGTCACCCTCTTTTTTTTAAGAAACATTGTATTAGGGTATTTATAGTTTTTATATTAATAACACAAACAACATAAACATAGTTTATAAACCATTTCCATTCTTGACACGTTCCTCACACCCCCAACATACAGAAAAATAGACTAAACCCCCCCCCCCCCCCCCCCCCCCCCGCTTGATTTCTGCCTCTGCTGACATTTAATTTTCCCCGAAAAAGTCGACAAACGGCTGCCACCTCTGGACGAACCCTAACATTGACCCTCTTCGGGCCTCTTATTTTCTCAAGACTGAGAAACCCAGCCATGTCACTAACCCAGGTCTCCAATTTTGGCAGCTTTGAGTCCCTCCACATTAACAGTATCCGTCTCTGGGCTACCAGGGAGGCAAAGGCCAAAATGTCAGCCTCTCTTGCCCCCTGGACACCCGGCTCTTCCGACACTCCAAAGATCACCACCTCTGGACTCGGCAGCACCCTTGTTTTAAGTAACGTGGACATGACATCAGCGAAACCTTGCCAAAATCCTCTAAGCTTCGGGCATGCCCAAAACATGTGGACATGATTTGCTGGCCCTCCCGAGCACCTCACACACTTGTCCTCTATCCCCAAATACTTGCTCATCCGGGCCACCGTCATGTGTGCCCAGTGAACTATCTAAATTGTATCAGACTGAGCCTGGCACATGATAAGGATGTGTTAACTCTGCCGAAGCCATCCGCCCACAAACCCGCTTCTATCTCTCCCCCTAGCTTATCTTCCCACTTGCCCTTTAGCTCCTCTATCTTAGTTTCCTCCAACTCCATAAGCTTTTTGTAGATATCCAATACTTTCCCCTCTCCCACCCCCATTCTGGAAACTACCCTGTCCTGTATCTCCCATGGTGGCAGGAGCTGAAAGGCCGGAACCTGCCTTCACAAAAAACCCTGTACCTGCAGATATCTAAATCCATTTCCTGCTGGCAAATCAAATTTCTCCTCTGAATACCTTCAAACAGGGGAAGTTCCCATCCATAAATAAATCTCCCATCCTTCATAGCGGATGGAGGTGGCTAGCACGAGGGGACATAGCCTTAAATTGAGGGGTAATAGATATAGGACAGATGTCAGAGGTAGGTTTTTTACGCAAAGAGTGGTGAGGCCGTGGAATGCCCTACCTGCAACAGTAGTGAACTCGCCAACATTGAGGGCATTTAAAAGTTTATTGGATAAGCATATGGATGATAATGGCATAGTCTAGGTTAGATGGCCTTTAGTTTTTGGCTTCTCATGTCGGTGCAACATCGTGGGCCGAAGGGCCTGTACTGCGCTGTATCGTTCTATGTTCTATGTTCTATCCTCTTGATTCCTGCTCTCTGCCATCTCCGAAACCCTCCATCCAGCCTTCCCGATACGAACCGATGGTTATTGTATATCGGGGCCCAGACCGATGCTCCCTCCACTCTCCTACATTTTATCCACTGCCCCCAGGCTCTCAGGGCCGCCACCACCAACCAGGCTTGTGGAGTACCGGGCCAGCGGGAACGGCAGAGGTGCCGTTATAAGTGCCCCCAGACTTGTGTCCTTGCACGATGCCGCCTCTACACGATCCCACACCGGCCCCCTCCCCACTACCCACTTCCTAATCATGGCTATATTTGCCACCCAGTAGTAGTTACAACAGTTCGGCAGCGCCAACCCACCATCCCCCCGGCTACGCTCCAGCAACACTTTCTTCACTCGCGAGGTTTTACCCGTCCACACAAAGCCCAAAATCACCCTATTTACTCATTTTAAAAAGACCTGTTTTTGAAAACTCACCATTATTCTTAGAATTCCCGCTATACCAAAAGGGGCCGACATTCTAAATGGGTGAACAGGGATTCTCACTCCCTGACTCCGATGCAGGCTTCGGTGGGTGCCATTCAGGTCAAACTATATTTTCAAGTTATCCCCCGGTATAACCCATACCTTCACCGAAAATTTTATCTACTTACCACTTAGTAGCATCGATGTCCTGGGTCCTGCATTGCTAAGTAAGTAAAGTAGACTTTAGGAATAACCACTGTTTCAGGTTAAATTAAGTTATTTTATTATTACATTTTTTCTTTTAAAAGCTGCAAACACTTTCTTTACAGAAAGGTAAAAAGATCTTGCTTCTGGATCCTGCTGGTTGGTTGAAGGGACCTTCAGGCCCACCTTGACAATCAATCTTCTTTAAAGTCTGGTCTTCTTGAGATGTATTTGCTGGTTAGCTCTGTTGCTGTGTCTTGTCGATCCTATGTACTGAGCTATAAGAGCTGGCTCTGCTAGCTATCTCTCAGCTGACTCTGACTCCTGTTTAAATTCTAGTCTTCCTTAGATGTATAGCTGTTTAAGCTCGGCTGCTTGTCTTGTCTTTCTCATGACCGAGCTGTGAGCTAAATATGCTTCTCTCCTCTCTCCGAGTTCTGGTTCTGCTTCTGCTTCTGGTCTCTGGGTTTATATTCTCTTTCTGGTTGTTGTTCAGTTTTTATGACCTTATTGTAAATTAACTTATTTCACTTTGATTTTAAAAAGTATCTTTGATCTAAACATTCTAATACAACTAAGTATTCATTTTGGATATAACCTCACCTCTCAGATCTGAATACATTGTCCTTTGCGATGTTCAAAGTTCCTTTGTGATATTCAAAATGCTTTGGTTTCAAGAGGTGTTATTTTAATTCCTGTCATTTGTATAGTATTATTTTTCCAATTGTGTCCCAGCTCATAACTTTGCCTTTGATTTTGACTTTAAATTATGTTTCTCGCAGATAGGTTGTCTCCAATTTTCTTTAAGCTACTTGATATTAGCAAAATTTCACACTTAGAATTGACACCAAATTCAACTGAACATCATCCTTTCCTTTCCAGCTGTTTACTAAGAGAGTTAATTTCAATGAAGGTGTGAAACCTTTGCTTTTAGATGTATGCTAAAATTTCACTTGGTTATGACTTGAAAGACCTGCCTGTTTTAAACATCCGTTACTTAATTCAATTGAAACTCTCATCCATGCTTTTCCAGATGCTTCCTAAGATAGTTACTTTCAATGAAGGTGTGAAACATTATTTTTAGCTTAATACAAGAATCCTGTGTGTTTGATAAGCCTGCTTGTGAGAAAGAATCTGCATTTTATAATCCTGCTCTTTGCAGCTGCTATTAACCTTTCATGGGATCTTTCCCTGTATCCTCTCATGTTTCTCTCAGACCAGATATTGCCAGACTTCCATGTTTCAAATGACACATTTTTCTGTATTTTCAACAACAGACCCTCGGGATAAAGATAGGGAGGCACTGAAAAACGACCAGAAATCTGGGGAGGACCGTCATTTTCACGGTCTGTACCCTCCCTGCCAGTGACAGCGGGAGCATGGCCCATCTCCTAAAGTTCTCCTTAATTTTCTCTACAAACCAGGACAAGTTTAACATGTGCAATGTCTCCTTTCCCGTGCCACCTGGATTCCCAGATAGTGAAAGCTCATTCCTACCATTCTAAATGGCAGCTCTCCCGGTCTCCTCACCTGGCCCCTCGACTGGATCGCGAACATCTCGCTTTTCCCCATATTCAATTTATACCCTGAAAACCGACCAAATTCTCCTAAGATCCGCAATATCTCCCCCATCCCCCCTAACCGAGATCTTCTTGTAAAATTCCA
This sequence comes from Scyliorhinus canicula, assembly GCF_902713615.1. Classification (NCBI taxonomy): domain Eukaryota; kingdom Metazoa; phylum Chordata; class Chondrichthyes; order Carcharhiniformes; family Scyliorhinidae; genus Scyliorhinus; species Scyliorhinus canicula. The sequence continues at coordinate 105,725,423 of NC_052150.1, forward strand.
CTGGGTAGCTGTCCGGTCCCTGGGCCTTACCCAAATGCATGGCCTCCAGCCCTTCGATTATTTCCTCAATTTCAATTGGGGCCCCCAACCCTTCCGCCAGTCCTTCCTCCACCTTCGGGAACTTCAACTGACCTAGGTACTGCCTCATCCCCTCCAACCCAGCCGTGGGTGGCGACTCATATAGCTTACTATAAAGCTCCTTAAACACCTCTTTCACCCCTACTGGGTCCAAGACCGCGTTCCCACTTCTGTCCCTGGCCGCCTCCCTTTTCCTCAGCTGATGTGCTAGCATCCTTCTCCCCATACTCACACACCGCCCATCTCGACTTCCTCAATTGCTCCACCACCCTCCCTGTAGATAACAGCCCAAGTTCCATCTATAGCCTCCGCTTCTCCTTCAGTAAACCCGCCTCAGGGGTCTCCGAATATCTCCTATCCACCTGGGGTATCTCCTCAACCAGCCTATCCATCTCTGCTCGTTCCATCTTTTCTCTATGGGCCCGTATTGAGATTAACTCCCCACCTAACTACTGCCTTCAGAGCTTCCCACACCGTTGCTGCCGAGACTTCCCCTGTGTCATTTATTTCCAACTAGTTCTTGATGGACTTGCTCACCTGCCCGCACACCCCGTCATCTGCTAATAGTCCCACATCCAACCTCCATAGCGGGCCTTGCCCTCTCTCCTTACTCACCCATAAAACAACCCGATCTGGGGCATGGTCCAACACGGTGATCGCCGATTACACGGTATCAATCACCCCCACCAGTACCGCCCTGCTCAGGATAAAAAGTCGATCCGAGCACATGGGAGAAAAAAGAAAATTCCTTCACTCTTGGCCGTCCAAACCTCCATGGATGGCACCCTCCGTGTCCTAGATTTTGACCAGTCCAACCCTGGGTCAATGACCATATTAAAATCTCCCCCCATGACCAGCTGATGTGACTCTAGGTCCGGGATCTTACCTAACACCCCCTTCATAAATTTCACATCGTCCCAATTTGGTGCATATATGTTCACAAGTACCACACGCATCAATTCAAGCTTCCCACTCACCATTGGACAGCACGGTAGCAGAAATGGATAACACTGTGGCTTCACAGCGCCAGGGTCCCAGGTTCGATTCCCTGCTGGGTCACTGTCTGTGCGGAGTCTGCACATTCTCCCCGTGTCTGCATGGGTTTCCTCCGGGTGCTCCGGTTTCCTCCCACAGTCCAAAGACGTGCAGGTTCGGTGGATTGGCCATGATAAATTGCCCTTAGTGACCAAAAACGTTAGGAGAAGTTATTGGGCTACGGGGATACAGTGGAAGTGAGGGCTTAAGTGGGTTGGTGCAGACTCGATGGGCCAAATGGCCTCCTTCTGCATTGTTCTTTGTTCTATGATGTACCTGCCCCCCCCACGTCCGACACAATTCTCCCTGCCACAAATGCCACCAGTTTGTTGATCAGGATCGCGAGGCCCTGGTCTTAGAGTCCAGCCCTGAATGAAATACTTGGCCGACCCACTCCTTCCTTAGTCTGCCTGGTCTATACCCTTCAGGTGTGTCTCTTGTAACATTGCCACACTCGCCTTCAGTCCCCTCAGATGCATGAACCCGCGAGCCCCCTTAACCCTCCCATTTAGCCCTCTGACGTTCCAAGTGATCAACCTAGTCGGGGGGCTTCCTGCCCCCTGCCACCCCCCACCCCCCCCCACCCCACCCCCCCCCCCCCCCCCCCCCCCACCCCACTCCGGGCCCACTGCCGATCAGCCATCACCCTTCTTAGGCCAGCCTCCAGCTCATGTTCCTCATCTCCTCAGTTATCCGCCGTCCTCGACCTCCCTTTTGTCCCCTAGAAAATGTTCCTCCCCTGTCAGCAGAGCAGCTCCCCCCCACCCCTCCCCCCATTAGGAGCATCTCAATCCCAACCCCCCAAGCTTATCACCTGCTCATCCCCCACTGCGTTTCCGTGAACTAGCTCACCTAGTTAGCCTGGTAGCTCACGGCCATGGCGCCAGACATTCTATCTCCCTATTGTTCTCCCTCCTCCCGCCCCCGCTCAGACATACATATTCAGAGCATCACCGTCCCCAGTAAACAAACAATAGAAAAAAATCCCTCCGCCCATCACCCCAGAACAGAGTTAAATTACATTTCTGAGCAACTGCTCAAACAGCTTAACAAAATGAAAACCAAAGGAAAAGGAAGGGGCAAAAAACAAGAATAATCCCCTGTTGTAGAGAGCACTGCATATCCAGAACCTCACACAAATAACTTTAAACCAAATCGACCCTGCAATGCTCTCCCCCAAGTATCCTGAGACACCTGCCAGTCTTTTGTCTTTGATAAAGTTCATTGCTTCGTCCGGTGATTCAAAGTAAAGTTCCTGGCCCTCAAAAATGACCCATAGACGCACTGGCTACAGCATCCTGAACTTCACCCCTTTCTTGAAGAGGGCTGATTTTGCCCTATTCAATCCAGCTCACCTTTTGGCCAGTTCAGAGCCCAGGTCCTGGTACATGTGCAACTCACAGTTCTCCCACTTGCAGCTCCGCATCTGTTTGGCCCACCACAAAATCTATTCCTAGTCCAGGAACCGGTTCATCCGCACCACCATCGCCTTCGGCGGTTCGTTCACTCGCGGCTTCCTTGTAAGTGCTCTATGCGCTCTATCCACCGCCAAGGGTTGAGTAAACGTCCCCTTTCCCATCAACTTTACAAGCATACTTGCCACAAATGTCCTCATGTCCGATCTCTCATTTCCCTCTGGGAGGCCTACGATCCTCAGGTTCTGTCTCCTGGACCTGTTCTCCAAATCCTCCACCTTCGCCCTCAGCCTGGTCTTCATCAGCCCCACCTCGGCCTCCAACGTGGTTAGATTGTCCTTGTGTTTGGACACCTTTTCCTCCACCTTTGATCGTCCATCCATGGGCTTCTAGCTCCTGTTCCACCCGATCAATTGATGCCTCAATCATGTTTAGCATATCTTTCTTTAGCTTGGCGAAGCTCTCCTCAAAGAACTTCACCAGCTGTACCGTCGACCTGCGCCTCCACCATGCTTTCCTGTGCTGCCGGTTCTGCATGCGCCATCTTTGCAAGATTATGTCTCCTTGTAAGGCCACTTCTAGTCCACTGCTCCATATACTGGTGGGGAATTTCTCCCCACTGTCTCACTCTCCACCGATTATTCCAATAAAATACCAAAACAATCGAGAGAAAAGGTCCAAAAGTTCTGTCACAAGTGGGAGCTACGAAATATGTGACCCCCTACTCCATGACTGCCACCGTAAGTCCGCTCACTCCACCTCTAATGGGCAAGGTTACCCTGGCCAAACCCTTGACACAGACAACCTGATACCTGGGAACTTGGCACTGCCAAGGTGCCAGGCTGGCACTGCCACAGTGCCTTGGTGCCAGGGGGAGTGCCAGGGTGCCACCTTGCTCATGCCAAACCACCCAGGGGCCTGAAATCCCCAACGAGACCCCCCCACTCCCCGAGGTGTCAACATGACTGGTTCACAACTTTGTGAACCACTTCCAAATGGTGCCCGGTTGAGGCTTTGCAGGTGAGGCCAGTGAATCCCATGCTCTGGGTGAATTGGGCAAGTACATATTTAAATGAGAAGATGCACGCCTGGATCTCATCTGGCGAATCCGAGGTCCAGATTGTGATGTGCCTCTCGCACAACAATCCAGGCCTCTTGCGAGATTCAACGGCCTTGTCCCCATACCAAGTCGGGCATGACCAGGGCGCTGAATTGCACCCAATATATTATAATGAATTGAGGGTTGGTTAAAGTAAGAGAATAGGATGGTAAATTGTAACTGGTGCAGATTGTAACTAGTGGAGTGCCGCAAGAGTCATTGCTTTGATCTCATCTAGAGTAATACTTGAACTGTTCAAACTTGAATAGAATAAATAATGATGGTGGTAAGGGAGGATTAGAATATTCTTTAACTTAATCTATTGAAGAATGTTTGAAAATGGCAACAATGTGAAAAATATTTTTTTTAATATAAATTTAGAGTACCCAATTATTTTTTCCAATTAAGGGGCAATTTAGCGTAGCCAATCCACCTAGCCCGCACATCTTTGGGTTGTGGGGGGCAGACACGGGGAGAACGTGCAAACTCCACACAGACAGTGACCCAGGACCGGGATTCGAATCAGGGTCCTCAGCGCCGTAGGCAGCAATGCTAACCACTGCGCCACCATGCTGCCCAATGTGAAAAATAATGATTGACGATGCACATGTGAATAACACCATTCAGTATCAATAAATGAAAAAGAAAACTTACAAACTGATTTTCTTCTATTAACTGGTGTTATAATTTAAAAGTACCCAACAGAAACTGAATCCTCCCAATCTAGTTCATGTTTTACCTTTTAAATGATCAGACATTGTTTATTGATCTGGTCATCTGGACGATACCCAGTCTTCAACATTGTCCCTCAATTTCTTTACTTTAACTCACAGAAAGTCTGCTGGTCTCTTTCATCAGGCCTACTACCTTTAACTAAAGAGTTACAGCTTCCTCGAACAATCAATCCCTGTTCACATCTGGAGTGCTGATCAGATGCCCGTGTTGGCATTTTCACAGTAACTTCATTGCGGTGCTAATGTAAGCTTACTTGTGACAATAAAGATTATTATTATATTGATCTACGTGTGGCTGTACTGCGAGGAACAAAGGATAGGTGCACCTTTCTCACACCACTCTGTATATGTGTTCAGAACTTGTGGTGATCAGAAGTTGGTTACTCCCTGCCTGATCATCTCTGTGAGCGGTTAGAGGTAATGTCACCCCATATAAACGGAGTCTCTGTAAATGGTTTCAAAATGCCCTTTTTGAATGTTACAAGCCTCTCAAACATCCCATATAATTGATAAGAATCGCATAGGGCAACTCATATTTTCAAAGCTTCTCACTCCGCTGACCCCAGGTGATAACCCCAGGATATCAGAAAAAAGTTTAAAGGAATTCCTTAATGACATTCTTCCTGTGAGTGTCCTGATAACCAGCGGTTTACGTATCATTGCCATGCTTCCTGATCATTATATCTACAGGCTTCATGGCAATTTTGCTGACTATATCCTGATTTTGGAAATGCATTTCTGTTTAAGTGCTTGGCTGCATAGGTTATTTGATCTTTGCTATTTTCACTCACGCAACATTTATATTCACACAAAGATCAAGGTAACAAATTCAATCATGGCCAATTTGATGTAAGCCCATTGTGTCTTATATACATTCCCATAGCGTAACAGGCATCACCATAATCAAAATATGAAGCTGAAAATTAATCAGTTAAATTGTCAATTCAGCCTTTTCAGTCCATATTACATTATTTACAATATTTACCAATTACTCAGATGAGGGTATCCCAAGTGTAATGTATAAGTTTGTTAATGCAAAGCTAGGTAGAAAAGTAGTTTGATGAGAATGCAAGGAGGGTGGAAAGGATTACTGATTGGTTAATTGAGCAACAAGAAGACGGCAATGATGTGTTAGGCAGGTTGGTTTAATGTGGACTGCACTCGATGCAGGGAAGTTAGAAAGAGACGTCTAACACTGGAGAAGATCCAACACTGTTTTATTCAACTATCGAACTGCTATACATATTCAGCTGTGGGTCGACACTATACTGATCTGACTGGTGACCTTGTAGTAGCCTGATCAGACTTGGTGTTTGCACTTGCTAGCTCGTGGACGCTGACTATCTCAGTAGATGGGTCCCAAGAGAGCGGGAAACCTAGTGCTCTCTGGCTTTATAGTGGTAGTGCCTGTCTGCTGATTGGCTGTACTGTGTTGTCTGCTTACTGGTCATCCTATGTGTCAATTCCTGCCTGTCTGCATCTCATTATACACATGAGTGGATATTATGACAGGCAAATGTTGTGGAAGTTTGAAATTTAGTAGGAAGAATAGAAAAGCAGAATCTTTTGGTGGTATTGAGAAGTATTTGTCTTTCGACACAAATCACAGAAAGCTAACACACAGGTACAGCAAGCAATTGGGAAGGTAGATGTTAGATATATGGGATTGTTAGACGAATGCATATGAAATAACCAGGGCATTATTCACAGGAGAGCAAGGGAGTTTTCGCAGTGACTTGGCTAACTTTTATGTTGCACCAATATCACTACAACAGATTATCAGCTCATTTTCTCATTACTGTTAGTGAGAGCAAGCTCCACTCATCTGTGTGCCAATTGACAGCCACAACAATGAAACTTTTAAAGTACTTAAAGTTCAAAGACACTCTGAAAGAATTACTTGGGTATTTTAATGTAGGCTTCTAATCCTGGCAGAAGCTTGCCCAGAATTGCTGTACCTGGCTCAACCAAATAAAAAACAGTGTGGCCTCCTTTGAAATCAAGCAGATGTCAAAAGCAGAGAGAAAATGCAACAAGAGGAAATCCTGAGCCAGCAACTCGTCCAAAACTCAATCGTCTGTGGTATCCTTTCCTATTTGCAGCGGAGCTTTCCAGATACAGATCTGCCTTGACTTCACCTACATGCCCGGTAGAACCCTGCCAAACATCCCAGAAGATGAACGTTGTCATCATTGCCTCGACGAATGAACAAGTAGAGAATGGGTGAGCTCCACCGGCCGGGTTGCACCCTAACAGCAGTGTAGCGGCTGGTAGATGCCAGCAAGATCATGGGCAAGATCAATTTCTGACAAACCTGCATATTAAAATGAGACAGCTAGTTTCACTCTAATATACATTCCCGAGAACTAACCAAGATGTGGGATCTCAGCTCCATGTCCTGGAGACTTTGGGCAAGCACTGTTCAGTGCTAGTCTCCACAAATGGGGACGAGCCAGAATGGCACTCCCAGGGGATTGGAGACCCCTAGGTGCTGCCAAGGTGCCCAGGTGACACTGCCAACTGGCAAGGTTACTGACAGGGTGCCAGGCTGGCAGTCCCAAGGAGCCAAACTGGCATTTTTCTTGCCACTGGAATTAGGCCTGGAGGGGAGGGGAGAGAGAGTGAGAGCGCAAGGACCCCCTTATAGGTGAGATGGAGTTGGGGGAGTTTGGGGAGACCTAGAGCAGCAAGCGGAGCTCCTCATTGCGATAAACAGGACTAACGTCAGCCTTGGCTATGTGTCCCCCGCTGAGGAACTCGATCTACCAGAATGGCCATTTGAGAGCGTGGTGTTTCTCGCTGCTCCGAGTGCCGGGAAACACCGGGCTAATTGTGCCCGCTGTCGGACTCTGTTCCCATTCGTGTAGATCGTGCCCATAATTTGTGTAAAGTGCTTTGGAACATCCTGAGATCATGAAAGACTATAAAATTGCCAGCCTTTTTTTATTATCCAAAAGAAGGTCATTGATATAGTATAAGGCAAAGCTTGGATTCACAACATTTTGTCTGTCTCTCAGTTGTCAACAATATTTACATTCAATGGTTAACAAAACATAGGTGAGATAGCACAAGCCTTTCTGTTTGCTTCAAAATTCAACTCTTCAGTATTGAAATTAAAATGAAATTAAAATGGGGAAATGTAATGTATTTCTCTCTCTTGGTATAATATGCTTCCTAAAGCTTTTAGAACATGAAACAAAAGGGGAAAAAAGTGTGTAATCAATGCACTATATTATTTTTCCCATTCTTAAGATAAATAGAGAAAAATAATTGGTAAACTGATCAACATTAATGAAGATAAAAACCTCTGAACTTAATGGATTATTTCTGCACAAATTAGAGTAAACATAGTCTATATTACACATAAATAAATAGTGACGGTAAAAATATCAGAAACATTGGAAAGGATTTTCTTACACCTGTGGGGACAAGGTTGGGTATGGGTGTGCTCTGAAAATAGCACACTCAGAGGGCGGGCCAGTTTTCCATAAATAAAAGCGGAAAATGATGGAAAGACTCAGCACGTCTTGCAATATCTGTTGAGAAAGAAATAAAATTAATGTTCTGAGTCTATTATGCCTGTTCTTTTATTTAATAAATGCTTTTGTTGTCTTTTACATTTGTGTACTATATAGATGATTGAAAAGGTTGTGATTTACAATTGAAAGTTTTTCCTTCTTAGCCACTCCTTTTCTCCCCCCCCCCCCCCCCCCAGCTTGCTCCCCACCCCACTCCCCATTCCCCCTTCCTCTTTTCTGTTATTCGGATTCTGTCGCGGACCTACCTCCGTAGATTATATAATCTATCGATCATCTTGTTTTTGTTCCTATGGCTTTGGCGGGGGAGACTTTGGCCCCCTCTTCGATCTTTCTCTGGATACCCTCCTGGTATTTCATTGCGTTCCTCCCTTGCTACCACCCCGATCCTGTTCTTGTCGGCCTTGTGTGGCCCTGTTGGTTCCTATTGGTCCCCGCGCCCCCTCCCTTTCTATCCGTTATAGGTTTCAAACAGGTCTTGAAACAAGCTGATGAATTGCCCCACACATTGCATTAGCCTTTGTCTGACCCTCAGATGGTCTATTTTATCTTCTCCAGATCAAGAAATTCCAGTATGACTATTCTTCTGAACTGAGGAGAGGTAGAACTGAACTCGGTTCCTCACCAATCAGAGCCATTTTCATTGATAGTAATGTCACACGAATGATGCGATGGAGTTAGGACGGGGGAAGGGGCAGCACGGTGGCGCAGTGGGTTAGCCCTGTTGCCTCACGGCGCCGAGGTCCCAGGTTTGATCCCGGCTCTGGGTCACTGTCCGTGTGGAGTTTGCACATTCTCCCCGTGTTTGCGTGGGTTTCGCCCCCACAACCCAAAGATGTGCAGGCTAGGTGGATTGGCCACACTAAATTGTCCCTTAATTGGGAAAAAATGAATTGGGCACGCTAAATTTATATTTAAAAAAATAAAATAAAAAAGTGTTAGGACGGGGGCAAGGTGTGGAGCAGTGTCAGTTTCCCAACCCCAGGCTGTAAGTTCTGGCCCTAATGTGATTCATATATATCAAAAAAATTTAGCATCAATGGCAGAAAAGACAAAATAAACTTTACATAAATTTAAAATCATCTTGAAACTAGAAAGATAAAGAGTGCTCAGAATTGAATTAGGGATGCCAACATATTGCAACGGACCATGTAGTATGACAATAATGGGCCAGATTATTGCACCCGAGTTGAGAAATCGGAGTCTGGAAAGCACCCGACTGTAAACCTGACTGGGGAGAAAGTGCCATGGACCTTTGTTAGCAGGAGTTTGGCTTACCCAGCCCTGTAATTAATACAGAGGCAACAGAGGCTGTCAGGTGCCAAGACAGGCTGTTTAAAAGGCCCACCTGGCATTTCATACAATTTTGCAAAACTGGATAAAATGCGACCAAAGGCCTGAGCTTCACGTACTGTCTCTCATTCTGCTGTGGTGAATTATTTTCACAGTTTAATGAAATATGGTCTGCAAAAGTTAGCTTTCTCTCAGGGTCTTCCTGCATCTACAATAGCCAAACTTTGATTATAACAACAAACAGTAAAACATATCTGTCATAATATACACCAATATATTATGGTGCAGACACACACTGATGGACGCACACAGGGACCAATCAACATGTACAAACACCTCAGCCAATCACCAGTTAGAATACACACACTATAAAGGCAGAGGGCACCACGGTTCCCGTTCATTCTGGGTGCTGCATCTGAGTGTAACAAGAACTCATCCAGCCCAGTACAGACTTACAACACGTGGTGAAAGAATCAATTGGTTCGGACAAGGCTTAGGTCTCTAGTTTAAGTTAGCATCATTTAGACCCACAGTCATCGTGTGTTAGTTAGTTAGAAATAGTTAATAAAATTGAGTTGAACCTTTATCAGTGTTGGAAGTGTCTGTTCATCTCTCAAGTCTACACTAGCCAACACTTCATGGTACCAGAAGTTGAGGGATGCTCGCAATTCTGAGACCTACCTTTCAGTGATCTGCCTTCCACCAGTCTCGCTCCATCCTACAGAATGGACTCTGTTCGTCCGCCGCCGCCTCTCCGCATTGCAGGGAATCTGGGCTCCAACTGGAAACTTTTCAAGCAGCGCTTCCAGCTGTACCTCGAAGCCAGGGACCTGGAAGCTGCCTCGGACGCACGGAAGATTGCTCTCTTCCTCTTCACTGCCGGAGACCACGCTCTGCACATTTACAACTCGCTCACCTTCGATGATGGGGAGGACAAATCGAAGATCAAGACCATAATTCTGATGTTCGACAGCCACTGCGTTGACTCTCGAGGTCAATGAGAGCTTCGAGAGATACATGTTTCAGCAGCGCATTCAGGATAAGGACGAGCCTTTCCAGTCCTTCATTACCCACCTCCGCATCCTTGCGCAGTCCTGCAACTACGGGTCCACCTCTGACTCCATGCTCCGTGACCAGATTGTTTTTGGTGTTCAATCTGAGCCCCTGCGCCAGCAGCTACTAAAAGTAAAGCAGCTCACTGTCTTCTACGGCCATTGAGACCTGTGTACTTCATGAACATTCCTCCACACGCTACTCCTGCATCCAGGCTGCTGAAACGGCGCGGCAAGCCCCTTACGAGGCAGAACATGTCCAAATGATTAAATCTTTTCAGGCTCTGGAACTGAACGATGGCGGCCATTTTGCATGCTTTTCGCGGAGTCTCACACTTACACGCAGCGAGCGTACTGACGTCACGGACCGCTTCGCGCAGGTGCGCGCTACGCTGGATCGCCCCACGCATGCGCGGTGGCACGACGAACGTCCCGACGCTCCGGTGTGCGGCAACTGTGGCTCCGCCCACTTAAAGCGGCATTGTCCCATGAAGTCCCGACGCTGCCTGCAGTGTGGCAAGCGAAGGCCACTACGCTGCAATGTGCAGATCTTTCATGCCTGCTGCTTTTAGGCGGTCCACCCAGCCCCACAGGGACGTCAGGGCTATCCAGCCTACCAGCAATGAACCTACTCTAGACCTTGATTCCGATTGTGCCTGCAATGACCCACAGGTCCCGTTCCAAATTGGCATCGTTACCTACGAACAGGATGTCCCCCAAGAGTGGCACTGAACCTGTCCACGTCCACAGCGTCAGCCAGGGTGATGAGTTGTGTGCCACCCTTACGGTCTACCGGTCCACTGTCAGGTTCCACCTGGACACTGGCGCTTCTGCCAATCTCATCCCATTGTCTGATTTTCACAAGCTCTGTGTACAGCCTGCTGTCCTGCCATCTGCGTGTAAATTGCTGGACTACAATGGCAATGCCATCGCCGCCAGTGGCTCCTGCCGCCTTGAGGTGACACATCGTGCCCACACAGTCATTCTCCCGTTCGAGATTGTTGCTGCCTCAAAAGTCTCCTTGCTTGGTGCCCGGACATGCAAGCTGCTCCACTTAGTGCAGAGAGTACACTCTCTCTCTTCAAGCGATGTGTTTGCATCCTCTTACACAGACTTCAGGGCGCAACTCGACTCCATCATCCAGCAATACCATGATGTCTTCGAAGGCATGGGCACGCTCCCGTACACGGACAAAAGTTTACTCAAGCCCAACACCAGGCCTGTCGTTCACGCACCTCGCAGAGTCCCAGCGTCCCTCAGGGACCGCCTCAAGCAACAGCTCCAGGACTTACAGGACCAAGGAGTCATCTCTAGGGTCACGGAACCCACAGACTGGGTAAGCTCCATGGTCTGCGTCAAGAAGCCCTCTGGTGAGCTGCGGATCTGTATTGATCATAAAGATCTGAATCAGAATATCATGCGGGAGCACTACCCGATTCCGAAACGTGAGGAGCTCACGTCCGAGATGGCCCACGCCAAACGTTTCTCAAAACTGGATGCCTCGAAGGGTTTCTGGCAGATCCAACAAGATGAGTCAAGCAGGAAGCTGTGTACGTTCAACACACCCTTTGGCAGGTTCTGCTACAACCGGATGCCATTCGGCATCATCTCTGCGTGCAAAGTTTTCCACCGGATCATGGAGCAGATGATGGAGGGGATCGACGGCATCCGGGTATATATTGACGACATTATTATCTGGTCAACCACTCCGCAGGAACACATTGCCCGCCTTCAGCGCGTTTTCAGGCTCATCCACGAACACAGCCTCCGCCTCAATAGGGCCAAAACCTCCTTCGGCCAGTCGAGTATCAAGTTTCTGGGGGATCACATCTCCCACCAGGGGGTGCGTCCGGACGAGGACAAGATTGCAGCAATCACGTCCATGAAGACGCCCAAGGACAAGAAAGCGGTCCTCCGGTTCCTGGGAATGGTGAATTTCCTCAGGAAGTTCATCCCGAATCTTGCCTCACACACCACGGCCCTCAGAAACCTGATTCGCAAAACCACAGATTTCCGATGCTGCTCACGAGCGTGAATGGCAGGAGCTGAAGGCCAAGCTTTCCACGGCCCCAGTGTTGGCCTTTTTCGACCCGACCAAAGAGACCAAAATCTCTACTGATGCCAGTCAGTTCGGGATTGGTGCCGTGCTCCTACAACGAGACGAGGCCTCGTCATGGGCCCCCGTTGCGTATGTGTCACGGGCGATGACTCCCACAGAGCAGCACAATGCGCAAATTGAGAAAGAGTGTCTCGGCCTTCTCACTGGAGTCGTGATGTTCCACGACTACGTCTATGGACTTCCGCAGTTCATGGTTGAAACTGACCACTGCCCCCTTGTAAATATTATCAAAAGGACTTGAATGACATGACGCCTCGCCTCCAGCGTACCCTACTCAAGCTGCGCAGGTACGACTTTAAACTGATTTATACCCCTGGCAAGGACCTTGCTGTTGCCGATGCCCTCTCAAGGTCGATCACAACTCCGTGTGATCATGACGGCTTCATTTGCCAAATAGATGCCCATGTTCAGCTTGCAGCCTCCCATTTGCCAGCTACGGATGCACAACTGTTCCTTAATTGTTGCATTCGTTATCCAGTGATTTGTAAATAGATTCGTTGGTTGTTCCAGTTCATGGTAGTCATCTCCACCAGGCACCTTCCTCTGTAAATAGTTTTGTTCCCTGTATACAGCTTTGTACATATATCTTTGCACCTAACACGTAGCTGGGTACATTCACCTCACATCCACACTATTTATTATCACATGCCTATATCAACATTGTTTTATAAAAGGGGGGATATCATAATATACACCAGTATATCATGGTGCAGACACACACTGTTGGACACACACAGGGACCAATCAACAGAGACATTAGGCCTCAGAGATCTTGGGTGAGTGCTGTTCAGTTCTAGTCTCTACAAATAGAGACCAGACACAATGGCACTTATGGGGGTTTCCCAGGGGATTGGAGGACCTGAGCTGCATGCCCTTTGGCCAGGGTGGTGCCCTGGCAGTGCCACATGGGAATGCTGGCTGTGCCAGCCTGGCACCTTGGCAGTTCCACCTGGATGGCAGCCTGACACTGTCCAGGTGGCACTGCCAGCTGGCATGGTTGGTGCCAGGTTGGCACTGCCAAGGGGCCATCTGGAATTTTTTGTGTGTGTGTGATTGGGCTGGGGGTGCCTGTTATGGGTCTTGGGGTGGGTGTATCGGGGGAGGCCATGGATTGTCCCATAGTGCATTTGGGTGGGGGGTGAGGTTGTGGATTGTTTTGGGGGCCTCACCATTCTTAAATGGTGCCCCCATCTAAGGGCAGCACGGTAGCATTGTGGATAGCACAATTGCTTCACAGCTCCAGGGTCCCAGTTTCGATTCCGGCTTGGGTCACTGTCTGTGCGGAGTCTGCACATCCTCCCCGTGTGTGCGTGGGTTTCCTCCGAGTGCTCCGGTTTCCTCCCACAGTCCAAAGATGTGCAGGTTAGGTGGATTGGCCATGATAAATTGCCCGTAGTGTTCAAAATTGCCCTTAGTGTTGGGTGGGGTTACTGGGTTATGGGGATAGGGTGGAGGTGTTGACCTTGGGTGGGGTGCTCTTTCCAAGTGCCGGTGCAGACTTGACGGGCCGAATGGCCTCCTTCTGCACTGTAAATTCTATGTCTAACATAAACACCGCAGCCAATCACCAGTTAGAATACACACACTATAAAGGCAGAGGGCACCACAGTTCCCGCATATTCTGGGTGCTGCCTCTGAGCGTAACAAGAACTCATCCAGCCCAGCACAGACTTACAACACGTGCTGAGAGAATCAACTCGAGACCCCGGACAAGGCTTAGGTCTCTAGTTTAAGTTAGCATCATTGAGACCCACAGTCATCGTGTGTTAGTTAGTTAGAAGTAGTTAATAAAATTGAGTTGAACCTTCATCAGTGTTGGAAGTGTCTGTTCATCTCTCAAGTCTACACTAGCCAACACTTCAATATCTATTGGTTCTGTTCATTTCAAGATAAAATCAGTTGACAAAGGTAAAAGCCAAAAATTGTCTGATGTCATGCCCATTCTGCATGTGAAAAATTGACACCAATGGGTCTAAGTGGGTGGTGCACGTATACACATTCTGCGCCAGAAAAAGAATCACAAGGGCCTTGGTTGGAAAGGCCCTCTGTTTCTGAAAATAGAGCCTTATGTTTTTATGAGTCTCTCTTCCCAAAATTGGATCACTCTTAACCTAACAGGTGTCAAACCAGCTGTATTTAGGAAAATGTGGCCAAATCAGTGGTCTGTCGGCTGCTGGCTGATCTAAATTAAATATTGGGAACACCTAGGGTCTATACATTCAGGCACATGATTTGATCCCAGTGCTTAGCTTGTACAGGCAGACCAGCACAAATTTATTTCCAGGCCAATGTGTTCTTAATTAAACTCAGTGATCAAGTCTATTTACACTGCAGTCAATCAGATGGATTAACCTTGCAGCAAGGCATTTCAGGAAGACATTTCAAAGATGTTGACACGATTTCTACTAGAATTACTCTAGCTAATTAAAATTCTGCAAAACTATGTTTCTATTTTTGTCATGCAAGGATTGATCCCCATTGTCCTTCAATCTTTGGCTATGAATGCAATTTTAATTAGTTCAAATGTGGTTTGTAGGGCAGGATTTAGAAACAAATTCTGTCGTTATATATAAAGTTGATGAAGATTATTCTTAAATCAGAAGCAAATCTGTTCATAAATTTTGTTGAAAGCTTTTTTGAATCAAATAATTCCTAATCCTGACTCTGATGGTGCACACAATATTATCATATTAATATTCATCGAGCACGGTTTAACCATTGCATTGTGCCCAGCACGGATCTGAGCTCGCTAGTTAAATCGCGGGAAAGGCCAAATCGAGATTCTCGCTGGGTGCTATTCAGTTTGCCATCTAATTGGCCTGCTCCTTAATTTAAATCTCATTCGGGAGATTGACATTGAATGTAACGGTCTCTGGGAATTAACCGGTTCCCCAACATGAAATCACGTGGGCACCATTCAATTCTCCATTTTTAAAAATGTGAAGCTGGCACAATAGCTGCTGAGTAAAACTGAGGAGGTGAGTAGCATTTCCATTTTCGAACATGCAGCTCCAGAGCTGCTATCCCAGTGCTCGCGGGGATGCCTCAGGATAGGTTGGGCTTTGTTGTGGAAGCTGTGTTTCATGTCAGGGCTCGCCCCTCGGCTGGGGGGAAGGGGAGGGAAGGGCTTTTCATCCGTGAGGCCTTCAAACAATCTTTAAATATTGTGGAGACCCATAACACGAGCAACTACAGCTGCTGCCTGTCTGTCCTACCAAACACTCCCAGGACAGAGCCCTGTTCTTGGTTATAGGCTGAAGGTCGCTTTAACTCCCTTTGACTGCGAGTAGCCTCGAGCTTCGGAAATGTAGGCTACTGGTAATAAGGAGTGTCCCTCCCACTATCACCCCCCACCCCACTATCCTTTTTCACCCTACCAGAGTCAGTGTAACATCATCCCAGGGTGATAGGCCTGTGTCAGCACTGTTAGTGGGTCAATATACAAGGCAGGAGAGTGATGATCATTCCCTGTGAAGTAAACTCTGGTGCTCCTGTCTTTCCACTGACGCTCACACTCATCCTTTGAATGAATCCCCACAGTGAGTCTTTGATCTTGGACCACTGTGCCTGGGGGGAGGCAGGGCATGGGGGAAGAGGAGGTCAACAAGAGAGTGGGAGTGGAGGCAGGCCTGCTGTGAAGATTAATGTGATACAGGCTTCACATATATGAGGTGTGACATGTTTTAATTGTGAACATTTGATATTTCAATTCCCTTAGCTACAGATAGTATCTCCTCCCCCCCCATCAATTAGTGATGCTCAAATGTCTTGATATTACGTGGTTTGCTATGTCAAGGTGTGTTCCCATGATGCACATCAGAGGTGGAAGCAATCTGCTGCTTTTCCCACCCTTTGGTCTTCAATACCCTTGGCGGACGTCCTTTGGAGGGCTTGGAGCTCGAGAGCCCCGGCTGACTAACCAGTGTTACTGGCTTCGCCGTGCCACCCTGTTCTACCTGCCCATGTCAGAAGGGGGACATTCGAAAGAACTGGAGATCCCAGTCATCTCCATGGTGGCAGGCCCCAGGTTGGCCTCCAGAGCTTCCTCCTTCCTGATGGTGCCCATAGGGGCCTGGGGGATCTCCATAGGATAGAGGGGCAGCTGGAGTGAACTCCACAGGCCTCTGCATCATCTGGCTCTGCCAGTCATGGCGGATCCCCATTGCCTTCTCCATGGTGTCGACACCCTCAGTGATGGTTCTCAGTGACAGAGAAATGCTCTGGGTGCCTCAGCAATGTTCACCTGCGTTTGGGATATGTCCCTCTTTGACTGGGACATAATGTTGATGTCCTCAGTTTGGTCGTCACAGACTGAGCCATGCCTTGGATACCACCACTCAAAGTGCTGACCTAGTGCCCAGGTGCCCCACTACGGTTGCCACTCAAGTGTTGGGCCCGGTGCCACGCATTGTCGGCATAATTTCCTGCACCCGTAGCTTTAGGTTCGCCTTCAATCGGCTACTCGCTGGAATGTCGCTAACTTCTCATCTCAAATCTCATTCTGGCATCCATGCATCCGCATCAGCTCTGGGATAACCTTGTCCAGAGGCTCGGCATCTGACTGGGACTCAGCTAAGTCCTGGGATCCAGCAGATCTCTGACTGCTGATGCCCTTGGATGTTCCTGCCTCCACCTGATGTGCATCAACAAGTGTGTCGTGCCCAACAGATTGTGCCCCGGAAGCCCAACCACTAACATTTCCCACCGAGGTGTGTGTTTCTATGCTGGTGGAAAGTGGGGATAATGCTATGATGCCTCATCGGTGGTCTCCTCTGAGCTCTGCTCCAAGGTGGTTTCTTGGGTGGTTGTGGGGAGGGGTGCGACGACTTGGGGTGGCCCAGCCCCATTGGATGGAGATCCTGCAAGAGGATGGATGTGTGGTCAATGAGGGGGATGGACATTTTGGCTGACATGAACAACTCACTTGAGGCAGCTTATCAGGGTGAAGGGGCAGTGGATCCTCACTTCCACGGCACAGGCTAACCTCGCTGTTGGTGACTGCTTTCTCCTTGGACAACCCCACGATATCCAGGGTCATTCCTCATAAGGAGTGAGGCCTCAGATCTCTGGTACTCCATCCCTCGTCTAGGCCCTTTCCCGCTTATTTTGGACTATTTTCTCCTGCCGGGACAAAGAGAAGGCTTGTGTGTCATGATGGGTCAGAGACTCTATAGCAGGTGGCATGTGTGGGCACTGCAACGTGACATGAAGGGTTGTGCTGGTGGGTGCCAGGGCGTGCTGAGGAACAAGCACAAAAATTGGATGTGGGGAGGGTGCGAGTGTCAGCCAGTGATTTGTGGGGGGCGGGTTGGAATATGAGGGGTGGCAGGCGGAACTGATATCAGCAGTGAAGTGATAACTTACCTTTGCTGGACGCTGGTCCTCCTAGTCATGCTGCCCGCACTGACAGCCAATGCCACTGCCTCCCAGGTGGTATTGGTCCTACAACTGGCCCTCTGATTGCCTCGGGGGAATAGGATGCCCCGCCTCTCATCGATGGCATCAAGAAGACTGACCAGGTCAGCATCGCCAAAGCAAGGAGCAGATCTGCGTGCTGTCATGCTTGTGTGTTGACTGGAGTGAGTGGTGAGGGAGTGCTTAAAAGCAGCAACCCCATGTTAGCGGCGAGAAGCTGAGGTGTGACTGGTGAATCAGACGGCGAGATGGTCAGTAATGGCGAGAAGCTTATGGGGGCTCATTTCTGGTACTAAGTGATGTTAAATACAGGCCGTGCTCTCGCCACCGTAGCCATTAAGAAACTCCTCATCAATCGCGTCCAAAATGACACTTCGAAATTTTTCCATTAAATCATGCCCCATGTAGGAGAATAACAACTTTGTTTTGGTGGAGATAGGAGAGTGAAGATAAAATGGCTGTGTTTATTGCCAGGAAATGGATTATTCAAGGCATTCTTTCCGATAATATGCTTGGAGTGTTCTCATTCAGTACTCTTGTAGCCTTGGTTAGTGGATAAAGTGCATTTTATACTAATGACACTTTGTGGATTTTCACCTTTCAGTTGCCACAAATGATATAGAAATATCAGCGAAGATGACCATTGGGCTTCAATAAAAACAAAAGTTGAGAATTTTGTTCAAAGGAAGCTTTGGATGCAATGTAAATAAAGTATATAAAACTGCTTCACAGCAACATATATAAAAACTGCTTTGCAGTAATTTTATGATCTCTGACTGGAAGCTTTTAACATAATTTATATATATTCAATCTCAACTGCTTCTTGTTTAGGAAATGGTGACTATTTTCTAATAATAGCAAGCATGATTTAATAAAGTTGGTCTCAGTGGAGGGTTGGATATTGCTGATATCAACAGCGGCATCAGCTTGGCTCCATGCTTCATCGATCTCATATAAATGAGGCAGCTCCTTTTATAAAGCTGTGATACAGTGATTGAGAGTGTAGAAGCAAACTACCTTACAATATATTGACTGTTCTTCCATCAGTCATCTGCTATATTTATCCTTCAGAATCTTGCAAATCATTGCAACTTTCAATGCAGTGAAGATTGTAACAGTGAGTAAAGAGTTGCATTATGAACTGAAGATTTAGCTCTTTTAAACACCATTTACATCACATGACTGGTAATTACAAGCATAGGTTAAACAGTTTGCAATAAGCATCAAATTTACATCTGCACATTTGAAGAATGCTTATATGCACTCAACAGCTAAATATTGCAATAAAAGCTGTATTCACCTAATTGCCCCATACAATAAGCATAGTAAATATAATAGTAATCTTTATTGTCACAAGTAGGCTCACAATAACATTGCAATGAAGTTACTGTGAAAAGCCCCTAGTCGCCACATTCGGGCCGGGCCGAGGGGGGGGCGGGGCCGAGGGGGGGGTGAGGGTTAGACTACACTGAGGGAGAATTCGGAATGTCCAATTTACCTAACAGCACGTCTTTTGGGACTACTGGGAGGAAACCGGAACACCCGGAGGAAACCCACAAGATTAATATAGGTATCCAGAGAGCTTCCATGACCCCTTCACCCTTCGGCACTCTAATTTACAGTAGATGACCTCTCCACCAAGCAGCCTTACCAGCTGGCTCTTGGCAGGCAATGGCTACCCACAGAACATCTGACTGCTGACCCCAGTGAGAATCCCCTCTACAGGGGCACAGGAAAGGTGTAACAGGCACCATGTCAGCACTAAGGCCACAATTGTGCAAGTCATTGGCTTGCTCAAGGTGAAATTCCGGTGCTTTGAGAGAGCTACATTTCACTACGATCAGCAAGGGTCTCCAAGATTGTTGTGGCCTGCTCTGTCCTTCACAACCTGGCTTAACAATGTGGAGACCCTGAGAATGACCAGTTCACATCAGCTCATATTTTCATTGAAATTACAAACATTAGTGAACGATTGTTATAAACAACCAGGTGCATCCTCACTTTTTTCATTTATTCATCCATGGGATGTGGGCATCTCTGGCAAAACCAACATTTATTGCCCATTCCTAATTACCCTCGAGAAGGTGGCGGTGAGCCATCTTCTTGCTATGATAGTGTTGCTATGCAAATGCTGCCCTTTTCTGTCTAGGTTGTAGAAGTCATGGGTTTTGAATGTGCTGTAGAAGGAGCCTTGAAGAGTTGCTGCTATGCATCTTGCAGATGGTATGCACTATTTACCATTTTTCATCAGCGTTGGAGTGAGTGAATAGTTATGTTGGTGGTTGAGATGCTAATAAAATGGGCTGCCATGTCTTGGATGATATTGAGCTTCTTGAATGTTGTTGGAACTGCATTCATCCAGGCAAGTGAAGAATATTCCATCTTCCTCTTATACTTTCTATTAATCCTACGTGTTACTATACCTGTAGCTGCCGCACAGATAGCTGCATGTGACTCATTACCCTGGTCTGACAGAGCTGTGGTGGTTGTCCTCTGGATTTTTGATGCTGTTAGGGTACAAAGACTCCTCCACCTGCACTGACAGGAGTCATCAGGACATGAGATGGAATGCGCAGTTCTGGCTGACTAGGGATGGTAAGGCACCAGGCATCAAAATCCTGCTGCTCACTACCTTTGCTACTTCAGTCATGCCTGTTTGGTCAGGCTGGTTAACCTTCTCCTCCTATCCTCATGCAAGGGGACTTCTGTTCGGACAACATCCATCATTGCCTCCAGGGATGAGTTTGAAAACTGGTGCAGGTAGGGTGGTAGGGTGAAGTGGCAGGGTGAAGAATTATGATGCTGTTCCCTTTTTGAGAATATCACAGATCAAGTGTACTCGGCAAATGATCACTCTCACTTAAGGTTGAGAAATATAGGCCTCCGGACACTGAAATGAGTTTTAAGAACTGATTTAACTTTTTCTGAAAATATTACCGTCTACCAGATAGCTTTATTTTTTTGCATTTTTCAGCTAGATTATTACAACCCAGATATTATAAAGGTCTGGGAATCTCATCTCAAAAATGTACCCTTTGTAGTCAAGAGGACAGAGATGGGTTTTGGAGTTTAGATACAGAAGACTGCAAGAGTATGGGGGAAAGGCAGGAGAATGGCATTGAGTAATGACACTCATATGGAGAGCCAGTGCAAACACGATGAGCTAAATGGTCTCCTTCTGCACCACAACAATCTGTGATTCTGTGACTCTGTGAGACAATACACTTTCTAAATTATATAAAAGTTAACGAACAAGCAATTCATTTTTACAGCAAGTGCAAATGTGATAGTTCTAGGAGAGGTAAGTACAATTTTTTTCTATTAGAGAATCTAAGTCTTATTAATGTTACAGAGAGATATTTAAGATATCGATCAATATTTAAAGTAGTGACCTTAAATCCCTGAGTAAAACTACTGAGTCTAGCAAGATACCTCTATCAAAATTAAAGGGATAACTATCATCACGACGGGGCAGAACAAAAAAACAAACTCAATATCACCACAAATGATATTGAGAGGGTAAAACAGCCCAAGGAAGGACAGTGAAGCAAATGGCTTGGAACTTTAATCACATGTTAGAGAACATGAATTATCAGTGCTAAAGACAGGCGAGGTTCAAGGCCAACAGAAGGAAGATGCAGTCATTGAAATAATTCCACAAAGCAAGATTGGACAGGATTGGACAGAAGACAAAAGAAATGTAAATGGTTGTGATTAAGGCTAAGAAGGGTGCTGATAGTGGCACATAAAGAGATTAGAATGTGTGAATGGCAGAACAAAGGTGAGCAGTGTGTTAAATAACAACTAGAAACAGGGAACAGATGGCCCAGGTGGGGTGGTGGATCGGGATGGGGGGAGGGGAACACCGGTGAGGGGAAAAACAGATCAATGGGAGAAATTAAAATAAATTGATAGAAATAAAAATGGGGTGAAGGTGAAGGAGGCGGTTCACACACTAAAGTTGTTGAACTCAATGTTAAGTCCAAAAGGCTGTAATGTGCCTAATCAGAAGATGAGGTGCTGTTCCTCCAGTTTGCGCTGAGTTTCGATCATCTTACAGTTGTACAAATTCAACTCTGCTGTAAGGGATCCAGGTCAGTCCACATACGCCTTTATAGTCAGGCTCCATCAAATGACCGAACATTGTGAGTTCAGTACAGTGCTCAGTGATATGCTGTGCAATGATTTAGTGTGTGGAATAAGCATCCAGCAAAAACTCTTGACTGAAACAAAAATCACATTCGACAATGCGATCAAGAAACCTCAAGTGATTCAGTATGCCAAAAAAGGTGCTTCTGAGTTCTACAGCAAGCCAGGAGGGGAAGTAAACCAGGTGTGGGGCAGTATGACCATGAAGCACAAAGCAAAATTAACAGGCACAGAAGAGAACCAGCCATGGTCCTTGGGGTAGGACGGAAGTCAGAGAACCGGAAATAAAACAGCTCGTCAGCCCAAGACAGAAACGGATTGCTCCCGATGTGAGGGAGACCACCCCCAGGAAGCATGACATTGGTGTGAGTTTGTCTGTTTTCACTGCAATCGAAGAGGCCATATCCAGACATCTTGCCAGGCTAGGCAGATGCGCTGTGATGATATGTGAACTATCACCTGTGTACATAATATACCAACCAAACTGTGTACAAACATTCGTGCCTGTATGTACAGATTCCAATCATAGCATCCGACCACAGGTGGCGTGCGACAGGAGAACGTTACTGAAACTCAGACACATGTCAGGCAGAACGTAGATTGCAGACATAGAGTCCAGTCACATATCATAGAACATAGAACATACAGTGCAGAAGAAGGCCATTCAGCCCATCAAATCCGCACCGACCCACTTAAGCCCTCACTTCCACCCTATCCCCGTAACCTAATAACCCCTCCTAACCTTTTTTGGACACTAAGGACAATTTAGCATGGCCAATCCACCTAACCTGCATGTCTTTGGACTGTGGGAGGAAACCGGAGCACCCGGAGGAAACCCACGCAGACACGGGGAGAACGTGCAGACTCCGCACAGAGAGTGACCCAGCAGTGAATCGAACCTGGGACCCTTGGCCAATAGTAATTAATACTAGTTAATCATAATTATTTGTATTTAGCCATAGTATCCAACTGTAATTATAGTAGACATCATAGAAGCTCTTTAGTATTTTAGTTAGTTAATAAACAGTTTTGTTCAGTTACATCGCCATATGTTCTCTGATCATTTCAACTACAAAGACATCACCATCTGTGCATACAGAGAACGTTACACATGCCATTAAAAAAAACAGTAGTATTCGCAACAAGTTGCAACACCACTGAACCGAGTGGAAAAGAATTCTGATGAGGAACACGATACGTACTGACTAAATGTCGTCAAAGTGAACAAGGCAGCCCCAATCAAGATAATCCTGCAAGTGAATGGAAGACCCTTGAAGATGGAATTCATCACTGGGGTATTCGTCATAGTTGTTGGGGAGCAATCGTTCAACTACATTCGAGAAAGGGCTCAGTCCCTGAATTTGGGCAGTACGACGGCCAAGTTGTACGACCTACACAGGGGAAATCCTGAAAATTCTGGAGACCACCAATATGGCAGCATGTTACAATGAACAAGAGACCCAGCTGCCTTTGATCATTGTAGAGGGGCACAGACCAAGTCTGATGGGACAGGGTTGGCTGCAGCAAATTAAATTAAACTGGCTGGAGATCCTTAAGGTTTTAAGCAGTGTTTTCCGGACGTTCTGTGTAAATATGAGCACATGTTCCACAATGAGTTAGACCCAGATGAAGGGAGAAAAGACTAAACGTTATGTTGATCCAGACTCAACGACAACGTTTTTCAGGGTGAGACCAGTCCCTTATGCCCGACATCAAAAGATAGAAATCAAACTCAAATGGTTGGAGGAACTGGTATTGTTAAATTTGTGCAATTTTCCAAGTGGGCAGCCCCCATCATCCCCCTATTGAAGCCAGACCAATCAGTAAGGAAAAATGGCGACCAAGCAGCCCAGGTGGACAAGTACCCAATTCCCAGAATCGAGGACCTTGATGCGAAACTGGTGTGAGGCTTTCCATACTCCAAACTCAGCCACAAGTAACTGCAGCTGGAATTAGATGAAGAGTGCTAAAAGTTCGCCAAGATCAACACAGAGAAGGACTTCTTTTTAAAAAATAAAGTTAGATTACCCAATTTATTTTTTCCAATTTAGGGGCAATTTAGCGTGGCCAATCCACCTAGCCTGCACATCTTTGGGTTGTGGGGTCGAAACCCACCCAAACACGGGGAGAATGTGCAAACTCCACACGGACAGAGCCAGGATTGAACTTGGGACCTCGGCACCGTGAGGCAGCAGGGCTAAACCACTGCGTCACCAAGCTGACATATAAGGACTTATTCTAATAAATTAGGGTATCTTTTGGGATTGCCTCGACCTGCACTATATTCCAACACACCAGGGAGAATCTACTTCAGGGAATCCGAGAAGTTGTGGTCTACCTGGATGAAGTCTTAGTAACTGGAGCGGCACACGAGGAACACGTCAAGATCGGAACAGATAGTAAAGAGATTCACAGGCGTGGGAGTCCACCTTAAACATAACAAAAGCACCTTTCAGGCTATAGAAGTCACGTACTTGGGAATTTAAAGTAGATGCCACAGGTCTGAACCCACTCAAAGAAAATATTGGAGGAATGCAAGACGTCCTGGCACTCAGGAACGTAGCGGAGTTAACAATTTTCCTGGGGATGGTAAACAGTTATTGTAGGTTTATTCCCAACCTAGCCACAACATTGGTGACACTCTACCTGTTATTGAGAAAGCACAGCATTGGTACTGGATGGAGCAACAAGAACAAACCTCCCACCTGGTAAAGCAACAGTCTTCAAGTCCTTAGGCTGGATTCTCTGACCCCCCACCGGGTTGGAGAATCGTCGGGGGGCGGCGTGAATCCCACCCCCTTCGGCCGCCGAATTCCCCGGCACCGGATATTCGTCGGGGGCGGGAATTGCGCCGCGCCGGTCGGTGGGCCCCCTTCCCCCGGCGATTCTCCGGCCCACAATGGGCGGAAGTCCCGCTGCTGTAATGCCTCTCCCGCCGGTGTGAATGAAACCACCTCCTTTACCAGCGGGACTGGTGGCGTGGCCGGGCTCCGGGATCCTGGGGGAGGGGGGGGAGCGCGGGGCGATCTGGCCCCGGGGGGGGTGCCCCCATGATGGCCTGGCCCGCGATCGGGGCCCTCCGATCCACGGGCGGGCCTGTGCCGTGGGGGCACTCTTTTCCTTCCGCGTTGGCCATAGCCTCTGCGATGGCCGATGCCGATGTGACCCCCTCCCCTGTGCATGCGCGGGGATGACGTCAGCAGCTGCTGACGCTCCGGCGCATGCGCGGACTTCCGCCCGCCGGCGAAGTCCCTTTGGCCCCGGCTGGCGTGGCCCGGGCCTAGCCCCTCTCCGCACTTTTGGGGCGGCCCGACGGCCGGAGTGGTTCACGCCACTCCATCCCGCCGGGACCCCCCCGCCCCGCTGGGTGGGGGAGAATCCAGCCCCTGTAGTCCATTTTGACCCGGGAAAACCAATTGTCCCCACTTGTGATGCATCACCATACGGGATACTAGTGGTTCAATCCCATAAAATGGCAGTTGGAGCAGAGCAGCCAATTGCCTTTGCCTTAAGGTCTGGAGGGTGTTCCCTAGGTTGCCTGGATACACCCTGCTGTTGCGACTGCTGCGTCTGGATATGGCAGGGGAAGGACGAATTGGTGATATATACAAGTGATGGGGGGTCGAGCGGGTGGTGAAGATCAAGGTGAACTTGGAAGCAGAGTTAGGAAGGGAGTTCAATGGAGTGAGGCCCTGCGTAAGGTAAACGGGATCTCCTCTTGTGCAAGGATGAGCCTGATACAGTTTAAGGTGGCTGCGTATTTCTCGGGCGAGAATGAGTGGGTTCTTTCAGGGGATACCAGATGAATGTGAGAGGTGTGGGCGGGGCCAGTGAATCACACGCACATGTTTTCAGGTTGTGAAAAATTGGGAAGATTCTGGGCGGGGGTGCTCGCGGTCTTAGCCAGGAGAGTAGAGGAGGAGGTGGACCCAGACCCTTTGGTGGCGATGTTTGGGATTTCAGAGAAGCCGGAGCTCAAGGAGAGGAGGAAGGCCGATGTCGTGGCCTTCACCTCTGATTGCAGGGCGACAAATTTTACTGGAGTGGCTGTCGGCATCGCCACCCGGGGGTAGCCGTTTGGTTCAGTGACCTTTATGACTTCCTGTGGTTGGAGAAGATAACTTAAGAGTTAAGGGGCTCTGCAGGAGGGTTTGAGAAAAGGTGGGGGATTTTTGTGACCGTGTTTGAGGAGCTGTTCGTCGCAGGGCGGGGAGGGTGAAAAAGGGGGAAAAAATCTGTACAGACTATTACGTTGATTTCTGGGAAGTATGTTTCCCAGGTTATTTGCTGTAACCTGTTTTAATACATGCAATAATAACTGACCACAGTACATTGTTGGGACTCCGAAGAGAAGACAAGCCGATACCCCCAATCACTTCTGCCAGGGTGCAATGATGGGTCTTGCTGCGAGGAGCCTACAATTACACTTTCCAACACAGGCCAGGCACCCAAATCTCCAATTCAAACTTAGTGAATCAACTCCCATTGCCAAAACGCCTGGCGCCACTGCCAGTATCCCAACAAATCATCTTGGCGCAGAACTTCTGTAGCTCCACTACTGACGACCTGGCAAAGTCCGAAAGGTCATAGCTGCTAGACTTGATCTGCAGCAGATGGTAAGGGAACCAACAAGAGGGAAAACCTACTTGACTTTGTCCTTACCAATCTACTTGCCATAGATGCATCTGGCAATCACAGCATTAATAGGAGTGATCACCGCACAATCCTTAAGGAGATGGAGTCCCATCTTCACATTGAGGATATCCTCCATTATGTTGTGCAGCACAATTATCGTGCTAAAGGGAATAGATTTTGAACAGATCCAGAAACTCAAGACTAGATATCCATGACCCACTGTGGGCTATCAGCAGCAGCAGAATTGTATACATCCATAACCTGCAACATCATGACTAGCATATCCCACACTCTATCATTATCTTTAAGCTGGGGGATCCACCCTGGTTCAATGTAGAGTGCAGGAGGGCATGCCAGGAGCAAGACGAGGCATACCTAAAAATGAGGTATCAAACTGGTGAAGCTACAACACAGTATAAGCAACATGTGATAGACAGAGCTAAGCAATCTCACAGCCAACAGATCAGATCTAAGCTTTGCAGTGCTGCCACATCCAGTCGTCAATGATGGTGGACAATTAAGAAACTAAATGGAAGAGGAGGCTCCATAAATAGCCCATCCTCAATGATGGTGGCACCCAGCATGTCAGTGCAAAAGACAAGGCTGAAGCATTAGCAACAATCTTCAGTTTAAAGTGCCAAATGGATGATTCATCTTGGCTTCATCTGCCCCATTATCACAGATACTAGTCTCCAGCCAACTTGATGCATTCCATGTGATATCAAAAAACCCCTGGAAAGCACTGGATATCACAAATGCTTTGGGCCCTGACAATGTTCCAACAATAGTACTGAAGACATGTACTTTAAAAGAGGTGAATCCTTAGCTAAGCTGTTCCAGTCCAGTTACAATGGCATCTACCCAGCAATGTGGAAAACCTCCCATGTGTACCAGAAAAAACCCAACTTGGCAAATTACTCCCCATCAGTCTACTCTCAATCATCAGCAAAGTGATGGTAAGTGTCGTCGACAGCACTATCAAGTGGCATTTACTCAGTAATAAGCTGCTCACTGACACTCAGTTTAGTTTTTCCCAAGGTCACTCAGCTTTTGACCTCATTACAACCATGCACCTAACATGGACGACAGAGCTGAATTCAAGAGGTGAGGTGCGAGTGACTGGCCTTGATATTAAGGCAGCATTTGACCGAACAAAGAATCAAGGAGCCCTTGCAAAACTGGAGTTATACCTCGCACAAAGGAAAATGGTTATGGTCGTTCCAAGTCAAGCATCTAAGTGCCAGGACATCACTGCAGGATACCCTCTGGGTTGTGTCCTAGGCCCAACCATCTTTTTGGTTCATCAATTACCTTCCTTCCATCATAAATTCAGAAATGGAGATATTCATTGATGATTGCACAATGTTTAGCACCATTTGCAGCAGGTCAGATACTGAAGTAGTCCATGTCCAAATACACGAAGACCTGGATAAAATCCAGGCTTAGGCTGTCAAGTGGCAAGTAACATTCATGTCACACAAATGCCAGTCAATGTCCAACTCCAACAAGAGAGTATCTAATCATCTCCTCTTCATATTCAATACCGTTGCCATCGCTGAACTCTGACGCTATTCCGGAGATTACTACTGACTAGAAACTGAACTGGGCCAGCCATATAAATTCTGTGGCTGCAAGAGCAAGTCAGAAGCTGGGAATTCTAAGGAGCATAACTCACCGCCTGACTCTCCAAAACCTGTTCACCATCTTCTTGATTCAAAGATTAAGTCATGCATTCTACACATGATCAGTAGAGTGAATCTGCGAATAGCTCAGTAAATCACTTATGGTTCCTTTTATCACTGCAAACGTTACTTGGAAAGCTGTGGTAATTCCAGAGTTAATACATGCAAATGAGCACTGACCAATGTGGGGATGTGTGCATTTATCTGACCAAAACAGGGGCAGCACAGTGGTTAGAACTGCTGCCTCACAGTGCCAGAGGCCTGGGTTCAATTCTGGCCTTGAGTCACTAGTCTAAGCACCTGATCCCATTGCCTATTTTACCACTCTGCTTACTGCTATTCTTCACTGTGTGCTTGCCCAAATGGACATTTTGTGCTACTCCATTCATTCAAAATTCCAATATTAGACATATATAATAATAATAATAATCTTTATTGTCACAAGTAGGCTCACATTAACACTGCAATGAAATTACTATGAAAAGTCCCTAGTCACCACATTCCGGCACCTGCCTGGGTACACAGAGGGAGAATTCAGAATGTCCAAATTACCTAAATTACCAAACAGCAAGTCTTTCAGGATTTGTGGGAGGAAACCGGAGCACCTGGAGGAAACCCACGCAGACGCAGGGAGAACGTGCAGACTCCGCACAGACAGTGATCAAACTGGGAATCGAACCGGGGATCCTGGCACTGTGAAGCAACAGTGCTAACCACTGTGCTACTGTGCCGCCCAATGAGTTTGGGAAAAGAAATGGAACACCTAACCTTTCTCCAGCCCTCCATCCACCTTGTGGGCCCGACAATTTCAACCTTCGAAGATTAGAAGAAAACCATTTGCAGCATAGATGCATTTGAGACAGTTTGCGACAATATTGTGGAATCAACAGCAGAGGCTATTTCAGATCTTGTTCTAAGATGGGACTAATATGCAACATTAAAGGATCACCTGGGAAAGATTGATGACATGAATTTTACATTTGGTTTGAAAATCAAACTGAATAAAGTCAATTACATGGGTATGAAGGGCAAGTTGGCGAATGTGGATTGGGAAATTAGACTGTAAAAGTATTTTGGGAGATAAGCTGTGGCGAATATTTAGAAAACAACTTGATTCTGAATAAATCAATTTATTTGAGAATGTTTTAAAACCCACAGGTCCAATGGCCAGAGAGGTTAAAAGTAACACTCAATTAAAAAGGTCTGTAATATTACATAAATTAGCAAAGGGAGACCAAGAAAAAAGACATAGGTAATACAAGTGAGAAGAATAAATGATCCATAAACAAAAAGCACTGAAGAGGTTCTTTTTTAAATTTAAAGTATCCAATGTTTTTTCCAATTAAGGGGTAATTTAGCGTGGCCAATTCACCTACCCTGCACATCTTTGGGTTGTGGGGGTGAGACCCACGCAAATACAGGGAGAATGTGAAATACTGAAGAGTTTCTACAAGGCATACAAAATGAGCAGTGAATGTTAAAGTGGATCCAGGCTGCAACAGAGGAGAAATTGAGTCCATCTTCACAGCAGAAGACAATAGAACATAGAACATAGAGCAGTACAGCACAGAACAGGCCCTTCGGCCCTCGATGTTGTGCCGAGCCATGATCACCCTACTCAAACCCACGTATCCACCCTATACCCGTAACCCAACAACCCCCCCCCCACAACCAACCTTACTTTTTAGGACACTACGGGCAATTTAGCATGGCCAATCCACCTAACCCGCACATCTTTGGACTGTGGGAGGAAACCGGAGCACCCGGAGGAAACCCACGCACACACGGGGAGGACGTGCAGACTCCGCACAGACAGTGACCCAGCCGGGAATCGAACCTGGGACCCTGGAGCTGTGAAGCATTTATGCTAACCACCATGCTACCGTGTTGCCCTAGAGAACCAGGGTCTAATAAAAGTCTGGAACATACAGGGTTAACATGGGACTTGGAACAGGAACACAGTGATGCAAGAGAACACACAAGGGCAAGCCCAATGTTTGGACAGTTGTGTGCACAAGGAAGCATGGAGACAGTTAGGTAAAGTCAAATGACCATAGTCCCAGATGACCACAGGTTACTTCCCCCTATGAAGGGAAGAGCTGACTAGTGGTGATTTAACCTGAGGTTCATCACACCTCAGGCAAGGAACAAAGTTGAGAAGGCAGGACCTTGGCAGTACAGTGGGGCAGTGGTTAGCACTGCCACCTCACGGCGCCGAGGTCCCAGGTTCGAACCCGGCTCTGGGTCACTGTCCGTGTGGAGTTTGCACATTCTCCCCGTGTTTGCGTGGGTTTCGCACCCACAACCCAAAAGATGTGCAGGGTAGGAGGATTGACCACACTAAATTGCCCCTTAATTGGAAAGAAATGAATTGGGTACTCTAAATTTTTTTTTTTTAAAAAGAGAAGGCAGGGCCTTCATGAATAACCTCAGCCAGTATAGGAAATGAACCTGCGCTGCTGGCCTTGCTCTACATCATAAACAAGCTGTCAAGCTGAGTGAGCTAAACTGGCCCCCTATATGTCATGACTGGACTGCTGAAACTCACTGAGCTCACTGCGCACACAAATTCTACTCGGTAAGTTTGCTCAGAATCATAATTATCAGACACAGTGTCATAACAAAAAGCCTGTATGACCTCGGCAAAACTGCCCAGAGTAAATATGTCGCACACACAAATAATTGGTCGTGTGTCAAGTCCATCCAGCAATAGAGCAGTGACAATTTTGTTATGGATGACAAAAACACCTGCGAAGGATTGTTGAGATTTTAGTACTGGCTCAAGTTAATACTGGCATTCATTTTCCACACAGGGTTATGCAAATTTGGCAATGAAATCCAGCATTTATCAAGTTGAAGGGAATTCCAGTCTTACCAAAGAATTTGTATTTTTTCATCCTCTCCTGTTTCTGCGCAAAAAGGCTGAAGATATATATATCTTCAGCCTTTTTGCGCAGAAACAGGAGAGGATGAAAAAATACAAATTCTTTGGTAAGACTGGAATTCCCTTCAACTTGATAAATGCTGGATTTCATTGCCAAATTTGCATAACCCTGTGTGGAAAATGAATGTATATCAGAGAGCAATGTAACACTGCTGATGCCCACAAAAATGGGCAAATAGGCCGCGATTCAGTGGACAGAAAACAAATCCGCTTTCGGACGCATTACGCAGGGTGTTTCTCGGCGGCTGCAATGCCAAGATTAACCTCACAATTCACCGGCCCTTTGCCAGTTTTTTGGGTCTCGGAAGTTTCTCCCTGCCGAGGTCACACTTCACTAGATTTCCTGCACGGGCAAGCGCAGGACTGGCCCCTTGCAGATTGGAGCACCATTTTGACCAACTGCCCCAATGTCTCCACCCCCCGCTTTCAGGATCCCCCCCCCCCCACATTCAACCACAACCTTCTTGTGACCTCTGGAACCGACCTCACCGCGAATGGGCAAGGCTTCTCCCCGGACCCGGCTCCAGGCAATGCCAAAGGGCATCATGGCATTGCCAGCCTGGCACCTTGGAATCCTGGCAGTGCAGCCAGGCCCCTCACAGAACATAAAGAACATAAGAACGAGGAGCAGGAGTAGGCCATCTGGCCCCTCGAGCCTGTTCCGCCATTCAATGAGATCATGGCTGATCTTTTGTGGACTCAGCTCCACTTTCTGGCCCGAACACCATAACCCTTAATCCCTTTATTCTTCAAAAAACTATCTATCTTTACCTTAAAAACATTTAATGAAGGAGCCTCAACTGCTTCACTGGGCAAGGAATTCCATAGATTCACAACCCTTTGGGTGAAGACGTTCCTCCTAAACTCAGTCCTAAATCAACTTCCCTTTATTTTGAGGCTATGCCCCCTAGTTCTGCTGTCACCCGCCAGTGGAAACAACCTGCCCGCATCTATCCTATCTATTCCGTTCATAATTTTATATGTTTTTATAAGGTCTCCCCGCATCTTTCCAAATTCCAACGAGTACAGTCCCAGTCTACTCAACCTCTCCTCGTAATCCAACCCCTTCAGCTCTGGGATTAATCTAGTGAATCTCCTCTGCACACCCTCCAGCACTAGTACGTCCTTTCTCAGGTAAGGAGACCAAAGCTGAACACAATACTCCAGGTGTGGCCTCACTGACACCTTATACAATTGCATCATAACTTCGCTCGTCTTAAACTCCACCCCTCTCGCAATAAAGGACAAAATTCCATTTGCCTTCTTAATCACCTGTTGCACCTGTAAATCAACTTTTTGCGACTCATGCACTAGCACACCCAGGTCTCTCTGCACAGCAGCATGTTTTAATATTTTATCTTTTTTTTTAAACTTTAGAGTACCCAATTATTTTTTTCCAATTAAGGGTCAATTTAGTGTGACCAATCCACCTACTCTGCACATTTTTGGGTTGTGGGGGCGAAACCCACGCAGACACGGGGAGAATGTGCAAACTCCACACGGACAGTGACCCAGAGCCGGGATCGAACCTGGGACCTCAGCACCGTGAGGCAGCTGTGCTAACCACTAGGCCACCGTGGTGCCCCTTAATATTTTATCATTTAAATAATAATCCCTTTTGCTGTTATTCCTACCAAAATGGATAACCTCACATTTGCCAACATTGTACTCCATCTGCCAGACCTTAGCCCATTCAGTTAACCTATCCAAATCCCTCTGCAGACTTCCAGTATCCTCTGCACTTTTTGCTTTACCACTCATCTTAGTGTCGTCTGCAAACTTGGACACATTGCACCTGGTCCCCAACTCCAAATCATCTATGTAAATTGTGAACAATTATGGGCCCAACACTGGTCCCTGAGGGACACCACTAGTTAATGATCGCCAACCAGAGAAACACCCATTAATCCCCACTCTTTGCTTTCTATTAAGTAACCAATCCTCTATCCATGCTACTACTACAGTGCCAGGTTGACACTGCCAAGGTGCCCGGCTGCCAGGGGGAGTGCCACAGTACCATCTGCCCTGTTCCTGACAACCCAGGGGCTCTAATGGCCTGTGAGACCCCCCCCCCCAAGGTGGGAACACATTTGTGGAAACCAGTGTGCCCGGTCTAGGTCTTGCAGAATAACCATTGAGTACTGGGTGCATATGGCGTCTGGCTATTTAAACAAGCTTAATGGGAGGCTGAACCACACCCATAGAATATCCACAAGGGATTCCCAATCCCTGCAGGAACTTGGATAGAATGTTGTCAGAAATCGCAGGGAAGATGAAACTCTGGATTTTCCACTGAGATTCTGGTGGGATATTGGAGAAACGTCACAGAAATCACCAGCAACTATGATTAGAATGGAAATACAAATCATTAATAATGTATTTTTCACATTTATTTTACAGTAACAAATCTGGAGACAAGTTTTCATCTCAAGGTGTAAATCAGTTCTAAATTAATTTACAATGCTTTATTAAGACTCAATCGAATATTTACTGCTAATAGTGTTCAATTGTATGGTTTAAGCTTGTTTGACTAATTATTCACGCCGTTCAACATGGCGCAAGCCATGCGTGGACCCAGCCTGCCAGGTAATACCCTCCGTAACTCCCCTTGCCACCCCCGGACCAGCCCCCACCAGTACCCCCAGCCCTCGTGGAACGGTTCCCCTCCCCAACTGTGGCGGCACTGGACACAGTCCTCAGCCGCCATGCAAGGTTGATGAAATCTCTGACCACAAGTGATTGGTGACGTCGAGAACTCAGCCCATCGGGGGCAGAGCATCGGGGAGGGCCTTCAGGTGACGTCAAGAGGCTGTCCTAACGGCGTGCGGTGTGCTCACCGATGATGCCATTTTGGAGGGGGCGGAGCATCCAAAAACAGGTGCCGCCCCCAATTTCGGCGTTTGTATGCAGAAGAGACAGCGGCCGAGGTTCGTGAAGGATGTCACGTTGCTTCTCCAGCGATGCCTTTGACTTTTCTGTTCTGTGAAACTGTGTGGCTGACTTTGAAGAGGAATGAATGTCACTTTTGTAACCAGCTCATTAGATAGAATGATTAATTCATGAATGTGTCAGAGTGATGCAAAGGTATTAACCAAATATTGTACTCTGACACTTGCCATAATGATTGTTTCGGCATGTATTTTAAATCTACATGCCAGCCGATTACCCATGAAATGACTTGACAGCCAGTTTAATACGGCTGGCTTTAAATAGGATTGTAATGTCATAGGTATTGATTTTGTGAGGGTTGCTTGACAGACATTGGAGTACAATCTGATTAATCTCTGAAGATGCAGGGGAGGCAGTGGTGTTGTGACAATGTCATTGGGATTGCAATTCAGAGACGAGGTTGAGGCTATTGCTCAGGGAACATGGGTCATGACAGCTGGTGGAATTTGAATTCAATTAATAAAGCTGGTTAATTGGTGACATCAAAATCATTGCAATTGTCGTTAAAAGCCATCTGGTTTGCTAATGCCCCTTTAGGAAAGAAGATCTGCTGGCCTACATGTGACTCCAGATCCACAGCAATGTGGTTGACTCTTAAATGCCCTCCAAAATTACCTAACATCAAAACAGTATGAAGTCAAAATGAAACAAAACCAACCCAGCATCGACCTAGGCACCGGAAATGGCAACAGCAAACCTAGCCCGGTCGACCCTAAAAAATTCCTCTTACTAATGTCTTAGCTTGTGCCTAAAGTGAGAGAGCTGTCCCACAGATGAGTCTGTGACATCGCTGTGTTCATAGAATCATACAGATAATGTCCCAGACATGATCATGACCATACCTGGGCATGTCCTGCCCAAATGACAGGACTGATACGCCAGAGGTGGTGGCACAGTGGTATACAATTGGGCAGGAGTGTTGGGTAGTCCTCAACATTGACTCTGGACCCAATGTGGTCTCATGGCAATAGGTCAAACATGCGGAAGGAAACCTCCTTGTGCTTACCACATACTGCCCTCATCTCCTTTCAGCTGATGAATCAGTACTCCTCCATAATGAATACAACTTGGAGGAAGCACTAAGGTGGTAAGGGAACAGATTAAACTCTGGGTAGGGAAACTCAATGTCCATCAACAAGGGTGGCTCGGTAGCACCACTACTGACAGTGCTAGCTGTGTACATTAGGGCAATGTTTGATTGGGTCTTGAACAGGTAGTGATGGACCAACAAGAGAAAAAACCTACTTGACTCTGTCCTTACCAATCTACCTTCGCAGGTGCATCTTTCCTGACAGTATTGGTGGAAGTCCTTGTGGAGATAAAATCACATTTTTAAAAAAAATGTTTTTATTCGGGTTTTTCTTTTCATACAAAGCAAAGATAAATGTGAACGTACACAAAAACTATACAATTCACTATATACATCACTTACAATTTATAGTTCTCACCAAGTGCCCAGTTTTGGCTAGGTCCCCTGTTCCCAACTCTCCCCTTCCCTCCCGATCCCCCTCCCCTTCTTGTTATCTGGCGTGGCTTCTTTGTTCGTTGGGTCTTCCAATCTAGACCCGTTGGGGTGGCAACACTGTTTCATGTTAGAGTATGTTGTGTTCCATGCTTCCTTGTTCCCTCCCTCCCTCCTTCCCCCATTCTCCCACTTCCCTCTTTTTTTGTTTGTGCCTGTGATTCTTCTGTGGATCCCCACTCCCTCTTGTTTATTGGCTGCTGGCTACAAACAGGTCGTGGAACAGATTGAATGGCTCCCACATTTGATTTTCTCCATTTGGAGAAATTCCAATCGGTCAGACAGCCAGTCTGCAGCTTTGGCTGGTCCTGCTGACTGCCAGCTGAGCAGGATTCTACGGCAGGTGATCAGGGAGGTAAAGGCAAGGGCATCAGCCCTGCTCCTCATGAAGAGAGCTGGTTGTTCTGATATCCCTAAGACTGCCACTTTCGGGCATGGCTCCACCCTCACAACCTTGGACATTGCCTCGAAGAAGACTGTCCAGAATCCGACAAGTCTGGGGCATGACCAGAACATGTGGGCGTGGTTGGCCGGCCTCCTTGGCACCCTTCAAATTTGTCCTCCACCTCCGGTAAGAACCTACTCTTTCGGATTCTGGTTAAGTGAGCTCTGTGTACCACTTTTAGCTGCATTAGGCTTAGCCTTGTGCAAGTGGAGGTGGAGCTGACCATGTACAGTGCTTCGCTCCAGAGTCCCCACTTTATTTCAAACCCGAAGTTCTCCTTTCATTTTTCCCTCGCCTCATCCAATGGTGACTGGGCCCTTCCCAGTAGTTGCCCATACAGTTTCCCCTCCCTAGAATGTCCGCGACCAGTAGGCCCTCTCATAGCGATTGTTGTGGTGGCCCTGCGTATGTCTTTGTTTCCCTATGTAGGATGTTTTTGACCTGCATATATCTTAGTATGTTTCCCCCGGTCAATTGGAACCTCTGGTTGTCAGTCTATTGCTTGTGCAGAAGTCACAGCTGTCAACGTCAACGTCCCCCCGTCCTGTCTTCGCATTTTGAAGGCGGTATCCATTTTGGCTGGTGTGAACTTGTGGTTGTTGCAGATGGGGGCCTTAATGGACATCTTGGTTGCTATCATGGTTGGCTCCATGACCGATGTTTGGCTATCACCACTGGGCCCGTTGAGTGCCTGGGTCTCTATGCAGGAGCCCTCCTCCATTCTCACTCACGCCGCCTCCGGTTCTTTTATCCATCCCCAGTAGTAATATTGCAGGTTTGGGAGGGTTTGGGAGAACTTAGGGTTTGAAATAATGCTTCTCATTCTTGGCCGGACTTTTTTGGGGCTCCTAGGGTTCTTCTCTTTCACAACCCCCTCCCCCAACTTCACCCCCCACACAAACGCCATGGTCAATATTTCCACTGAGTTGAAAAAACCCTGGGGCTGAAGATCTGTAGGGATCTGAACAGGAAGAGGAACCTGGACAGAACGTTCACCTTGATCATCTGCACTATCCCCGCCAGGGAGAGTGGAAGTATGTCCCACCTCTGCAGGTCCTTTTTAACTTCCTCCACCAGTCAGGTTCATTTGTTGATCCCTGTCCAGTTACGAGCGATTTGCATTCCCAGGTAGCAGAATTTGTAGCAGGGTCTGTTTAAATGGCATTCCCTCCAGCTCTACCCCTCCCCCTTATGGAAGATCTCACTTTTGCTCAGGTTAAGTTTGTAGCCCGAGAAGGCTCCAAACTCCCATCCTTGTGCAGCTGCAAGTAGTTGGAGATGGTGATGTTCGTCCATACGCTCGCCATGGGAGTGCTGCACAGGAGTTTCACCCAGGCAGTGAACCCTGCTCCAAGCCCAAACAGCTCTAGTACCTCGATGAGGTACTTCCATTCAACTCTGTCGAAGGCCTTTTCTGTGTCTGGGGAGATGATCGCCTCAGGTGTTTTCTCCCTGGATGGGATCATTATCACGTTCAGCAGATGCCTGATGTTCGCTGTTAGCTGTCTACCCTTGACAAAATCCGTCTGGTCTTCTGCAACTACCTCTGGTATGCAGTCACTTGTCTAGGAATTTGGCCAGTATTTTTTGTCTTCGTTTAGCAAGGTCTGTAGGACCCACATTCTGTTGGGTCTTTCTCCTTTTTGGGTATCAGCGAGTTTAAGGCTTGTGCTAGCATAGGCTGCAGGGTGCCCCTCACCTGTGAGTCCATGAACATCTCCCACTAGGGACTGAACATGTCCAGTCCATCGAGGAACTGTTTCGACCCCAAGTCCCCTGTGGGGCGCTCGGAAGTGTACAACCCGGCAGAGGGCCTTGTATGCCTTGTGGACCTTTTCCTGCTCTGCTACTAGTTTGTCTCTGCTATCTCTAATGAAATATATAGGATATTTCTTATTCTGCTTTTATGTCCCATTAACCAATTTTGTAAATGGAATGCTGTTTAGTGGTGAGATGATGT
The DNA here is from genome assembly GCF_902713615.1 of Scyliorhinus canicula. Taxonomy (NCBI): domain Eukaryota; kingdom Metazoa; phylum Chordata; class Chondrichthyes; order Carcharhiniformes; family Scyliorhinidae; genus Scyliorhinus; species Scyliorhinus canicula. Next base: position 105,763,485 of record NC_052150.1, read on the forward strand.
CTGTGATCATATTTACTGCTATGAATATTTGTAAACCAGTTTGCACTATATGCTGCATAAGTTGGCAGTTTAACATAGAGCAGCAAAAGTGACCCAGAGTGAGGTGCACCAGCAATATACAGCCTGGTAGGGACCAGATGGATTCCTTGGGCCTTAACTTGGGAACAGAGGATGAGGAAATGACATGTAGAATAAACTCCGGCCAAAGCTCTCCACCAGACATTTTGGCTCCGAGATCTATAGCACAAGTAGACATTAATAATCAATGTGCTATGAAGATGGTGTACACCCAAACATTCTCCAGTACATGGGAGGGACTGTGGTTGACCTATTTAGGCTGTATTTTTACCACCATTTCTCCAACCAGGCAAAGTGGTTTTGAGTGCGTATGAACATAAGAATGGGAAATGTAACTCGGAAGATTGCAGAGTACACTAAAGTGCAAGGCCACCTTCTGAAAGAAGTCATGCATCTTGCATCCCAAAGAGCGCATTACATATCTGTTAAGGATCAGAGTAACACCACTGGCTGGAGTAATGTCACATGTTATGCACTAACATTATCAGAGCGTTTTGTGGGCTTTTGTGGAGTTCGCCATTGTGCTCTGCTAGAGCAGAATCTTGTAAATAAACCCATTTCACTGGGTTATCTGAACTGCACGCGTGCCATCTCTGATTCTTCCTCTTTGCGGCTACAACAAAGAACATAACAAAAGAGTAACTGGTGACGAAATCTGTGGCGTAAAACAAAATGGGAGAAAAACAACTTTCGACAAGGATTTAGTAAGCCCGAAGAAGGTTGGTTGGGGTTACTGGGTTACGTGGTTAGGGCGGAGGTGTGGGCTTGGGTAAGGTGCTCTGTCCAAGGGCTGGTGCAGACTCGATGGGCCGAATGGCCTCCTTCTGCACTGTAAATTCTATGATTCTAACAAATCACATTTTAACATTGAGGTTCTCCTCCATCATGTCTCTTGGCAATACTATTTTGCTAAACTGAATATGTTTTGAACAGATGTAGCAGTTCAAAACTGGGTATCCATGTGATGCTGTGGGCCATCAGCAGCAGAACTGTACTCAATCACAATCTGTTACCTCATGGCCCAGCATATCCCCTACTCTATCATTCCCAGAATGTCAGGGGATCAACCCAAGTTCAATGAAGAATTCAGGAGTGAAAGCCAAGAGCAGCACCAGGCATACCTTAAAATTAAGTGTCAACCAGGTGAAACTTCAACGGGACTACTTATGTGCCAAACAGCATGCAATAGATAGAGTTAAATGATCTCAGAATCAAAGCATCAGATCTAAGATCTACATTCCTGCCACACCCAACCGTGAATGGTGGTGGACAATTAAACAACTCACTGGAGGAGGAGGCTCCAAAAATAACACCATCCTCATCAATGAGGGCGCCCAGCACATCTGTGGAAAAGGCAAAGCTGATGCATTCACAAGAATCTTCAGTCAGAACGATCGAGTGCAGTCTACCTCAACCTCCTCCAGATTTTGGCATAAAAACGGATTCGCCGGCCGATCGTCGAATGCAATTTCAGCGTCAGCAATCGGAGAATCCAGCCCTTAGTCTCAGAAACGGAGAATCTTGCCCATCAGATCCTGTGGTGTCTTGAGAGGCTGGATTAAGACCATTACGAATTCTGCCAAACACACTAACACAACCTTTTGTATCTACTTGAGATTTGTAACTTAAACTTGGGAATTTAAGAAATTTAAACCACAGATGTAAATATTATTAATTAATTGTGCTGCAGGTTAATGAATTTTCTGCAGTGTGCACATTCTTATTGTAATATGTCAGAATTCATTAAATCTTTGCATAAATTATAATTTATGCGGAAATGAACTATTTAAAAATAAAATTAATTGTTCAGATCAAATGTTGCTAGAGATGCTGGTTCCAGGAAGGGCTGCGTTCCAGGATGATTATTAAATAATGCTAGTATGTTGGCAATGTCTCTGAGTCACACATTTCTATTTATTGGGGTTTCTGGGGAGAGGGGAGTGCAGTTTCTGTGCATTTGTGCTGAAACAATATACCTGCCCTTTATAAATGGATTTATGATATTGTTATAAGGAGTACTGAGAGTCTTCCATTGAGATGAACTATTTGAAGAGTGATATCATTTGTACTCAGACTGCACAAAAATGATAGATTGCATTTCATAGAATCATAAAGCCCAGAAGGAGGCCAATTGGCTATTGTGTCTGTGCCAACTTTTGGTTGAACTGTGTAACAGAGTTTTACGTGGAATAAATGATTGTACTGTTTTACAAGGATTGCACAAAAACTTTAAAACATGAGTTGGGTGAGCCTCAGAAGAAAAAAGAAAGAGAACCCTGGTCTTAGCGAATGATGAATACTCACCATACCAAAACAATCTATCACAATACCACCTGCTGCTTTTGACTATGCATTTAAGTGCTAAAAGCTGACTGGAGCATGAATGCAATTTAAGTTAGAGGGCTTGACTTAATTAACCAAGGACTGTTTTTTAACCACTGGTCAAAATTATATATATATATATCATGGTTTGTGTCTAAGTTGGTAAGTGGAACAGTTGGTAAATGACCTTTACATTTTGAGATGTGCATTCGTTCAGAAGATTGCCCATTCATAAAACCAATTTGCAGTGGTTGACCTCAAAATTCAATAACCTCCAAAAGCAGGTGCAATCAATGCACAATCATCTGTGCTCATTGCTTCCAATAAAAGTACAAGCTTCAAGCTGCTAATTTAAATTATTGTGGTGTGCAGCATGCTGTTGCGTGGCTGCATTGATGCAAAACTGTGAGGGGCTCGCAGGAGTTCCAGTGAGCCTGTACAACCTAATAGCAACCTGCATGTCTTAAAAATGGAGCGGATAATGGAGTGATATTGACCTAGATGTAATGCTGAAAGTTTAATAATCTCAGTTGTCAAGGTCAAATGTCATATCCCACCAACTATATAGCTAACCTCACACACAGCTCAAAGTGCTGCACTCCTATAACACACCTACCAACGGTGCCACAGTGGTTAGCGCTGCTACCTCCTGAGACCTGGATTTGATTCTGACCTTGGATGACTGCCAGCATTGATTTCCTCCGAGTGCTCAGATTTCCTCCCACATCCGATGATGTGCAGGTTAGGTCAATTGGCCATGATAAATTGCCCCTTAGGGTGGGTTTTCAGGAATAGAGTGAGGAATTGGGCCTAGGTAGGTGGTCTTTTGGAGGGTCAGTGCAGACTTGATTGGCCAAATGGCCTCCTTCTGCACTGTAAGGATTCTATGATTCTGTGAGTCTCTATCAATTACAGCTCATAAATACAAGCTTCACTTACACAGACTTTGCACTCCTGTGCTTCACCCCAACAGCTCACAGCTTTCACACACTGCCAGCAATTCAATCATGGCAGGCACATCACCCAAACACATTTCATGACACTCGCTGACATACCTCCCTCCCGCCTGTTGCATGGGGGTCACAAACAAAGGCAGCAAGGGACAGGCATGGATGTTTGTCCCCAGCCCAATGGGGGCTGGTTTAGCACACTGGGCTAAATCGCTGTCTTTTAAAGCAGACTAAGGCAGGCCAGCAGCACAGTTCAATTCCCGTACCAGCCTCCCCAAACAGACGCCGGAATGTCGCACCAAATCATGCGCTGCAAGCTTTCACCTTTCAGATACCTAAGAACTGCACCTTAGCCAGGTAATGGTGGAAGAGATGGAAAAGCAGGGAAACTGTGAGGAAGAAGAAACACTCGCAGCTTGCAGCCATCAGCTCAGATATTGACTCTGTCCATAATTTAGACAGTAGTTCTAAAATGGCAGCTGAAATGATGAGACCTTGGGCATGAGCACTCTGTTGCAGCTAGAATAAGGGTAGTGCTTCTGCCAACTTGTTGGAGGACGAGGGCACACCCAAATTCTACTGCAGAAGATTGGATAAAACAGTATAGAAAAAGGTTATATGGGAAGGGATGGTGCCCACAATGAATTGTTGCATTAGTAGGGGCCCATGCTGGTGCCTCCCACATGGGAGGTACTGAAACACCTCAGCGCTTCCGAATCCTCCTCACCTAATATTTGTGCATCTCGTGGGCAGCGGGCAGAACAGTGTGGCACGTCATCACCTGTGACACCTGAAGGTCGGCAGGGCCCATGCAGGCCCAGGCCTACCAGAGGATGATTGCCAAGGGCGTCATAGGGCAGAGGGCAAGACACATAGCAGGCTGCCTCCATGTCTGTTGTGCTGTCCAGGGTAACACCTAGGAGGAGCAGTAGAGCATGAATGATTAGGAAAATAGATGATACTAAAGTAGACATGGGTGTAGTAGATAGAAAATAGTAAGGAGGACGGGCACCTATTGCAAATACACAAAATTAAACACTTATTTGCGCCACAGTATGATCTGCCTCTAACCTCTGGCTCACGGGTGTGTAGGATGAGCTGAGGTCCCGTGTTGTGCGGTGTGCGGGAAGCCTGGGTGGGGTATGTGCATGTGTGTGTGTGGGGGGGGGGGGGGGGGGGAAGCAGCGAGCAGGGTACCCATGACACATAAACGTCCCACATGGTTACAAGAATCAACAGAGCTCATCTCATAACGAGTCATCATAATTCCCGTCCGGTGAACAAGACCCGCTAATGGTGCCAACCCAGGGCCAACACCCTTGGGTGATGCTGGTATGACCCTCAGAGAGCGGAGGGGAGTTATGGTAGTGAGAAGGAATGGAAGGCTATGGGAAAGGTGGAGTGAAGGACTAAGGGAGAGGGAAGGGGCGGAAGGCCTAAGGGGGAGGGAAGGGATGGAAGGCTCAGGGAAAAGTGGATTCTGTGTGGGATGGGGGGGGGGGGGGGTAAGGTTTGAAGTAGAGGGAGGAAGAAAGAGGTGGGACAGGGCAGCAGATCTGCCGGTGGGCAGGCTTCCTGGTTGGTAAATCAGGAGGTGATGAGGTTGTCCCGTGTGCAATAGCCCTGGATCACACTTTGGGCAGCCTGCCATGCCAACACAGGCTCCACACCAGGATCCTCCTGGACACCATCCTTTTCCTCCTCGTCAGATGAGGCCTTTCATTCTTCCTCCTCCTCCAGCATGTTATTCTGCTGCTGCACAATGTTATGAAGAATGCAGCAGGCCAGCACAATGCTCGGGACCGTTTGGGGCTATATTGGAGAGCCCACCAGAGCAGTCCAGGCATTGGAAGCGCATCTTGAGAACACCGATGCACTGCTCGTTGACGCTGCTGGTTGCTGTGTGAACATTGTTATAGTGGTTCTCCGCCTCAGTCCAGGGTTTCCGCACAGGCGTCATTAGTCATGACAAGGGTAAGCCTTGTTGCCCATAGCCAACCCCTCAACCGAGGGAGCGCGTCAAAGGCGCTGGAAACTGACGAGTGCACTGGCATGTATGCGTCATACATGCTGCCTGGATATTGGGTGCAGATGTGCATGATGTCTAGCTGGTGGTCGAACACCAACTACACATTCATGGAGTGGAAGTCCTTACTATTGACGAAGGGCACCTCATGTTGAATCGGTGCTTGGAAGGTGACATGCATGCCTTCAATTACTCCCTGGACCAGGGCATGCTAGTGATGGCAGCAAAACCTGTTGCCCGGGCATCTTGTTGGGCCTGATCCAGGTTGGAAGTGATGTAGTCCAATGCCCAGGCGCATAGGTCAACCGTGACAGCGTGGATGCAGTGTGGACATTTACGAGATCCCACAGGTACCTGTTTGAACCCTGGAATGAGCCACAGGCATAGAAGTTCAGAGCGACCATCACATTGATGGCTACTAGGAATGGGTGTCCTCTTCCATACCCCTGCGGTATCAGATGCACCACTATCTGACACAGATGGCACATGGTCTCCCTGGTGCACCGTTAACGGCAGCGGCACACAAGGTCCAGCAGCTCCTCGAAGGACAAGTGCTGACAGTGTACACGTGGGCTGATGCAGTGCCTCTTTTGCACCTTTTCCTCGACTTGTTGGACACCCTGCTCTTCTGGGGCCGGCTCCTCTTGTGCAGCCCTGGCTTGGCCATCACGCCCATTCCGCCATTTATTCGTGATGGCAGCAGCAGCCAGGTAGATAGCACATTGAGCTGGCTCTGGCCAAAATCCATGGGCTCGATTCTCCGCTGCCCACGACGGGTCGGAGAATAGCGGGAGGGCCTTCCCGACAATTTTCACGGCCTCCCGCTATTCTCCCCCACTTCCGGCCGCCCTCCGACACGAATCGCTGCTCGCCGTTTTTTAGGACGAACAGCGATTCTCCGCAGGCCGATGGGCCGAATACCGCGGAGTTTACGGCCGTTTTCACGGCCTCGATCACACCTGCTTTCAGCATTCGTGAAAACGGCCGCAAAGTGCCCGTCCCGGACAACCATGGCATCGATTGGCACGGCCGCACCACGGCCGTGCCAAGGGTAGCATGGACCTGCGATTGGTGGGCACCGATCGCGGGCAGCGGGTCCGATACCCGCGCACTATTTGTTCTTCCGCCGCCCCGCAGGATCAGTCCGCGGGGCGGCTGAGGGGCATGACGGCCCGCGCATGCGCGGGTTTGACGCGTCTGCGTGATGACGTCATCCGTGCATGCGCAGGTTGGAGCCGTCCAACCCATGCATGCGCGGCTGACGTCATCGTGCGCGTCAGCCGCCATGACTCTTGGCGGGCGGAGTTAGTGACGTTCGCTAACTCCACGTCGCCGTGATTCCCCCAGCCCCAATACTAGCCCCGTCCGGGGGGGAGAATCGGGTCCCGGGATGGAGCTCCGAGGCTGGCGTGAAACACGGCCAGTTTCACGCCAGCCTTCACGGCACGCCGGATTTGCGTTGAATCGCGCCCCATATATCTGAAGGGAGAGGGAGGAGAGACAGAAAAGGTCAGCAAGATGAGGATTCCCCTGACCATTCAATGCCACCAGGTTACATAGTCACCGGGTTGTACTGTTGCACCGTTCAACGTGTCTCCCTCCTCCCCCTTCCCCGGCCCCTTCGAGTTGAGGTTGTCTGCACTGCACCCCTGTCTCCATCAGCTGGCCTGTGATGTGGGGAGCCTCTATCCTCAACACCTGTCCCTGCTGACAGGGATACTGATGGCTGTTGCAACTGGTGTTAGCGATAGGCTCTGTGGGCCCTGTTTCTCCCAGTAGGGTCTGCTTAGGAAGCATCATTATGGTTATAGAATTGGAAGCTAGAATTCAAACTCTTCCAAAACATGTGGAATTTTAGCTCGATGATAAACACAAAAGATGAATTAATTAATTCCTTGTTGTTGTGCCAGCATATGTGGTAACTGGATCAGCACATGCTTCACTGAATATCATTTCCTGCTGATTTTCTCTCACAGTTCATGTTTTAATTATAACTATCGCTCCAGCTATAATCATTACAGATTTCACTGAAGCTGTTGCTTTGAGATCTCATCCATTCCTGTGAAAATCTAAATCTATTCTTAGAACTGTTTTCAAAAGCCATTTTACTTAAAATTATTAATCTTACTGATGGTATACTTCCATAATTAAACTAAATTAATCGCAATTGATTACCTAGATTTAATATATAAGTATGTTGACTAAATAAAATGATATTTTTCTGCCTTTTAATGTCAAAGATATTTCTAACAATGCAACCGAACATGCAGCTCTCTCCAAAGAATTCAAATGGATCTCATTTCATTCGGCATTGTATGTTTTAAAAAATAATTTGCTCATCAATATTCTCTCTTCCACTTTGTTGACTCTATGCTGGAGTATTGATTCACAGCTGCAAGCCATCATCCGGTACTTTGTTCCCATGTGAATCTGGACAGTGAATGTTGGTTGGTCATTTAGACATGGGCGGATCACATTTTAACTTGATCCTGTCTTTGCCCAACATCGACATATGCATACTTCTGGCATTAAATTTCAGCCACTTGAATCTCAGTGGTCACTTTCACATAATAAAACATCCCAAGACAACAAACAGTGGGGAGTGTCAATACCAAGCAGAAATAGAAGAGTTAGGAAAGAAAACCAAACATATGGGCCACACGGTGGCACAGTGGTTAGCACTGCTGCCTCAACGAACCAGGGGCCCAAGTTCAATTCCAATGTTGGGTGACTGTCTATGTGGAGTTTGCACGTTCTCCCTGTGTCTTCATGGGTTTCCTCCGGGTGCTCCAGATTCCTCCCACAATCCAAAGATGTGCAGGTTAGTTGAACTAGACACGCTAATATTGATCAAAGGTTAGGTGGGTTTATGGGGATAGGGGCGGGGATTGGGCCTTGGTAAGGTGCTCTATCGGAGCAAGGGCCGGTGCAGACCCCATGGGTCCAATGGCCTCCATCTGCACTGTAGGGATTCTATGATTCTATGATATGGTTAAACAGAAAAGTCAATGAGGTGTTTAGAAAAGTAGCACATTTTGAGAGGAGTTCCTGAAGGTGCACTTAAAATGAATGAAGCATCTAACACCAGAAATGGAACAGGAAAATAAAGGTAGAGGTGCAGCGGAGACTAGAGTCAGGGGACCATAAGACTGGGAAATAGTACTGAAGAAGGTTGAGGAGTTAAAGAGGGACAAGACTATGAAGGCATTTGCAAAGAAAAACACCACTTTGAATTAAATGGGCTGGGATTGCACGCAGGTAGCCAGAGAAAGAGAGGAGTGACAACATGTTGGCATGAGGCAGAATGAATGTGATAGAGTTGGCGTCTTTGTGCGATAGAGCGGGAGACCAGAAAAGAGGGATCAGAAGTGAGGAAAAAGAAGCATGCAAAGGGCAGTAGCTTGTCCTCTTTTCCCTTTCTTAGTAGAATGACACTGAGGTAAATTGCTCCAGTTATCTCTGCGGCTGACATCTGCTTGTTCTCTGTTTCTAGTTCATTAATTTTGCCAGCAAAGGGTATTCTGTGGACATCAGTTTCCAGATGTTTCATGTGGTAACTCCGACACTGATAAAGATTATGATGTAATCACTGCATGTTTCCTGAGCACTGGTGAACAGTTGATTGCCTGTGAATAGCATCAGCATGTGTTATATATCTTTGGTATGATATGACTGATGAATTCTTTTTTTTATCAGCAAAAGCTGAGCAATGGTGATTGTAAGCCGGCTGAAGAATTAGGTAAGAACCTTTTGCACAGCTACTCGAATACTGAATTAGCAGAACATGCAGATTGACTTGAGACCTTACAGAAACATGAGGAAGGATTAAATAGTGGAATCAGGTTATAAAAATAAGTCAGTAGCAGGAAAGAATTCAAGCCATCTTCCAACCTCCTGTTTGCAGAAGTATCAACAAATGGAGCACACAGCAATGTGAACTGCTCTTAAAGCAGCTCAGATGTGGGGCTGGATTCTCCGTTTTTGGGACTGTGTCCCCAAGCCGCTGTGAAAACTATGCACTTTTACGCCAGGAAAACTGGCTTCAAAAGGCCACAGATTCACAGCCTTGTGGAGGGCTAGCAGGCAGCTGTCGTGGAGCTCGCAGACCCAAAAGCCGATACGGCCCCCCTGCACTTCCGGATCAGAGGCTGCGCATGCGCTCGGCAGTGGCCTTCAGTGGCCATGCATTGCTCCATGGCAAACTCAGACTTGGACCACGGAAATAATCGGAGCGGCGTACTCCCCAAGTATACCGCTTTTCGGTGCGCGGAGAATCGCAGAACCGGCACCGGTCCCGATTTCATGCATGAAACTGGATTCTCCGCCCCTTCGCCGAATGCGATTTCAGCGTCGGGGTGCGGAGAATCCAGCCTGTGAACTCTAAATACAGAACCAGCATGCTGGAACTTCTTCTGATTGGCAGCAACTAGGATTTTCACTGTCCACAGAGTTTAACTACTAATTTGTCAACTTTTCTTTGAGTCCAGGGGGCCCTCTTTACACACGCAGGCTAGGTTTGGAATAGCAATTTCACTTCTTGTTAGTTTATTTCACTAGAAAGTACAAAAACTGCTGGTGCAGCATTAAACACGGTGCTCAATGTCAATTGTGAGAATGGGAGCCACAAGTGGAGGACTGCCGATAGGAATGGCAGCCTTGTTAGGTTAGTGGAGAGTGTTGGGGGGGTGGGGCGCTGTGGACAGCTCAGCAACACTTCTGGACTCTCTAATTGTTGGAGCGATTCTTCAGTTTTTAGCATCAGCTTGGTTCAAATTGATTCAGTGTCTCAAACCTGCCTGCTCAGGAGGATATAAAAGGTCTTACGGTGCTTTATGAAGAACAATGAGTTCCTCTAGAGTCTGAAACAACATTCTTTCTTGAACGACCAGCACCAAGAATAAATCAATTTATTTGTTGTACTTGCTTTGAGAAAAGCGACAGCTATGTTTGCCTAAAGAGCAGTAATTATACTTCAAAGGTAAGCAATTGGAGGCAAGTATTTGGAGGATGTTAAATGTACTATATAAAAACAAATTATTTCCTGATGGTTATTTGAACTTTAACCTTGTTTTTGTTTGCATCCTTCTTGCCACACACTAATCTTTTATTCAGAGGCTGGGAATACGTGGTCTCCGTGTAATTTTCTCCTTTTTCTCTGTATTCCGACCAAGCCTGGGGAATTTTCACATGAAACATCAGCAATATATGCCTGCAACCCACGGTGCATTCCACTTCACCCTTCTGAGTCAATTAAGTGATCTGCAAGAGTGACAATGATATAGTCGGCTCAGCATCAGCGCTAAAATGTTGTATTTAATTCTGTACTATTTGCTGGGATGCTTATTTTATTTTATTGTGTACAATGCACTCATGGCAAAGATAAGGGAGCTTCAGTAACACAGCTGGAGTTACAAATGACGGGCGGGATTCTCTGAGGCCGGAGAATCGGCGCAACGGGCGAGAATCGCGCCACGCCGCCCCAACGCTGGCGAGCAGTGAACCGGCGCCATTGGCTCCGGCACAGCGCTGGTCAGGGGCTGCTCTACGGAGCCCCCCACCCCCAGAGGTTCTCCACCCGGGATGGGCCAGGGGGCCATACCAAAAAACCTGAGTCCGGCTGGCGCCGTTCTAACCTGGTCTTACCCGCGGGACCTCAGCGTGGAAGGATCCGGAGGTGGCCTGTGGGGAGGGAAGGGGAGGTCTGACCCCGGGGGGAGCCTCCGCTGTGGCCTGGCCCGCGATCGGTCCACAGATTGGCCCCTCCTTTGTTCCGTGGCGGCCCCTGTAGCCCTATGCCATGTTGTCGGGGCTGGTGCGGAGAATGGAGGCACAACGCATGCGCAGAAATCGCGCCGGTGCCGCTGCGCATGCGCGGACCCGCGGCGCCCATCTGATGCCGGGATCGGCAGCTGGAGTGGCGTGGGTCGCTCCAGTGCCGGTGTGGTCCCCTATAGGGGCTAGAATTGCTGATCCTGAAGCCATGTTGACGCCATCGGGAAATGCGACGGCGTTTACGACGGCGTCAACACTTATCCTCAGGATCAGGGAATTCCACCCGATACCAATATCGATACCCGATACAAGAAGGAAAAGTGATTTTACTGCGTTTTCCTGAGTAAATGTAAATGATATAAAAAGAACTATTAAGATCAAGGAGTGATCCTGAATTAAACGTTTCATGAAGGAGATGAAATAATAAACCACAAGCATGAAATTCAATTAACATTTTTTATTAACTGAACCCAAGGGTGAAATTATTGCATTGAAATTGTTTCTATAATTTTGATAATGCTAACAGAAAGTATGTTATTCATGCGTTGGAAGTTTGTACATTGTTGTTTACTATTCCAAAGGAACAGTGACCAATATTTGATAATCTGGTGTTAAATTGAAGTGATCACAGCTTGAGCAGGCGAGCTGAGTTGGGAGGATGGGTTCTGGAGGGTGTATTAAATCCCCCCAAAATATTGGCATATTGGAAACCTTACTAAATCCTGGCCACTTCTGGATTTTACTGTGATGCGTTCCAAGGCAAGTGGAATATCCCAACGCTATTCAGTCAATCATCTGAATCGCTGAATATCCAGCAAATCGTGGCCTTCACGGACTCATAGCATTCCACTGGACAGAAGAATTGGCACAGAGTTCCAGCTCAAAGGAGGGAATATCCCCAGCACAGGATATACAAGAAGAGGATGAGCCTCTGCAACATTACAGAGCACCAATGCCTCAGGAAGTACAGGTTTTCCTAGCAGGCCGTTGCTGATGTTTGCATCTTCGGGAACAAGACCTCCTTTCCAGTGGACCAGACGTGCATGCATTGTCAATGGTCATCAAGTTCACTACCATCCTGAATTTATTTTTCTCCAGCTCTTACCAGAAATGTGCTGGTAATATCAGTAGGATTTTACGGTCTGCTGCCCACAAGTGCATCTCACAGTGACTTGCGATGTTTGTCACTAACGTCCATTTTGGTACTGATGAGGCCAGTTCAGAGGGCCCGAGGATTTCCAGCAGGGACTGGATTCCCAAAGTTCCAGTGAGTTATTGACTGAACACATTGTGGAAAGGAAGGGATCCGAAATCAGCCTGGATTATAGATCAATCAGAAGGGATTCCACTCTATTAATGTTCATTTGCATGTATCCAATGGAAGGTTTTCATATACGTGTAGTGCAGGATATCCTAGAAGCTGCCATGATATGTACATTCTATGAGAATCACAACTCCCGCAGGCTTTGGCACCACCAGATATTCCTCCAAGGGCCTGGACCATGATTCCAATGAGGAACTCTTTCACTGTTCCAGAAAAGGACAACAAGAATAACATGACATAAGGGCGATCATTGAACAAGCCAATGGGTTGCTGAAGATGCGCTCCAGGTGCCTGGGCAGATCTATGGGCGGCCTTTCGTTTTCACCAGTCAAGATCTCAAGAATGGTTGTGGTTTGCTCTGCTTTGCACAACACAGCACTGCAGAGATGAATGGAGCTGCAGGAGAAAGAAGTTGCCAGTTGATTAGCATCTACTGAGGCAGAGTATCGAAAGCCAGAAATGGTCTAGGTGCCTTCTCCGGCTCACCTGGCTGACCAAAATGCCTGCAACATTCTTAGATAACCCAAGTGCATGAAGCCAAATGCAACACTTTGATGCTAAATTCACTTCCCCATCCCCTTGCTTCCCCAACAGAAATCATTCCATCACATTCACACAAAGAACAAAGAAAAGTACAGCACAGGAACAGGCCCTTCAGCCATCCAAACCTGCACCGACCATGCTGCCAGTCTAACCTAAAACCTTCTACACATCCAGGGTCTGTCGCCTCTATTCCCATCCTTGTACTTGTCAAGAGGCCCATTAAACATCATTATCGTACCTGTACCACCTCCTCCAGCAGCAAGTTCCAGGCACCCACTATCCTCGTGCAAAATAACTTCCCACGCACATCTCCTCTAAACTTTGCTCCTTGCACCTTAAACCTATGTCCCCCTAGTAATTGGCTCTTCCATCCTGGGAAAAAGCTTCTGACTATGCACTCTGTCCATGCCCCTCATAATTTTGTAGATTTCTATCAGGTCACCCTCAATCTCCGTTATCCCAGTGAGAACAAACCACGTTCATCCAACCTCTCCTCATAAGCTAATGCCCTTCATATCAGGCAACATCCTGATAAATCGTTCCTGTACCCTCTCCAAAGCCTCCACATCCTTCTACATGATTTGCTGCCCCCCCCCCCCCCCCCGGCTGTACACCTTGCACCCCTGTCCTCTACCCCAAAAAACTTGCTCATCCGGGCCACTGTCATGTGTGCCCAGTGAACTATCTTAAATTGTATCAGCCTAAGCCTGGCACATGATGAGGATGTGTTAACTCTGCCGAAGCCATCCGTCCACAAACCCGCTTCTATATCTCCCCCTAGCTTATCTTCCCACTTTCCCTTTAGCTCCTCTATCTGAGTTTCCTCCGACTCCATAAGCTCTTTGTTGATGTTCAATACCTTCCCGTCTCCCACCCCATTCTGGAAACTACTCTGTCTGAGCTGAAAGGCCAGACCCTGCCTTCACAAAAACCCCCGTACCTGTAGATATCTAAACCCATTCCCTGCTGGCAGTTCAAACTTCTCCTCTAAATCCTTCAAATAAGGGAAGCTCCCATCTATGAATAGATCCCCCATCCTCCCAGTCCCTACTCTCTGCCATCTCCAAAACCCCCCATCCAGCCTTTCTGGTACAAACCGGTGGTTATTGCAAACCGGGGCCCAGACTGATGCTCCCTCCACTCTCATGTGCTTCCTCCACTGCCCCCCCCCCCTCCCCCGCAAGACTCTCAGGGCCACCACTACCACCGGGCTTGTGGAGTACTGGGCCGGCGAGAACGACAGAGGTGCCCCCAGACTTGTGTCCTTGCATGATGCCGCCTCCACTTGCTCCCACAACGACGCCCACAACACTACTCACTTCCTAATCATAGCTATATTTGCCGCCCAGTAATAGTTGCTAAAGTTCGGCAGTGCCAACCCACCCTCCCCTTGACTACGCTCCAGCAACACTTTCTTCACTCATGGGGTTTTACCCGCCCACATAAAGCCTGAAATCACGTTGTTCAACCATTGTAAAAAGGCCCTCGGGATAAAGATGGGGAGGCACTGAAGAACAAACAGAAATCTGGGGAGGACATTCATTTTCACGGTCTGTACCCTCCCCGCCAGTGACAGTGGGAGCATGTTCCATCTCCTAAAGTCCTCCTTCGTTTGCTCTACTAGCCGGGTCAGATTTTGCTTATGTAATGTCTCCCATTCCCGTGCCACCTGGATTCCCAGATAGTGGAAGCTCCCTCCCACCACTCTAAACGGCAGCTCTCCCAGTCTCCTCTCCTGCCCCCTCATCTGGATCGCGAGCATTTCACTTTTCCCCATATTCAAGTTATACCCCGAAAACTGTCTAAATTCCCCTCAGATCCTCATAATCTCCCCCATCCTCCCAACATGTCGGAAATATACAGGAGCAGGTCGTTGGCGTAAAGAGAGACCCTGTGTTCCACGCCACAACCCCCCCCCCCCCCCCCCCCATCCCTGGATTAACCCCTTCCAGTCCTTAGATGCTCTTAACGCCATCACCAATGGCTCTATGGCCATAGCAAACAACAGTGGGGAGAGTGGACACCCTTGGTTGTCCCTCGGTGTAGCTTAAAATAGCCCGACATCAGCCGATTCGTTCGTACTCTCGCAACTGATGTCTAGTACAACAATCGAACCCAATCAATGAAGCCCTGCCGAAACCCGAACCTACCCTAACACCCCCCACAAATAATTCCACTCCACCCGGTCAAACGCCTTTTCCGCATCCATTGCAACCACCACCTCCATCTCTGCCCCCCTCCCCCCCTGCCCCTCTGAGGGCATCATGATAACATTTAAGAGCCTTCTAACTTTGGCCGTCAGCTGCCTGTCCTGAACAAACCCCGTCTGGTCTTCCCCTATCACCTAAGGGACACAGTCCTCTATCCTTGAGGCCAGTATTTTAGCCAACAGTTTAGCATCCACATTCAACAGGGAGATTGGCCTATACCGAATCATAGAATTTACAGTGCAGAAGGGGCCCATTCCACTCATCGAGTCTGCAGCGGCCCTTGCAAAGAGCACTGTACTCAAGCCCACAGTACCTACACTATCCCCATAATCCAGTAATCCCACTTAACCTTTTTGGACATTAACGGCAATTTAGCATGGCCAATCCACCTAACCCGCACATCTTTGGACTGTGGGAGGAAACCGGAGCACCCGGAGGAAACCCACGCATACACGGGGAGAACGTGCAGACTCTGCACAGTCAGTGACCCAGCTGGGAATCGAACCTGGGACCCTGAAGCTGTGAAGCAACTGTGCTAACCACTATGCTACCGTGCTGCCCCACATAACTCTGGGTCCTTCTCCCTCTTCAGAATTAGTGAGATCGAGGCCTGTGACATTGTTGGGGGAAGGACACCCCTGCTCCCTTGCCTCATTAAATGATCTCACCAGCAGCGGACGCAGCATCTCCGAGAACTTCTTGTTGAATTCCACTGGATAGCTGTCCGGTGCCGGATCCTTACCCAATTGCATGGCCTCCAGCCCCTCTGCTATTTCTTCAATTCCCGTCAGGGCTCCCAACCTCTCCAACAAATCTTCCTCCACCTTCGGAAACTGAACCTCACCCAGGAACTGCCTCATCCCCTCTACCCCAGCAGGGGGTTCTGACTGATCTGGCCTGCTATAAAACGCCTTAAAAACCCTGTTTACCCCTGCTGGGTGCAAGACCGTATTCCTTCCACTGTCCTTCACTCTTCCTATCTCCCTGGCCGCCTCCCTTTTCCTCATCTGGTGTGCAAGCATCCTGCCGGCCTTCTCCCCATACTCATATATCACCGCCCTCGCCTTCATAGAGTTAACATAAAACATACGGTGCAGAAGGAGAACATTCGGCCCATCGAGTCTGCACCGACCCACTTAAGCCCTCACTTCCATCCTATCCCCGTAACCCTCCTAAACGTTTTGGTCACTAAGGGCAATTTATCATGGCCAATCCACCTAACCTGCACATCTTTGGACTGTGAGAGGAAACCGGAACACCTGGAGGAAACCCACGCAGACACAGGGAGCTCCAGGGTCTCTGGTGGACAACCCATGAAGAATCAGCTGAAAATAGGGACAAAGCAGTATGAAAATGATTTGTTGAGGTATAGATTCATTAATTGTGCCACTGAAAATCAGGATGCAAAGTTCATGTGTGATATATGCAGGGAAGTACTGGCAAATTAAAGATTAAAACCCTAAAAACTTCAAAGGCATTTGAAGACTAAGCATGGCGAGTTCGAGGACAATTTTCATTTTTTTCAACGGATGATCTTAAATCACTAACTCAAGACATGAGCCGAAATGTGACATTGAATAACAAAGCAAATGAGATCATGAGGAACAAGCAGGCTTACCAGTCATATTAAAGGTATGTGACAACAGTAGGTGGTGAAGTTCGGCCGGCGTGGGTCATGAAGGTCTGCCGGCATGAGCCATGAAGGATGGCCAGTTGATAAAAATTTGTCCGGAGCAAAAAAGTTTGAAAAACACTGCTCTGTTCAGCAAATACCTGACACAAATTTTGAACAATTCTGAGGGCGATTCTCCGAGCCCCGCGCCGGGCCAGAGAATCGACATGACCGCGCCACGACGCCCCAACATCGGTGCACGATTCTCCGAGGTGCGGAGAATCGGCGCCATTTGTACCGGCGCGTTTGGCACAGCGCCGGCCCCGGGCTGCTGGAATCGGCGGGGCTGTCAATTCTCGTGGCCTGGATGGGCCGAGCAGCCGCGCCGATACGACAGAATCCCGCCGGCACTGTTCACCCCTGGTCGCTGCCGGCGGGAATTCTGCGGGAACGGTTGGGGGGGTTTAGGGGGGCTCCTTCACCAGGGGGGGGGGCCTCCGATAGGGTCTGGCCCGCGATCGGGGCACACCGATCGGCGGGCCGGCATCTTCCCCCCCCCTGGGCCTACTTCCTGGCGAGGCCGGCCTGAGCACCGACCCCATGTTGGGTCGGGGCCAGCGCGCAGAAGAAGTACCCCGCGCATGCGCAGGATGGAGCTCGCCCAAATGCGCGGGTTGGCGCGGTGCCCATTTGGCGCCGAGAAAGTAGGCTGGACGACATGAACCGCTCCAGCGCCATGTTGGCTCCCTGTGGGGGCCAGAGTCGGACGTAACTGGGCCCGGATCGCGCTATCGTGAAACGCAACAGCGTTCACGAAGGTGCAAACTCTTGAGCCCAATATTGGAGAATCGCCCCTCTAAATTTAATAGTCATGAATTAGATATTAAAATCTCTTATGTTTTCTGAAGTACTGCTGCAAAAGAAATCTATGCTTTTTAAAATGAAATAAACAAATACAAATCTTTTTGCATACTGGATTATTCAATCAAGAAATTATTAAATTAATTAGCAACTTTTTATCATTTGAGAATTTCAAACAGTAGTGAGCTATTGGAGGCCAAGCCATTTTGAACAGCTGAAACTGTAATTTCTGTGGGAATACCGTAGTGATCATGTTCTTTTGAAGTAATAATCTGCTTCATTCTTTTAAATTAAGAATACCTCTAATTTACATTTAATTTATTTTTATTAACAAATATGCAAGTTAATTCATTTCCAATGCACTGGTTTCAGCGGTTTCTGAACTGCGAATCTATGATGTAATTATTCAGTCACTAAATGAATAATTGTACCATCTGCTTGCTTATTGCCAGTGAATCAGTAGATCTCACATGTAAATATAGTTCACTGTGCTGCGCAGTTTGCTTAGCACGTCAGTTTAATAACTCATTTTAATATTTGTCGCTTTCACTGAAATCTGCGAAACTATTTTGCAATGACGCACAGTGGCAGCAATGTGCACCATACACAAGATATAGTGCAGCAATTCACCAAGACTAAATCAACAACACTTTTGAAACCCTCTACAACCTCCTCAACAAGGACATGCATGGAAACACCACCACCTGCAAATTCCCTCCAAGCCACACACCATCCTGACTTGGAACCATATTACCGTTCCATCACTGTGGCTGCATCAAAATCCTGATCCCTTACGGAATGATGGCTGCACCTGCACCAGCACCAGCTGCAGTGATCCAAGAAGGTGGCTCACCACTTCCCCCTGACGGGCAATTAGGAATGGGCAACAAATATTGGCATTTCCAGTGATACTAGAATAAAAAAATAAGATACATTTAAATATGGGGCACAATCTACTGGTCATGCTGTGCCTGAAAAGCAGCATGCAGTGGCACAACGTTGCCGGTAAATGTCAGGAGACATCGCTCCCTGGATCTACCCAGTTCCACCACGCCTCGCGAAATCTAACACGATCTCGCAAGATGCCGCGATGTGAATCCTGCTCATTGTGGGCGGGATAATTTTGTGGCAAATCTACATATTAGAGCGAGACAGCTAGTCTCACACTGAAGTACAATTCCCTGAGGTAACCATGGCATTGGAATCTATCCCCTTCGCCTTGGAGACCTTGGGCGAGTGCCGTTCAGTACTGAGCTCCACAAACAGGGACCAGACAATTGGCACTCGTGGGGGTCTCCCAGAGTATCTAAGGTTCAGGTGCTTGCCTTCAGGGCAGGGTGGCATCCTTGCATTGCTGGTGCCAGCTTGGCATCCTGGCAGTGCCATCTGCGTGCCAACCTGGCACTGCAAAGATGCCCAGGTCGCACTGACAGCTAGCTGTGGCACTGCCAGGCCACACTTGGAATATAGAACATAGAACAGTACAGCACAGAACAGGCCCTTTGGGCCTCGATGTTGCGCGAGCCTTGTTCGAAACCAAGATCAAGCTATCCCACTCCCTGTCATTCTGGTGTGCTCCATGTTCCTATCCAATAACCGCTTGAAAGTCCCTAAAGTGTCCGACTCCATTATCACAGCAGGCAGTCCATTCCACACCCTTTGCACCCTTTCTAATGCTTCCACATCCTTCCTGTAGTGAGGTGACCAGAACTGCACACAATACTCCAAATGTGGTCTCAACAGTGTCATGTGCAGTTGCAGCATAACCCCACGGCTCTTAAACTCAAACCCCCTATTAATAAATGCTGACACACTATAGGCCTTCTTCACGGCCCTGTCCACTTGAGTGGCAACCTTCAGAGATCTATGGACATGAACCCCAAGATCTCTCTGTTCCTCCACGTTCCTCAGACGTTGACCCTGTTAAGCGCATTCAAATTTTTCCTACCAAAATGAAACACCTCGCACTTTTTAGGGTTAAACTCCATCTGCCATTTTTCGGCCTAGCTCTATATCCTATCAATGTCTCTTTGCAGCCTACAACAGCCCTCCACCTCATCCACTACTCCACCAATCTTGGTGTCATCAGCAAATTTCCTGACCCCCCCTTCAGCCCCCTCCTCCAAGTCATTGATAAAAATCACAAATAGCAGAGGAACCAGCACTGATCCCTGTGGTATTCCACTGGTATATGGTCTCCAGTCTGAACATTATCCATTCACCACCACTCTCTATCTTCTATGTGATAGCCAGTTACTTATTCAATTGGCCAAATTTCCCTCTATCCCACACCTCCTTACTTTCTTCATGAGCCGACCATGGGGAACCTTATCAAACGCCTTACTAAAATCCATGTATACGACATCAACTGCTCTACCTTCATCTACACACCTAGTAACCTCCTCAATGAATTCAATCAAATTTGTGAGGCAAGACTTACCCTTCACGAATCCGTGTTGACTACCCCGGATTAAGCTGCATCTTTCCAAATGGTCATAAATCCTATTCTTCAGGAACTTTTCCATTAACTTTGTGATGTTGATTGGGGATAAATGTTGATCAGGCCGCCGAAGATAACTCTCCTGCTTGTCTTTGAAATGGCATTGTGTTCTTTTAAGTTGTTCCAAGTGATGTTCCATAGGGCTTGGTGTTGAGACCCTTATTGTTTGTGTTCTATATTAACGTTTTGGCTGGGTTGGGGGGGGGGGGGGGGGGTGGTAGCACGATTGGAAAATTTGCAGACGACTCAAAGATTGGCCAAGTAGTGGATAGTGTAGAGGATTGCTATGATCTCCAAAATGATATTGATGGTTTGGTGCAGTGGACAGTAAGCACCAGATAGATTTTAACACAGCGACATGTGAGGTCATGCATTAAGGAGGTCAAACAGTTATAGGAACACTGTTGCTTCACAGTGCCAGGTCCTGGGTTTGATTCTTGCTTGGACCACCGTCTGTGCGGAGTCTGCACGTTCTCCCCTGTGTCTGCATGGGTTTCCTCCGGGTACTCCGGTTGCCTCCCACAAGTCCCGAAAGACGTGTTTGTTAGGTGAATTGGACATTCTGAATTCTCCCTCAATGTACCTAAACTGGCGTTGTAGTGTGTCAACGAGGGGATTTTCACAGTAACTTAATTGCATTATTATGTAAGCCTACTTGTGACACTAATAAAGATTAGTACTACAATAAATGGGAATATACTAAGAGGGCAGATGAAGTGAGATCTTGGTGTACAAGTACACAGGCCCCTAAAGGCAGCAGTTCAAGTAGACAAGGTTGTAAAGAAGGCATATGGAGTGCTCTGCTCCATTGCCAGAGGAATAGAAAGTAAAAATAAGGATGTAATGTTGGAATTGTACAACACTGTTGAGGCCACAACTGGAGTATTGCGTGCAGTTCTGGTCAGCACATTACAGGAAGGACATAATTGCTCTGGAGAAAGAGCAGACAAGGTTTACAATAATGTTGCTGGGGCTTCAAAAGTGTAGCTACGAGGAGAGATTGGTTAGGTTGGGGTTATTTTCCTTGGAATAAAGATGGCTGAGGGGTGACTTGATTGAGGTGCACAAAATTATGAGGGGAAGAGACAAAGTGGATAGGATAAAATTGTTTCCCTTAGCAGAGAATTCTAGAACTGGGGACATAGTTTCAAGATAAGTTGCAGAAGGTGTAATGGGATCATGAGGAAGAACGTTTTTTTACACAGAGGGTAGAGGGTGTCTGGAATTCGCTACACGAGGTGGTGGTGGAGGCAGAGACCCTGAACTCTTTTAAATGGTACCTGGATCTGAACCTTAAGTGCTATAAACTCCAGGGCTAAGGGCCGGGTGCAGGAGGGTGGGATTAGAAAGGGCACCTGGGTGTCCTCGAGTTTGCACAAACACGGTGCGTCGAAAAGCCTCCTTCTGTGCTGTAACTTTTCTATGGTTCTAAGTCGACCTGAAAGAGCAGCCATGGCCCTTGACTTGATGCCACATCCAGAAGCCAACATCTACCAAGAGTTGTCACTTGATAGAGCAGTACTGAAAGGCAAGACTCCTGCAATTATTTCAGAGGATCTATTTGGAATTACAATGAGGGACTGTAAAATCCACCTGGATGGAAGAATCACGATGGGCAGAACAGTGTTCCTCTGCTCCCTCCCCCATTTCGATTAATTTATCTCCCTTTGCCTCCGCTTGACCTAAATCTTGTTGTAGCTTTTGAATGCCCTGATCTGACTATTTAACAGCATTCAATTCTGGTCGCCATATACCAGCAGGATGTGAAGGCTTTGGAGAGGACACAGAAGAGGTTTACCAGGATGTTGCCTGGTATGAAGGACATTAGCTATGAGGATAGGATACAGCAGGGTGAAGGTCAGTTGGAGACTTGGAGAGATGGCAGATGGAGTTTAATCTGGACAAATATGAGATATGCATTTGGAAGGTCTAATACAGATGGGAAATAAACAGTGAATGGCAGAACCCTTAAGATCATCAATAGGCACGGAGCTGCAAGTGGGAGAACTGTGAGTTGCGCATCTACCAGGACCTGGGCGTGAAACTGACCAAAACACGAGCCGGATTCAATAGGGTAAAATCAGCCCTCTTCAAGAAGCGGGTGAAGTTTGGGATGTTATACCCAGCGCGTCTATGGGTCACGTATGAGGGCCAGGAACTTTACTTTGAATCGCCGGATGAAACAATGGGCTTTATCAAGGACAAAAGGCTGGCAGGGGTTTGAGGACATTGAACCTTGGGGGAGGCTAGTGTGGTATGGTTTCTGTTAAAGTTATTTTAATTTTGAATTGTCTATGCAATGCCCTTCGTAACAAGTTTTTGGGCCGTTGCTCAGATCTGTAAGTTAACTTTGTTTCAACGGGTGGAGGGATTTATTCTACTGTGTGTTTATTGGGGACTGTGATGTTATGAATATGTATGTTTGAGCGGGGTGGGGGGGGGAGAGGGAGAACAGTAGGGTGATAGGATATCTGGCACCATGGGCGGGTTTACCAGGCTAGGCTGGGTGGGCTAGCTCACGGAAGCGCAGTGGGGAGCGAGCAGGTGGTACGTTTGTTAAGGGGGGGTTGGAATTACAGGCGCCGGAATGTGGAGACTAGGGGCTTTTCACAGTCACTTCATTGAAGCCTACTCGTGACAATAAGCGATTTTCATTTTAATTTCATTTCAATTGTGGTGCTGCTGATAGCGGGGAGGGGTGGGGGGAGCTGCTCTGCTGACAGGCGAGAAACTGTTGGTGGGAGTCAAATGGGAGATCGAGGACGGTGGATGCCCGAGGTCGGGTCCACGGAGGTGAGAGATGCGAGCTGGAGGCTAGCCTAAGAAGGGTGATGGCTGATCGGCAAGTGGGGGGGTGCAGGAAGCCTCCTGATGAGGCTGATCACATGGAAAGTTAGAGGACTGAATGGGCTGGTTAAGAGGGCTCGTGTGTTCACGTATCTGAGGGGATTGAAGGCGGACGTGGCAATACTACAGGAGACACAACTGAGGGTAATAGATCAGACCAGATTGAGGAAGGGGTCGGTCGGTCAAGTATTTCATTCAGGGTTGGATTCTAAGACTAGGGGGTGTCGCGATCCTGATCAACAAACGGGTGGCATTTGAGGCAGGAAGAATAGTGGCGGACGTGGGGGGCAGGTACATCATGGTGAGCGGGAAGCCTGAGGGGATGCTGGTGGTGCTTGTGAATATATATGCACCAAACTGGGACGATGTGGAATTTATGAAGCGGGTGTTAGTGAAGATCCCAGACTTCGATTCCGGCTTGGGTCATTGTCTGTGCGGAGTCTGCACGTTCACCCCGTGTCTGCGTGGGTTTCCTCCGGGTGCTCCGGTTTCCTCCCACAGACCAAAGATGTGCAGGTTAGGTGGATTGGCCATGCTAAAATTGCCCTTAGTGTCCAAAAGATTGGGATAGGTGGGGTTACGGGGATGGGTGGAGGTGTAGGGATAGGGTGGAGGCGTGGGCTTGGGTAGGGTGCTCTTTCCAAGGGCTGGTACAGATTTGATGGGCCGAATGGCCTCCTTCTGCACTGTAAATTGTATGAAATTCTGAAAGTTGGTCACAGCTGGCAATTTCAAAAGCCATTTGTGACCATTGGGCACTTCTTCCCGCAATCGGGAACGGCGTGACCGATGGCCCCGCAATCGTCCCGACACCTGCCTGCGTACCACCCACGGGTTGCGACCCTGAATTTGTAAATGACTGCAATAGAGCATACAATGTGTGAATCTGTTTAATCTGATCAGATACACTGTCCCAAATAATGTTAAACGGCCTATCCACGTTACTATTTTTATAAATTTTGATTTAAAAATGTAATCACTTCACTACCTAATTTGTCTAGCTTTCAGGAAAAATTGTTTTGACATTTCTGAAATATCTTTTGTTTCTTTTGCATTTTTTTTTAGAAAACTGCGATGCAACTTTTGCGAATGACTGTACAGCAAGCTTACACAAAGAGATGTATTTGCACATGATTGATGTGATTGTCACAAGTCAACCACGACAGAGATTAATGGATAGCATAAAATCGAGTAACTTTACAATATTATGATCCCAGCACAGAGCTTCAAACTGGGAATATAGGTTTTAAAAAACACTCTTTGGGAAGGGGAATACATTGAGAAATAGTTCTTTTCTATGCCCGTCTCGGAAATTCATCAAGGCAAAGAATGTACAGAATTCCATAGTGACTTCTCTATGGTATCTCCAAATAAGATTATTAACATTGTAGAAAATGATGGCGGGATTCTCTCTTCCCGTCGCTTGTCAATGAATCCACCCTATGCTGCCTGGAAACCCATGGGCGGGGGTGTACTGCCAGCAGGAAAAGAGAATCCCAATGGCCAGAGAATTCCGGCCCTTGTCTATGTTGAACACAAACCTCAATTCCAGATATTAAATCATAGCACTTTCCACCCAAAAACATCCATTCTCTCTCTGTAATAATTAATGTAACTATGAACATGAAATGTCTTAAGACATTACCGATAGCTAAAAGGATAGAATATATTCTTTAAAAATGATTATTCATGCTGAATTATCTTAAGGACAAAATGTGTACAAATGTATCTCAGTAATCAAAATTATGAAAAACCTATAATATGCACAAACCACATGACATTATTATAGTTCTGGTCTCAGCTCCTTACAAATGAATATCAACATTAATGTCAAGAAATTCCAAACTCTCCTTTTAGTTTTTTTAGGTGTTAATTCTTCCAACTGAATAATGTGCTAATCTTCGACAAATATACAAAAGCAACAAAATCAACGCAAGAGCTTTACACGATCCTTGATTACATCGGGGAAAATATCACTGACACTTCATAGCTTTCCAACATTGTTTCCTTGCAAGTGTTCATTCCTGGCAGCTAACTGTGTAAGGTTGGTCATGAGTCTTGTATCATATTATGTTCACCATTTGTTAAATGTCAGAACTCAATGGGAAAATTCGTGAACGGTTCAATGCATTGTGATATTAAATTTATAAATTGCTGGCAGTATTTCAGTATGTCAAATGCAATATAATTTTGGGATTGTGACGCTGGATTTGTCTCACTGTTTGAATCATTGCGTGTACAGCTCAATTATGTTTTAGTTTGTGTCATGTAACTACTCAGTGCCACAAGTAGCCATGAAAGGAAGATTTCCTTTGGATGCTTCAGGTAAAAATATTAGAAACAGATGTTTATCATCAGCTGCAAAGTAGAATACTGTGGGTGCAGTAAATCTGAAATTAAAAACAAAAGGATTAGAAATACTCAGCAGGTCAAGCAGCAAATTCAGAACAATAAATTTCTGTTTGATATAATTTTGAGAACTCATACAGAAGAGGTTGTTATTGTTGTTATTTACAGCACAGAAAGAGGCCATTTGGCCCATCGAGTCTGCACCGGTGGTTCCAGTATATATATCTTGTTGCAAATTGAAGTGAATTGTCAAGCTGAAAAATTGTCATTACATGTGGTAAAAGAAAATTTTTCTGGATTTTTCGGAAGAGGAAGGGAAAGGAAGGGAACGGAAGGAAGGAAGGATGGATGGATTTTGGGAAAATTAGTATACATCATTGAACGCCATAACCGTTCGGGCCTCACTGAAGTTGAATAATGGAAGTAGGTTCCAGTCGGTGACATTTGAAATGTCTGCTGGAGGGGAATGAGTGTGTGATGTCAGAGTTGTGAGCTGTAGCCATCTGGGACGGCCACTTCCAGAATACAAAATGGACGCTCGCAAAGAATATAGGGAACTGTGGACAATGCTAGAAAACCAGCAGGCACAGTGCCTGAATGTATATTTGGGAAACAGCTCCCAGATGGAATTGAAACTATAGGTCAATTAGTATATTGATGGCACATCTCCGGGAACAAAGAAATGACACTCAAGTAACCGATACTATAGCAGACAGCCTGGCGCCAGAAAGACGCAAACAAAGCAAGGCCAACAGCCACCAAAGATATGCCCAGCCATCAGGGCACCCACCCATTTATTGGTCAAGATTGATAACAGTGATCGAGAAGCGACCCAATTAATTGGGGCCAAGTTTAAGGCCCGCCTAAAAGCGCGCAAAGCCCCTCCAGGTATAAGAAGGAACCCTCACGAGAGAATCGCTCTCTTGGACTTGGCTCTCAAAGCGGAGAGACCCGTCCACCAGCATCACCAGAAGCAAGTAAGTTCAAGGTCAACGCTTGCTACCAAACGGACAACCTTAGCTGTTCTCCTGTACCTCTTCGAACCCAACAACCTCAGAGCCGAACAACGGCCATTGTTCCTCTGACTGAGTGGGCACCCGAAGTTAAGTATAGGCGTTAGCGTTAGAGATAGTTTAGTTTGTAGTACTTTGTGTATGTGTAGATCCGACTGTGTGTGTAAATAAATAGTATTGACTTTGAACTAATTAACTGGTGTATTGGCTGTTTGATCAGTATTCGGGTTTGAACCTGTGGCGGTATCGAGAGATACCTGGCGACTCTAAGTTTAAACATAATTAGGATTAAGGAAGGCGACCATATTGACTGCTATAAATATAGCAAGTAAACAGAGCAACAGAGCTCATCCTGATGAAACCGTCTACTTACCTTTGATCTTCCTGTGCTCCTGAATGACTTCCAGTCAGTGCATAACCGCGCACTCATTGACTTCGGATAGAGAGAGAAAGGACTGGCCTTTGTGAGATGGACAATGTTGAGAATTGCAATGCTTTGGAAGTGATGCTTTGGCACATTTCTGAGTCCTTTTTTAAAATCAATTTGGAATACCCAATTTCTTTTTCCAATTAAGGGCAGTTTAGCGTGGCCAATCCACCTACCCTGCACACATTGTTGGGTTGCGGGGGTGAGACCCATGCAGACACGGGAGAATGTGCAAACTCCACACAGACAGTGACCTGGTGCCAGAATTTAACCCGGGTCCTTGGCGCCATGATGCAGCAGTGCTAACCATTGCACCACCATGCTGCCCAATCATCACCTGAGTCCTGAGTGGAATCTATGAAGGGAAGAAGTTGTCATTGAGGGCTGTGTCAATACTGACTGGGCCAAGTCTCTCTCAAATGCCAAGGTAATGCAGGGGATAGACTTGCATGCTCCTGACGAATGCAGGGTCATGAGTTTTTGTAAATAATCAAACTATGCTCTTGCTGAGCCAATCTCTGTGAGGACAATGTGAACATAACTCACAGCTTTGGGTGCATGCTTAACATCCCAGGCCCAAAACACTCATTCCAGGTTGAGCAGCGTTTCACTTGCACCTTTTCCAATTTGGTCTATTGCATTCGCTGCTCCCAATGTGGTCTCCTCTATATCAGAGAGACAAAACGCAGATGGGGTGATCGCTTTGCTAAGCATCTTCGGTCTGTGCGCATTCAGGACCCTGACCTTCCTGTTGCTTGCCATTTTAACAAAAGACCCTGCTCCCATGCCCCATGTCTGTCCTTGGCCTGGTGCAATGTTCCAGTGAAGCTCAACGCAGCTCATCTTCCGGTTAGGAACACTACAGCCTTCCGGCCTGAACATCGAATTCAACAACTTCAGATGATCAGCTCTACCCTACCTCGACCCATTTGTTTTCATTTCATTTTAACTGTCTTTTACTATTTATTTCTTTCTTAATATACATTTAATTCCCCCCCCCCCCCCAGCAATCTTATCCACCTTTCATTCACCTTTCTCCTCTTTGCTTCCCCCTTCCCTCCCCCCACATCTACAGTTCCTCCTCTGATGTTAGTTTCCCTGCTGTATGACCTTTCACACCTCTTGTCCTCTCTGGGGACTGCCATTAGCACTCGTTCCCCTTGGTTTGTGTGGGTATTAGCACTCGGTTTCCCTGGGTTTCTGTGGCTATGACTCATCTTTCATTCTCACTCCACAGTATAAATATTTCCCACTTTCTCTGTCTGTTAGCTTTGACAAGGAGTCATCGGACTCGATACATTAGCTCCTTTCTCTCCCTGCAGATGCTACCAGACTTGCTGAGATTTTCCAGTATTTTCTCTTTTGTTTCAGATTCCAGCATCTGCAGTAATTTTCTTTTATTTATTGGGTGCATGCTGTATGCTGATGCCTTATTGGGACTCCAGAAACATGA
This sequence comes from Scyliorhinus canicula, assembly GCF_902713615.1. Lineage (NCBI taxonomy): Eukaryota > Metazoa > Chordata > Chondrichthyes > Carcharhiniformes > Scyliorhinidae > Scyliorhinus > Scyliorhinus canicula. The sequence goes on from NC_052150.1 coordinate 105,791,772, forward strand.
AGCCAGTGCATAATTGACACATGAGAGTCGGTGTTTGGATGGATGGTGCGAACCAGGTGTAGCTCCCTCTTGAGATGGTCAAGCACAAACCATTGACAAATCCTTTTCCTGCTAGTTCTGCCCAACTAAGCTGATCTTAGGCTGGCATGAGTGCATCCATATGTGCAATGGTGTTTAAGGAGCTTGAAGGATGTCATGCCCACTGATGTTTTGATGTCATGGTAAAGGACTGCACAATGTGTACTTACTTCCTTAAAAACAAATTGGAGAACCCAATTATTTTTTTCCAATTAAGGGGCAATTTTCATAGAATTTACAGTGCAGAAGGAGGCCATTCGGCCCATTGAGTCTGCACCATCTCTTTGAAAGAGCACCCTACCCAAGCCCACACCTCCACCCTATCCCCATAACCCAGTAACCCCACCCAACACTAAGGGCAATTTAGCATGGCCAATCCACCTAACCTGCACATCTTTGGACTATGGGAGGAAACCGGAGCACCCAGAGGAAACCCACGCACACACGGGGAGAACGTGCAGACTCCGCACGAACAGTGAGCCAAGCCGGGAATCGAACCTGGGACCTTGGCGCCGTGAAGCCGCAGTGCTAACCCACTGCGCCACCGTGCTGCCCTTACGTGTACTTACTTAAGGAGGAGCTCTACTGGAGTGCTAATCACATTCCATAGGGGCCATGTTTCCCCTCGGCTACTGCACCTTCTAAGGATGAGGTCATTGTTAGGAAGGAAGGTGACTTATGCGGTGCTTTTCAGCGACCTCGTTGCGCCCAGTGCAGATCCGGGTACAACCGGTGAAATACATGAGAGCCCCAAATCGGACTCCACGCTGGGTGGGGTCGATCGCTTGTCACCCAGCAAGATCCATATCTGCATATTTAAATGAGCCATTAGGCATATTAAAATACCCTGACATCAGGCCCTTGCCCTCATCCTAATGTATCAAGAAGAACATGTTGCCTGCAGCCTGCATTCTTCACTCCTTGTATCTGTGAATGGATGAGAAATCAATGGTGTTCTGGTTGAATGGTCTCCCTCCATATGCAAGGTAATTCTGCAGTCATTAGCTCTTCACTTGCTCTCAGTCTGTACATGGTGTACCAAGTACACCGCTTGCAGGATGATATGATCTTGGAGATCAACAGGTGGCTGAGCGTTCCCCTCAGACTTGACTGTGCTTTCACAACGGGAGTCTAAACTCGAGTTAGAAGACCCAAGTCCTATGACCCAGTGTCAGGCTTCTGGTAGATGTCCTCCAGTGGTTATAACAATAACTATTGTCTTGAATACCATGACCAGCACACTGGGAACATGGAGGCTTGTAGGATCTCTGCTTCCTCCGCTCAGCAGCTGTCGCCTTTAATTGCTTGAACATACAACTATTCTGATATGTTTCTGACAGGATCTGATGTCCCTTAAGACCATATACTCCTCTGCATCTAACTTTAATGGATTCTCACCTGAATGTGTAACATTAGTCAAGGAGCCAAGTTCATTCATTGTGTATTAGACCTTCAAGTTCAGCACTCAGCTGAGCCATGGGTCGAGCAAGAAATTTGTACTCTTTTGAATAAAACAAAAAAAAATCAATAAATTAAACAAACAAGACAGGAGATGATAGCTCCTGGTGTCGCACTGTAACTAAAACCAAATGGCAAAAGAAACATAACTAACTAAACCAAAATGTCATCACCAGGCATGATGAAGCACCCCAGTTCCTGCGGTGTCCACTGATCGTGAAAAGCCTGAGGCATGCTGGTGGAAGCAGGAAATTTATAGGGTTCCCTTTCATTCAGTGAATAATTCCTTTGCTGAACGCCTCCCACCCACTCAGAGACCCCCACCCCACTGAATGAGTTTTTTTTCAAGCTTGTTTTTCGAACTGCGCTATTCTGAGGTGAGATTGAAAATAGTCCTGCTGACTTTCATCTGTGAGAGCAGTCTCCAGCCTCCCTTTATCACCCACCTAATTCCTCCCATCCACCTCCATACTCACCACTTCCCAATTCCCCTTCCTCCTGTCACTATTCATCTCCCCGGCTACCCTTGATTCCATCATTTTCCATGTGGATATTCCTGTTCTTCCCCCGAACCTTTTAATATTGATGTCCCCATGCCCTCACATTCTCCATGCCCCATGCATCCTTACTTTTTGGGATTGTTCCCCCTCCCCCATGAGACCATCCAATACCCCCATGACTTCTCAGTTACTGACTTACAGAATGCAGATGCCTCCCCTGAACATTACTGTACCCTCAGCCTCACAATACCATGATTCGAACGTCCAGACCAAATTCCTATCAGGCTACATCAAACTGCTCGGCCCAAGATCGCAAGAAACTGCAGAGTGTGGTGAACTCAGCCCAACGCATCACACAAGCTTGCCACCCGCACATGGATTCTGTCTACACTTCCCGCTGCCTCAGGAAGGCAGACAGCATTGTCAGAGACCCCCTCCCACACAAGCTTCGCCCTCTTCCAGAGCCTTCCATCAGGCAGAAGATGCAGAAGTCTGAATTCCCACACATCCAGACAGAGGAACAGCTTCCTCCCCACAGTTACTAGACTGCTCAACGAATCTCCCTCGGACTGATTTGTTCCCTGTAAGAACAGTATTCACGACATCCTATGCTGCTCTTGCTCATGTATTTGCTTTGTTTTGTTCTTGTTCTGCACTGTTACCAATCACTATTTGTCTGTGTACCATTTGTCAATACACTCTGTTGATTATTCTTTTTGTCTACTATGTACGTTCTGTGTGCATTCCCTTGGCTGCAGAAAAATACTTTTCACTGTATTTGGGTACATGTGACAATAAATCAATCAAAAAAAAATCAAAAATGACTGAAGACCACACGTTGTACATATTATGCATGACTGTCAATGCCCAGAGAGGCCTAGTCCAAAAACGGGACCAAGACATCTATGAAGCAAAGCTTTCTAACATAGCCCATACAGACCCAGGACAGCCTCTTCAATATGACCCTGACATCATGGCCCCAGCCCCAGGATAGCCTCTAACTTTTCCTTGGACAGTCTTATAGCTCTTGTCCCAGGACAGTCTTTAACCACTCCACTTTGTTTCAAGGTCAGCCCTTGTTCTGCCTCTATTTCCATGTAACACGCTTTCCACACCACCTCTCAGTCCCGCCTGTCTCCCCATCTCCTCTCATGTACCAAGAGCCCTCCCTTCTCTGCCTCTATTGTCCCCCTCATGCTCCACACAAACCCTCCCGGTCCTGCTCTTCTCTGTCTGCTCTCAAGTTTCTGCTCCCCTCCCCAACTCAGTCTTCCTCCATCTCCAACGCCCCCTTATGTTCCACACATCTCCCTCTTTGCCTGGTTCTGTCTCCCTACTCCCCTCTTGTATTCCACACCCCTGCTAGACCTGCCTCCATTTCACTCCTTCCCATTGGTCTTGTTTTCCGTGCCCAGCCTTGGCACAGCTTGTGATGCCGGCACTTGATATCTTGCAGCAACTTAAATGTAGACAAAAGCAATATCTGCTGACCTCCAAGTCATGGATGAAGTGGAGCTTGCTGGTACATACCACTTATATACAGTCGAGAAACAGACCATTCTAATTATCCGCTGGTGGGGCACTTAATGTGAAGGGAGAACATAGTCCCGGCCATTTGGCCTTTTAATGAACATTCATGAGACGCAAGTGACTGCAAATATGGTTGTTGACATAGATCAGCAGGAAATTCCTTTAGCCCACCATCAAAGTCGGGAGAACAAAATTCTAAACTAATTTTCGGTTGGCGGTAAACTAACTTTTTCCATCCAACCAAATTTGGTGTCCCCACGCGCCATAATTCCCACTGCTGGAGGGTGCCAAATATTCCGCCCATAGTTTTCCTGTTAAAGGTCCCAAATATGTGCAAGTTTTTGTTGTTGTTTTTCTGACTGGCTCCCAAGTGCAATGTCGGTTGCTCAGCCTAAAGATTGCTTGTCTGCAACTTTTGAAAAATTTACAATAATGCCCAAAAAGTAAAATAAGGCTCTCTTTAAAATTCGTCCATGTGCAGTTCTAGCCAAATGAATTAAAGATTTGTCCAAAATGCACACCTAGAGTACTTCTGACAAATTGCAGCCCTGATGGTTCCAACATCTATTGATGTCACTATCACCATAGCAATACTATGACATGAGGTTACCATCTACAGCTGCCATTGTTTAGGGAACGGTCAAGGTTTTCCAGGGTAGTAAGTGCAGATTTTCATATTTATCTATGCTTTGAGCATACCTGTTTTTGGATGTCGCATGTAAATATGTCACGATAATATGTTAGCTGTTAATGGATATGCCATTAATATGAATATTTGAAGTCTCAGGAGGACATATTTTTCAGGGCAGTGCATGAATTTCCTTAAATTAACGTTTGCATTCCATCCTAAAGATTTAAGGCTCGTTCAAATGTTCCAGTTTGTCAGTTAATAATGATCACCAGCGATTAAAGAATCAAAAGACGTTCCAGTTTTCTGTCTATTTCCGTTGAACTAAGTCAAGCTGAACCAATTTTTTTGCAACTATGGCTTAACATTCTTCCCTATCACCACTCCATTTCCAAACAATCAATCATTTCTGTGTAACTGATATTCTTTTGCGATTATTTGATAAATTACTGGAGTTAAGTCAAATGGTCTTTGAGCAACTTTGTTTTATTTAGTTTAAATATTCATGAATATGCCTCGTTCAGCTGATTTTTTTTTAACACACCAGCTTTGGCAGTAACATAAATGATTGGCAAGGTATAAGTAATGTAAACTTTGGATCAGCAATGTTCTCCTTCCATTCTCAACTCAATTTATAGTTGCCATTTTTGGAGAAAAAAAATCACACCCATATACGAGTTACACTGACAGCCCAAATTGGGCAAAAATGTTTCCATAGCAAGAGTCAACATTTCAGCTGAAAATGTTTCAGCATGTTGGTGGTTCACAAAATAAAAACAGACCCCCGTCCTCCCAGGGTCTTCCTGGGAAGAGGTGTGGGCTGGAGGATGGAAGATGCATATAATCAGTTGATATCTACACTCCAAGGGCGAAATTCTCTGACCCCCAGCAGGGTCGGAGAATTGCCTGGGGGCGCCTAAAATCCCGCCCCCGCCGTGGCAGAGATTCTCCGCCACCCGGGACGTGGCGGGGGCAGGAATCTCGCCACTCCGATCGGCGAGGCTCCTGCGGCGATTCTCCGGCCCGGATGGGCCAAAGTCCCGCCGCTGGGAGGCCTCTCCCGCCGCCAAGGTTTAAACCACCTCTGGAACGGTGGGCTCAGCGGCGCGAGCAGGCCCCCAGGGTCCTGGGGGGGCGGGGGCGATCAAACCCCAGGGGGTGCCCCCACAGTGGCCTGGCCCGCGATCGGGGCCCCCCCCCCCGAGAGTCCGGGCCAGTGCCCTGGCTGCTCTATTTTCTTCCGCGGCCGTCATGGCCTTCGCCATGGCGGAAGCGGAAGAGAACCCCACATCGCGCATGCGCCAGCAGTGACGTCAGCGGCCAGCTGCCGCTCACGTCACTGCCGGCGCATGCGCGGACCGGCAAAAGCCTTTCGGCCAGCCCCGCTTCCGGGGCGCCTGGTTTTTGCGCCGGTCTTCTGGTGGCAACTGCTCCGGCGCGGGGCTGGCCCCCAAAGGTGGGGAGAATTCCCCACCTTTGGGGAGGCGCGACCCCTGAGTTGTTGGCACCACTCCCCTACTCCGGGACCCTCCGTCATGCCGGGTAGGGGAGAATGCCGCCCCAGAGGCCTAGCTAGGAATGAAGTATATTTGTGTGAATGGAGGTCCCTATGATGAATACGTCCAACTGGAAGCTGTTAGAAACAATGAGATCATTTGGAGGGTCTATCAGAATTTTCCCCACTTTTCAATCAACTTGAATCAGAAAAGTCTCAAGATGAATTTAAGAATATGAGACATAGAAGCAGGAGTAAACCAGATGGCCCTTGAGCCTGATTGCTCAATGCAATCCCCCTGTCTGTTCCCCATATTCCTTGATTCCCTGCGAGACCAAAGATCTGTCTATCTCAGCCTTAAATATTCACAATGTTTGAACACCTGCAACACTCTGGAGTAGGGAATTCAAAAGATTCACAACCCTTTGAGTGAACAAACCACAATCCTTCTGAGATTGTGCCCCTGATCTAGATTCTCCAGCTAGAGGAGACATTTCCGTATCTACTCTGCCAAGCAACTTCAGAACCATGTATGTTACGATGAGTTAATTTCTTATCATACAATCCCTGCAGTGCAGAAGGATCCATTCGGCCCACTGACCCTCCAGAAGAGCACTCTACCTAGGCCCACTCCTCAGTCCATCCTGCCTTATTCCCATCCCCTAACCTGCACTTCTTTGGACTGTGGGAGAAATCCGGACCACCCGGAGGAAACCTATGCAGACACGGGTAGAATGTACAAACTATACATAGACAGTTAGCCAAGGTCGGAATTGAATCAGGATCCCTGACGCTGTGAGGCAGCAGTGATAACCATCGTGTCTCCGTGTTGTCCTGATTCTTCCAAACGTCAGAGACTTTCAGCACAATTTACTCAACCTTTCATCATAGGGCAACCCACTCATCCTGGGAATGAATCTGCTAAACATTCATTGTACCGCCTCCAATGTAAGTACAGTATATCCTTCCTGAAATCTGGGGACCAAAACTGCTATAATTTGCCAGGTGTGGGAGTCACTAAAGCTCTGTACAATTGTAGCATAACATAAATAGCCTTGTATTCCAAACCCCTTGCAATGAAGGTAAATATGCCATTGGCGGAGAATTCGGGACGCTGTGTCCCGAATTCCCCGGCCCCCGAGATTCGGCGGGGGCGGGAATCGCGCCACGCCGGTCGGCGGGCCCCCCACGGCGGTTCTCCGGCCCGCGATGGGCCGAAGTCCCGCCGCTGACAGGCCTCTCCCGCAGGTGTGGATTAAACCACCTACCTGACCGGCGGGATTGGCGGCCCGGGCGGGTTCCGGGGTCCTGGGGGGGGGGGGGGGCGATCTGACCCTGGGGGGTGCCCCACGGTGGTCTGGCCCGCGATCGGGGCCCACCGATCAGCGGGCGGGCCTGTACCGTGGGGGCACACCTTTTCTTCCGCCTTCGCCATGGTCTTCACCATGGCGAAGGTGGAAGAGACCCCCTCCCCTGCGCATGCATCGGTATGACGTCAGCAGTCGCTGACGCTCCGGCACATGCGCAGACTTACGCTGGCCGGCGAAGTCCTTTCGGCCCCAGCTGGCGTGGTGCCAAAGTCCGTTCACACGAGCTGGCAGAGTGGGATCCACTCCGGCGCGGGCCTAGCCCCTCAATGTGAGGGCTTGGCCCCTAAATGTGCGGAGAATTCTGCACCTTCGGGGCGACCAGACGCCGGAGTGGTTCACGCCACTCCGACATGCCGGGACCCCCCGTCCCGCCGAGTAGGGGAGAATCCCGGCCCTTTTCTCTGTGTACCCTACCTCCTCTCCCACCAACCCCATTTACGACCCAACCTGTTGATGGGCGGCAAGTCATCAACTAATAAATTATATTGCAATTTCAACATGTGAGCTATGTTTCAGCAGACTTGTCGGGTCCGATTTGGTGTCGAGGCAACGCCATAGAATCTTGTGAGAGGCCTCTCACAAGATTTGCAGCGGTCAAAATGTCTCGCGAGATTTTACTCTTACTGAGCGAGATACAGGCATGCATATTTAAATGAGGCTCATTTAAATATCCGTCGGCCAGATTCACCTGGGGTCCAGGATTCACCAAATGCACCTGAGAGACCTCACCATGGCACAATTTAGCACTGGTGCACACGAACGTAGACCAGGTGTAACAGCACCTGAGGGGTCTTGCAGGCCATTGGAGAGCCCAGGTGGTCATGGATAGGGTAGGATGGCACCCTGGCATTCCCTCTGACACCTGGACACCCAGGTACTGTCATGGTGCTGGGCTGGCTGGGCCAGGGTGCCTGGTTGAAAGTATAGCACTTTCCGGTATTGGACCCAAGCGGACCTGTAGGTAGATGGGAGGTGAAGGGGGAGGGATTTTCCGGGATCCTCCCCAAGCTGAGGTTCAGAGGCTGGAAATCCCTCAAAGTGCAGCCTTGGCAAAGAGAATCTACCCAAGGGCAAAAGAAACAGCAAAATGCCGTTGGATAGCGGGATGCCTCCAGGCACTGCAGCATTGAGAAACACCCCATTAAACACATTGTTCAGATACTTTAACTCATGTCCGCTGAATTTTATTGATGTATTTGTGTTGCACAAATTAATGGTTCGTATATGTGTAAATGCAATAATATTACAATCCCGGACCAGCCCCCAACCTTTGCTCGGATAATGGACAGAAGCCCCAACATTTGTTTTTAATTTGCAAAGCTGTGAAGAAAGGATACTTCACTCCAGGAGTGACTCTGCACACAAAATGGAGATTGACACAAACTTTGTTACTAAGATAGTATTAAACTAATTTTAACAGACTAGAAAATATAGCTTGCAATTACAATTAGGAGTTAATGTGTTTCATTTTATTTTTATGCATTGTTTAATTAAGATGTGACCCCGGGGGGTGCCCCCACGGTGGTCTGGCCCGTGATCGGGGCCCACCGATCAGCGGGCGGGCCTGTACTGTGGGGGCACTCTTTTTCTTCCGCCTTCGCCATGGTCTTCACCATGGCGGAGGCGGAAGAGACCCCCTCCTCTGCGCATGCGCCGGTATGACGTCATGGCACATCTCCGCACATTTAGGGGCCAAGCCATCACGTTGAGGGGCTAGGCCCGCACCGGAGTGGTTCCCACTCCGCCAGCTGGCGTGAACAGCCTTTGGCGCCACGCCAGCCGGGGCCGAAAGGACTTCACCGGCCAGCGTAAGTCTGCGCATGCGCCGGAGCGTCAGCGGCTGCTGACGTCATACCGGCGCATGCGCAGGGGAGGGGGTCTCTCCCGCCTCCGCTACGGTGAAGACCACCGTGGGGGCACCCCCCAGGGTCAGATCGTAATTAAACAATGCATAAAAATAAAATTAAACACATTAACTCCTAACTGCTATCTTCTTTATCTTCAATCAAGCACAACCCATTTCAGTTCAAAACCCCATTTTCACTACAGTTAGCAAACACAGGGTTACCTGCTGAATATAATTCCTTTTAAAAGACTGATTGGAGAGAGAAAGAGATCCTTCTGTCAGGAAACAACCTGCAGATTCTTGTCTGTGTCAGACTACTGCTTAACTTGACATACTTTTTCTGAAGCTGCTGTTCTGTTCACAGACAAATCTACACTAATTAAAAATTTACTGTCGCAAAGCTGACTCCTCCCATTAAGTACATTACCTTCATCCCGCTAACTGGGTTATGGCCATCTTACTAAGGCTAAACTCGATGGGTGCGATCGAACTGCCACTCTGCGCCTGAAAAGCAGCTCACTGTGGTGCAGCATGGCCGATAGAAGCCGGGAGATCCCACTCTATTGGGATCTACCTGGCTCACAACGTCTTGTGAGAGCTAACATGATCTTGCGAGACATTGCGATGTAAATCCCGCCCATTGTGGACGGGATCACTTTATAGAAAATTTCCATATTAAAGAGAGACAGCTAGTCTCACTTTAATGTACGGATTTCCAAGTTACCTGAGGTGTGAGATCTATCTCCTTCATCTTGTAGGCCCCGGGTGAGCGCCGTTCAGTACTGATCTCCAGAAACGGGGACCAGATGGAACGGCAATCGAGGGAGTCTCCCAGGGGATCAGAGGCCCCAAGGTGCATCCCTCATGGCAGGGTGCTACCTGGACATCCTTGCACTGCCATCCTGACACCCTGGCAGTGCCACCATGGTGCCAGCTTGGCACTGCAATGGTGCCCAAGTGGTACTGCCAGCTGGAATGGGCACTTCCAGGATGCCAGGTTGGCACTGCCAATGTGCCAAGCTGACACTTTATGTGCTGGTGATCGGGCCAGGGTGCCCTGTGTGGGTGTTCGGGGCTGTGGGGGGTACCAAGGACCCTCCCTTTGTGCGTTGGGGCTTGGGAGGTCTAGGGTTATATCGGGAGCATCAGAGATCGAGATGCCATTTAGAAATGATGCCCTTATCTCTCGCTGCACTGAGTGGTTCTAGTGAACGGAGCTCCTCAGTGCAGATAACGGGGCTACGTGCCCCCTCCAAAATAAATGAGTAATTTGGGAAGATCGCAATCAGATTTTCATCTAAACAAACAATTCGCACCAATTGTCACGCCTGAAATAACATTTAGGTCAGATTTCTCTGGATGGTGGGATTCTATTTTTCTGTTTGCAGTGCACCCTTGCTCATGGTTTTCCCTGGCGGCTACAATAGTAAATCCCATTGACAATCGGCGGGAAATGGGAATCCCACCACCAATGAGCAGCGCGCCACTGATTAACATGAAACTGGCCGTGTTTCACGGCAGCTTCTGCGCCCCCTCCCGGGACCCGATTCTCCCCCCAGGGCGGGGCTAGCAGCGCAGCCCCGTGAAGCACGGCATCGCGGGCTTAACGACCGTTGCTAAGCCCGCGCGCCAAGCGTCACGGCGGCTGACGCACACGATTGGACGGCGCCAACCCGCGCATGCGCGGATGACGTCATCACGCATATGCGTCAAACCCGCACATGCATGGGCAGTCATGCCCCTCAGCCGCCTCGCGGACTGATCCTGCAGGGCGGCGGAGGAACAAAGAGTGCGCGGGTATCGGACCCGCTGCCCGCGATCGGTGCCCACCGATCGCGGGCCCATGCCACCCTTGGCACGGCCGTGGTGCGGCCGTGCCAATCGGTGCCATGGTTGTCCAGAACGGCACTTTGCGGCCGTTTTCACGAATGGTGAGAGCAGGTGTGATTGCGTTCGTGAAAACGGCCGTAAAGGCCTGGGAACTCGGCCCATCGGCCAGGGGAGAATCGCTGTTCGCCGTAAAAAACGGCGAGCAGCGATTCGTGTCGTGGGGCGGCCGTGGGGGGGGGGGGGGGGGGGGGGGGGGGGGGAGAATAGCGGGAGGTCGGGAAAAATGTCGGGAAGGCCCTCCCGCTATTCTCCGACCCGTCATGGGCAGCGGAGAATCGCGCCCTTGAATTCTTTACTGCAACAAACAAATATAAATAAAATTAAATAAAAATCGACATTGACTAAACATTACTTGGTAAACAACTCATAGACTGAACAACAGGAAAGAATTCCTTTATTAGCATTTAGCAAGCTTGAAAATGCCATGTCAGATTTATTTGTTGCAGCATGCTCTCTGTGGAGTTGTAGGCTGAAATTCTCTGGCCGTTCACTGGTGGCAGGATCCTCTGGTAGCGCACCCCCACCCATGGCTGTGGCTTCAATATGAATTTCCATTGACGGGAACATGGACGGCAACAGAGAATTCCGGCATCAGCAAATAGCGCGCTCCCTCCCACCACCAAGAGATATGCAACTGTGGGACAGGAGGATCCTGCCCATAGTCTTTACTGGAACCAGTCCAACATTAGTCTGAGGTTCCAACGTGCTTGCTTCTTCCCATTTAGCTGAGTCGTAACGTGCATTGATATTTCAAGGTAATTTTCCTCTATTTTCCAAGAAATCCCAAACTAATCTTCAGCAGCAATCCAGTGACTTCTTCCCTTGGCCATTCCAGAATGAATCATCTAGTATCCTGACATTTCAACAGGCTCCATCTCTTTGACCAAAGAATGTAGTATTCCAACACACATTCTCTCTGTAGCAAACAAGGAATAGCCCTCACCACCCAATTTCTAGGAGAAGCCATGACTTCTACGCGCTCCAGCACTCCCATGTGCCACATCTGTTCAGTCATATCTGCAGCTACATGGATAGCTCCTCATCGACAAGAGTCATGCTTCTGGATTGAGTCATGATTCAATTCAGGATTCTTGCAGTGAGGCCGAGGAAGGGTGCAAAGTAAGTCATGATTCTCCAAATGCCATAATGAGCAGAGAATGGGCAAAATACAATTTTGTTAGCTGGCCATTCTGGGGGAGTTCTCCAATATGATACAAGATGCCTATAATCATCATTGTCTGTTGTGCACTGCTAAACCTGGCACAGCACAGGGGTGAGGCCTTGCACCCAGAGGATATGGAGGAGACAACTCCTTAGTGGATGAGGATGAATAAAAAGAGGAGATTGAGCATTTCAAATCAGAGGTCAGAAAGATGGAGATATGTGCTCGGAAGAACTGTCAACACATTATATTCACCCGTTTCCAGCTCCAGCTTTCTTCTGATGGGGAAAGTCATATTTCAATCTGGATTTACTCTCACAAATGTCATATCTCCTGGAATGAGATGATCCTACAGCACAGCTTCTGCTTATGCCATGTTCCATTCCGGAGAGAGCTATTCGCCAGGAGGCACCTTTACCTGCACATGGGCTTCCAAAGGGTTCCATCCGCTGATTAGTAACCAACCAACAATGAATGAATGACACATCAGCAAAAACAAAATCACAGTTCAATACACAAACAACAGTATGTTAACATGTAAGATGTAGACTCATATGCCACTTTGGTGCACCCAGGTGCTCTTTTTAAAGCATTTGCTTTTGCTGTGATGAGGTACATCCTCCACATACTGTTGAGGTGGAGGCAGGCTGCACATCTCATTGGCCTAAGGCCTGTAATGACCAGGATGAGCATTTTCTGGGTCCCTCAGGAATAGAGCCCTGATAAACTGGGGAGGCTCCCAAGTCAGTCATCATTTGCACTGGAGTCACCGAAAGAGGGACGGTGGACCTCCTTTCAACCTATGAACACCCTGAGAGGAGCACCCAGAGGTGTCAGGCCACATGTCCTCTACCTCTTGATGAGAATTGGAATTTCCCTTCTTTCAGTGGGTGGGGGTGTCCAGAGGTACAACTGACCTCTCGTTGGCCCATTGTTGCAATTACCTCATGGCCTCAGAGTTGTTGTGCAGATTAGTGCTTAGTCTGTCAGATTTGCCTCTCCATGGTGGTCAATAACCTTTCTGCAGAAGAAAGTGCTTATATGTTTGAAATTTGGAATAAATGTGTCTTTTTCCGATTGGCAGGCAGTGACTAGTGAGGTACCGCAGGGATCTGAGCTACCTCAACTGTTCACATTATATATTAGTGATTTGGACAAGAGAACTAAATGTATAATCTCCAGATTTGCATATCATACAAAGGTGGTGGGAGGGTGAGCCTGTGAGGAGGGTGCAGAGATGCTTCAGCCTGACTGAGGCTAAGTGAGTGGGCACATGAATGACAGATGTAGTATAATGTGGATAAATGTGAGGTCATTCACTTTGGTAGCAAAAAATAGGAAGGCTGATTATTATTTGAATGGGTTTAAATTGAGGAAGGTGGATACTCAGTGAGACCTTGGTGTCCTTGTGCATCAGTCGCTGAGAGTAAGCGTGCAGGTATAGCAGGCAGTAAAGAAGGCAAATGATATGTTGGCCTTTATAGTAAAAGGATTTAAGTATGGGAATGAGAATATTTTACTGCAATTCTACAGGGCATTGGTGAGACGCCAACTACAGTATTGCGTTCAGTTTTGGTGTCCTTATCTGAAGAAGGATGTTTTGCTATGGAGGGAGTGCAGCGAAGGTTTATCACGCTGATTCTTGAAATGGCAGGATTGGCATATGAAGAGAGACAAAGTCACTTAGGATTATATTCATTCGAGTTTGGAAAAGTGAGACAGGATCTCTTGGAAACTTATAAAATTCCAACAGGATTAGAAAGGGTAGATTCAGAAAGAATGTTGCCGAGAGTCCAGAACCAGGAGTCATAGTTTGAAGATAAGAGGTGTACAACTGAGTTAAGGAGAAATTTCCTGTCCCAGAGAGTTTTGAATCTGTGGATTCACTACAACAGAAAGTAGTTGAGGCCAAATTGTGTGATTTCAAGAAGGAATTACATATAGCTCTTGGGCTAAAAGGATATGGGCAAAGACGGGATCAGCGTATTGAACTTGATGATCAGCCATGATCAGAATGAATGGCGGAGCAGACTCGAAGGGCCAAATGGCCTCCTCCTGCTTCTATGTTCTATATATGAAACATGACAGATGACATCTTCTCGATGGACTCCTCTATTGTAAGTGCATGCCTGTTCAACACCTCCAGCAGATTCTCCCCTGTTTGCTAGTGGAACTCCAAGGGATTACATGAGGCTGACACCAGAGGCCCATCACCAGTCTTGAGCGCAGCATGTACCAACAGACTTCTGCCTGTCGGGCCCTCAGGGTCACAGCCTCTATCAACAGCATCTGCGTTTCAGTAAGTTCCTCCCTCCCCGAGACGAATTGCAAGGTCATTCTCACCAAGGTGATTGTATCTGTGCTGCTAAATGTTGCAGAGAGAAAAATGTGACACCGTGCTTTCTGAGGTGTATTCACTCTTTTCCTCAGAAGAGGTCCAAACAGCTTCTGTGGTGGCCCCTCCTCATCCCTCAGGATTTGGACTTGTTTATTGTCACGTGTACCAAGATACAGTGAAAAGTATTTTTCTACGAGCAGCTCAACAGATCATTAAGTACATGAAAGAAAAGGAAATAAAAGAAAATATATAATAGGGCAACACAAGGTACACAATGTAACTAGATAACACCGGCATCGGGTGAAGCATATAGGGGTATAGTGTTAATGAGGTCAATCCATAAGAGGGTGGTTTCAGAGTCTAGTAACAACGGGGAAGAAGCTGTTTTGAGTCTGTTCATGCGTGAACCTGAAAATTCAAACACAAACAGTTAAGCTCATCTGTCCTTCACTGCCCTACTCCCATCCATGTGTGTAGAATTCTCTTTTTGTGCCCAGAGATAGTGAAAAAGCTAGCTATAGTCCTGCTCATTCTCCATGCCCCTCACTCCATTCTCAGCAGCAGACGTGAAATGGCTGCCCTGCTCTCATGTCAGTGCCTCCCTCTTAGTGAGAGTCAGGACGTGAATGTCTAGTACTCCTCCTCCAGTCTTTGTCCTTTCACAGTTGTTCTGGCCCTTTTCTCCTGCAGGCAGGAATGGAGAGTGGGTGTCCAGAGCTTGACGAGGTGGACCCCTTATCATCGACCCTACTTCAGGATCATGATGGGACCTTGTGTACGTGTCACCCGCATGATCACTGTTGAAAGCCATGAAAAGTACTGGCATTGATAAATAACTTCCAGCCACACCCAGGCAGCTATTGACAGGGTTTACTGGATCCACAGTCGCATGGCAGGTCGGCTCCAAGGCAGTGATCCTTCACTTCCTCCAAACTCTGGAATCCCAATGTACAAGTCATTCACTTAAACTCACCCTTGTGGTATGGAGGTCATTCACTCTCTTTCTACTCTTTTAAAAATGTGTTCTGTCGTAAGATGTAGGTGTTGATGGCAAGGCCAGCATTTGTTGCCCATCTCTAATTTCCCTTGAGTGGCAGGCTCACTGTAAATATTCCATGAACATCATTGGGATTACCTCCCTTCTCTTGTCACACTCTACAATGAACAGCTTCTTGTTCTTAGTTGCTTCAATCTGAAACCAACCATGGATATTCAGCCCTCCTATACTCGAGAAGATTATTTGAGGAGTGGCCTGTCCAAAATCAATCTCTCAACTATCATTATTAAAGAACAGGGAGACACGGTGGCACAGTGATTAGCACTGTTGCCTCACAGTGCCAGGACCCAGGTTCCATTCTGATCTCAGGCGACTTTGTGAAGTGTGTATGTTCTCCCCGTGTCTGCGTGGGTTTCCTCTGGGAGATCCAGTTTCCTCCCACGGTCCAAAGATGTGCAAGTTAGGTAGATTGGCCATGATAAAGTGGCCAATCCAAAGATTAGGTGGGGTTATGGGGACAGGTTGGGGGATTTAACTTAGGTAGGGTGCTCTTTTGCAGGGTCGGGCAGACTCGATGGGCTGAACGGCCTCCATTTGTACTGTAGGATTCCATGAACAAGGGAGATTATCCTGGGAACAATATTGGCTGCGATGTTACACAACCTGCCTCCCCCCTTCCTGGAGCATGTTGAGAGGCAGGGTGTAGAATCCACTAAAGCAGCACGCATTGACCAGGCAGGTAGAAAACCAAGATGAAACTCTCCACTCCCTGAAGGGTCTCCCTCTCCCACTTGCTCCCAGGTCGGGGTTTTTATACGAGAGGTCTAATTCCCACAGGTAAGTGGGAAATCCCGCCCCCTCGTTACCAGGGAGTTCATATTCAGAGGAGGTCATCTGTAATCTAATTGTCCTGATACCGTGACCACCTTGAGGGCTATAACACAGAGGGAACATAAAATTGGGTGGGAAGGTAGGTGGGGCCATGCCCATTGCCTTCTTGCCCCTGCTGAGCTTTTACCAATGACAAAAGGGCTTTAAGTGGATAATTAGTGGCCACTTAACAGTTCTTCCCATTGTCACTCGTATTTTACCATCAGAGAATGGACATCTTGCGTACAGCCTGCTAACTCACTGCAGCCAACGGAAGAGGAGGGGTGGCCCTCCCCACACATCTGAATTATTGACTCTTCCTCGCGTGGAGCTGCTTTATTGGCCCAAGTGAGCCCCATATCTGCACTCTGGGCCTCCTTGATGGTTGCTGCGTCAGGGCTTGCTGTGGCTGCAGCAGTATAACCACCAAACCTAATGAAGCTGCTGGGACTGGGGCTGACAGTTCTTGGAGGTAGGAAATCCTGCCGTAGAAGAGTGGCAACCACAAATGCAAGCAATTAACTCCCTGTCTGATGTTAAATACAGTATGGCTTCCAGGATCAGCAGAGGTGGTCTCCTCCCAACTTTCTGGCTGGTGAGCAGGGTATGAGGCAATGATGTGTGTCAATCACTTTGATTGAAGTGTGTAAGGAGGTACGGGACGAGAGGCTGAAAGGAGGACAAGATACCATAACAGTAGGGGAGGAAGTGTGAAAAACAATGGAGGAAGGCAGAGCTGGTCAGGGAGACTTCAATGACCAAGAAGGAATTGGCAGCTGTGAGCCACATTTCAGTGCTGTTATTTCTGTGCAACACCTGATCATTCTATGTCTGTTATCTGTATAGGCGAATTGGAACAAAGCTAGATGTTCATTTCTATTGTGTACCCTGTAGATGACACAACAAGACCAAGCATTCATACTTTTGTGAGCTTTGTGGTCGATTTGCTGCCAAATGTCCCTCCCCTTTGGAGAATCTGAGAGGAAAGATCCCAAAAAGGTAGGTCTAAAGCAGTTGCCATTGTAGGTGAAAACATTTACGAATAGACCTTTGAGTGAGTAAAGAAGCAATTTATTAATTTTCAGAGCTCTGGGAGAAAAGGCCTTTGATCCCCCCACGGTCTTTGCAGCACCTTTTCTCGCCCGAGCTGAGGTCGCACTGGGTTAATATACAGAAGCGGAATTAGTTTGCATTCGGATTTACATATACCCAATCAATTCTGTTGGCGTCACAATTCATAACATGCATCTTCAATGCCATAAATGGCTACAAGTTAGCTCCTTTAGCCCCTAATTGGCAGTTTGCCTGACCCGAACAATTAATTCCATAGATAACGGTTACATAAAGTCATGGGGTCATTCGTCCAGCCACTTTGAAACATGTCCTTCCTCATTCCTTGCGAGTTCCTTAATTTGGGGCCCCTTTGTCAGTTACAAATAACTAAGAATACAGACATTGGACAACGGTTGCCAACGGCCCATTGTCTCTCCGGATGCATCTGGATGTGGATCACTTGTTTTGCACAAAGCTTTACTACTTCAGCAGAAGACACTGATAATAACATAGGGTCAAGAACATTGACAGAGTCCATTTTATATCAGGCGGCATCCATTTTGTATCTTCTGTAGTCCGTTCAGAATTCTACCTCTTCACCATCTGTAAATAAATGAATCAGCTCCATAATTCTTCACTGGAAACCTTTTGAGTTCTTTTTCATTCATTTAGCGTGGAGACATGACTAAAAAAAAATCACTTTACGACGTGAAATATCTTCCGAATTGCTATGGTCAATGAAGCCACACATGTGTTCAGGAGTTGTTTTGGAAATATTTGGCAGGCCACAGGAATTTTGGAGTCATTGAAGCTAAACCATGCCAAAATGAACTGGTTTGCTGTAAAATCATGCCATGAGTACCACCCTGCTTTTTGTTAACACTTACCGGTTCTGTAAACGCACTGAGATATGAAACTGGAGATTATTGTGTAATTGTACGAATTCTGTATGCCCACATAGCTCACTTAAGTAATTAAGTGTCAGCCTATTTATTTTAAATGCACTGTCACAGACTGAGCAATTTGATTAGGAACACGTTAACTTCACAAATCATTCAGAAGAATTTTGAGGCTGTAATTATAGAAGTGGCTGGCGTTTTCAGCATTAAGTCTGCCTGCTCTAATTGTTCAGGGAACCTGGAAGTCAGAAGCAAATTTAACAGCTGGGTTGAAAAGCCACAAAAAAACACACAGCAGAAACTTTCCAGTTCCCAACATGCTGCACGCTCCCCTGCTGCGAGCAGGTCCAAAACTTAAAATTCATTAACTTTATGCCTTCAAGGATCTGGGGCATCCTTTGATACAACCTATTAAAAGTGTCACAGATCATTGTGATTTGCTATGCTTCCCAATTTTGTTCTGCAATTATAGTGAAAAGAATACCCTCAGCCTCATGAGGGTAAAGACAAACATGGACATTGCAGAAGATGTTGCTGGGGTAAGGACGGTGGAGTGCCGTGGGGGGGTGGAAAACAGAATAATAACAATGCACACATAGAAGACAAATGCCAGGAAAACTGTACAAAAAACGTGAGAAAAAGTAATTTGCAAACATAGAAATAATGATGTGGGACTCAAAGACATGCAGAGAGAGAGGGAGAGTAAAAGATAATTAGAGACATAAAAAATACACACACTGAAATAGAAACATCCCTTCCTTTCTCTTTCTGAGACTTGACTTCTGTTTCCACAATGGTGAAATCATACCAGGAAAAAAGTGTAGTAGCAGAAACATCATTAAAACTATCCCTTCTAGCTAATGTAGAAATTTCCACTCATTAACATTTCAAATATTAAAATTCTTGGATTTCTTTCAAATTCTGCATTTGCTACAGTTTCCTGGATGTACTTGAGTGGGCCTGGAATCTGTTAATCACAATTGTGAAAACTGATGTATTGAAGTCACTTCAACATATTTGCTCGTTCCTCGTGCCTCCTCGCTCATACTAGTTTGTATGTAAATGTAATGTGAGTCGCCATAGTCCCAGATAACCATAGGCTGCTTTCCCCTTTGAGGAGGGGAGCTGACTGGTGGTGATTTAACCTGAGGATCACCACATCTCAGGTGAAGGACAAGGGGCGGAATTCTCCAACCCCCCCCGGGGGGTCGGAGAATCACCCGGGTCGGCGTAAATCCTGCCCCCGCCGTGGCCGGAATTCTCCGCCACCCGGGAATCGGCGGGGGCGGTAATCGGCGGGGCCCCCGCGGCGATTCTCCGGCCCGAAATGGGCCGAAGTCCCGCCGCTCTCAGGCCTCTCCCGCCGATATGGTTCAAACCACCTCTGGTGCCGGCGGGAGCAGGCGGAGTGAGCGGTCCCCGGGGTACTGGGGGAGGCGCGGGGCGATCTGACCCCGGGGGGTGCCCCCACGGTGGCCTGGCCCGTGATCGGGGGGCGGGCCTGTGCCTCGAGGGCACTCTTTTTCTTCCGCTGCCGCCACGGCCTCCACCATGGCGGAGGCGGAAGATAACCTGGAAGATAATTGAGATAACCTGGGCGAAATTCTCCGCGGACCGACGTGACGCCCATTTCCGGCGGGAAAAAGCGGTGTGGATGACTCCGGCATTGGGGTCTTCTTTTAAGCCGTTAATCTCCGTTCCCGAAAGGGCCAGCAGTGGACTGACGCGAAACGCATCAGTTTCACACCCGCTGCGGAAGTGGCGAGTCCCGGCGTTTGTGTGGTGGGGAGAGAGAGACCCGGCGTTGTGGGGGGGGGGGGGAGGAGAGGAGAGTGTCCTGGCGTTTGGGGGTGGGGAGAGAGAAAGTGTCCCGGCGTTCGGGGGGGGGGAGAGAGGAGGTGTCCCGGCGTTTTGGGGGGGGAGAGAGAGAGAGTGTCCCGGCGTTTGGGGGGGGGAGAGAGAGAGTGTCCCGGCGTTTGGGGGGGGAGAGAGAGGAGTGTCCCGGCGTTTGGGGGGGGGGAGAGAGAGAGAGAGAGTGTCCCGGCGTTGGGGGGGGGGAAGAGAGAGTGTCCCTGGCGTTGGGCGGGGGGGAGACGAGAGAGTGTCCCGTCATTGGGGGGGGGGGGAAGAGAGAGAGTGTCCCGACGTTGGGAGGGGGGGGGGGGAAGAGAGAGAGGGAGTGTCCCGCGTTGGGGGGGGGGGGGGGGGAGAGAGAGAGTGTCCCCCGGACATTGGGGGGGTGGAGGGGAGAGAGAGAGTGTCCCGGCGTT